>NW_027272132.1:0-364692 GCF_040938485.1 Diadema antillarum | reverse complement strand
CAGCTGACATACACGTAGTATGCATACGCTCTCACGCACATACTTTCACACATATTTGCAACGATTACCGTAAGTCCCTTCGCTCTCTCGGTATGATTTCACCAGCTTTCCCAGCGGCAGACATTTGTCACCACACGAATATTTGTGTCAGGAGATAACGACAACGTATCAAATGTTCATTAGTTTCATTGACCATTATTAATCTGTAACATATAGATATCAATTTTTTTTATAGACTAGCATTGAGCAACAAATAGGGATGTTTAACCATGAGGCTAGTTTTGAAAAACTATCACTGATGACGAAGGTCGCTATGGTTTGGTGTGTTAATAGTGGCTCTAAAGATGATTGTGGTTAAGTGGAATCATCTCGGTGAAAACCATCCACATGTTTCGAGTTCTCGAAGAAATCTTTGATTGCCATAGAGTTTTCTTGAAACAGGAAAATATTACATCATCATCATCATGTAATCTAACCGAACTCCCTTGCCAGCACGAAAGTGAGAGGCAAAGAGAGAGAATAGATAAAAGAAGAAGATGAATCATAATACAAAGGCAAATAAACAGGAATGGTAAAAAGGGATCTTACGGAAACGACAAACACTATACACCGCAGTGTGTACGTTGAAGAAACACCACGTTGCTTATTGGTGGACTGACCAAGCGCGGTTAGATCCCAACAGAATTTAACCACGCTATCGACAGATTTGGTGCCTACGTAACACCGGCCGCGGGATTGACTGGCCAGTCTTTGACCGACGAAGACAGATGATTGAAGGAATATTGCAGATGGTGACAAGATCTGCCAAAGCTACTAATGATATACCCTCCATCCATGGTTTCTTGCAAATCAATAACAAACCTCTCAGGCAAGCAGATTTCCAGCCTTCCCGTACTTGGCTTTAGACTCACTTACTGACGATGATGATGGTATTGTTTGATTTTATCCTCCGGGCATTGCATGTGGAGGTTTTTTTTTTTTTTTTTTTTTTCAGCCAAGAAATGCAGTGGTTGCATTTAGAGATTACTCCAAAAAGAATCATGAACTGGAAGACGCTGCTACTGTTGTTGTTGTTGTTGCTTTTTTAATGTAAATGCATATGTTTGTGAAAGTGCCTGCATGTGTGTGTTTGCAGGGGGTGGGGTGGGAGAAAGGATGGCTGCCCACAACCAGACATCATCCCCCCCCCCCCCCCACGGGAGATTAATGCCTGAGGTGCAGGACACAATACCACACCTTTTCTTCCGTAAAAGGGTTGATTTTTTTTTTATGCCACACATTTCACAATCTTGATTAAACCAGCTAAACTTAACACGATGTTTTATTGCTAATATTATTATCATAATTATTGTTATTATTATCATTATTATTATTTATATTGTTATTATTATTATTATTGGCATTATTATCATTATTGGTATTATTATTATAAGTAGTAGTAGTAGTAAGTAGTAGTAGTAGTAGTATTGATATTAGTATTATCATCGTCGTCGTCGTCGTCATCATCATCATCATCATCATCATCATCATCATCATATCTTCATCATCATTACCTTTATTACTATTACTATTTCAATCTACGTTTATTTACCAGCAAAGAAAACAACGCTTGCGCTTTCATGACGTCTAATACTAATTCATTGGTATGTTGGTATCTATATCTATATCTATATTTCAACAATAATCCGGGAAAGAGCTATTTGTAATGTGGCATGTTGTAGTGACGTTTACAAGGTTGGGTTCTTCTCGGCACGTAGGGCCTATAATATGTCCGTGGGTAAGAACATTTTTTTTTTCATAATCGCTACACTTTTTCCGGGTATAAAAAATTAACGAATATCGAAAAGGAAGCTGAACTTTAGTGTGGTTTCATTGCTCACGTAGACGCAATAAGTTTGTATTGTTATAATTTCAATCCTATAACTGCCATTGCGATTATTGCAATGAGTATCACCATCATCATCCCATTCATGATTGCTCTCATTTTGGTCATTGTATTAACAAGGATCTAATTATCATGCTATCATTCCATCTTGGTGATGCAGAAGTCCTTGACATGGCTAGCGTCTACTTCATAGTATTAATGAATCAAAGAGTAGACCATCAGATTTCACTTCAACCGTTATACATGAGTTGGTTCTTCTTCTCCCCCTTAGAGATGGACATCATCATTTTGCCCCCCCCCCCCTTGAAGGGTTCCATCAAACTACCCTTTGGATACAATCACAATTTGTGTTGAGGAGTTATGCACTACAGCTTTTTGTCCTTTTCGCTGTTCCTCTGGATGCCAGCGAGGCCTAACCTTGTTTTACCGTCTGCCCGATGGTTTTTTAGTAATTTTACCCTATTTGGAGGGTGCTGAATCCAAATATCTCAAAACCCTCAAGGATGCCAGAGTTGAATCATCCAGATTCGGATCCAGCACCCTCGAAATAGGGCAAAACCATCAAAAAACGTAGGGCAGATGGTAAAACAAGGTTAGGCCCAAAATCTGACTTTAGCTCCCAAACTACAGGGAATGTTTGCTGCGAAAGAGACTCTCTTGGTGGCCTAAATGATGCGTGACCACTTGAAAAAAAGAAGAAAAAGAAGCACCACAAGATCCGACGAGAAACTGATTTCAGACCTCGGAGGGCACATTACAGAGAAGTTCAATTATTATAATATTATTGTGTTGTTGTTTAGGGAGGATGTAATTATAAATCATGTGAGACAGCTTATCATTTCAATATCATTTCAGGCATAGAAAGTTAGGAGATGATACCAGGTGATCGATGATTATTGTCTAATTGAATGGGATTATATTCTTTTGTCGGTTTTATTTCGAGAGGACGCATCATTTTCTCATACTCTCTGTTATTATGTGAAGAAATGCCAGTTAAAAATGTCTTTAGTGTGATGATAAGATGTCATGCCTAATAAATATTACCACAAATGCGTAAACTTCTATTTACCCATACCCCCTACACACACATACACACACACACTTAAAACACTCTCCATTAAGCATCGCACGCAGTTTTAAATCACATCCATCACTACAGACGCACACGCCCACACACACACACACAGACACACACACAGACACAGACTCACACAGACACACACAGACACACACACAGAGACACACACACACTCACAAAGTTAATGTGTGCGAGCTGAAGTGATATGCTATTTTCCTCTTCACTCTCAAAGTGTGCGATGTGATTGATATACAATGGCAGTCCCGATGGGACTGACCGTAGTATTCATTACTCTCTTGTCCCACAGCTAGAATGACCTCCTCTTAAAGACATCCAAATAGATGGTATTCCCGGTCAAACATCATTGCATCTTTTTCTATGCATCTGCGTCCACAGAAGCTATTGAGACTCATTACGGCAATAAGGATATCAGTGTTGAAAGGGAATCGCGCGCTCGTACTCATGTACAGCCAGAATACCCTGATGGTATTGATACAACAGAATAACCAGTATTCCTCGTCTCTCCATGTACATCTTTGTGCTTCCTGTCTTCTTCCTTTTTTTTTAAGGTCAGAGTAAGGAAAAGAAAAAAAAATCGTCCGGATGAGGTTAAATTCTTCTTCTTTTTTATTTCACAGAATCATACTGTCACTCTCACGAGATGTATAGACAAGCAGCAGAGCAGGGCCGGAGCTGCGTTTTTAAGAGAAATGGGTCCAGTTTATATTTCCTGTGCTACTTTTGAGTTTAATCAGCTGACAAGCAAAAACAAAACAAAACAAAACAAAACAAAAAGAAAGAAAGGCTGTATTATGCAAAAAAAAAATGGGAGGGGGGGGGGGCAAACGTTTATTTGATGAAAATTGGTTTTGAAAAAGCTGATATATCCAAAAGGGAGTGATCCTATTAAAAGATGGAACCCACCTTTTATTACGATCGCCTTGTTTTACTTAGATTTTGGATGTCCCAGCCACTCCAAAACCGCTTTTCCTCAAATGAACTTTGAATGCTCTGTACCATTTCACAGGTGGTTTCTTGGTATGTCAAAAAAGTTAAAAGCTCAATCCTCATCTCTACCAATACTATACTATCCCTTTAAAGACAGTGTGCAATGCCCTTGATTTCCTGTGAGTTATGTCAAATTTTGTTACTTTCCTTTATTTCTGTTGCAAGTTCAAGTACTGGCCTCTTAAAAACTCTGCTGCAGTTTCGCTTTTACGAAAACAAGGACAAAAGCCTTTACTCAGTGCATTATGTAGTGTTATTGCTATGTGTCTATGTATAATCATTCATATCTTATTCTTCCTCTTTGTACAGGTGTGTACGATTTGGAAGGAGAGAGGATGAGTCACCGAAGGAATCTGAAGTTAGGGGAATCTTTGAGTGTTTGTCATGGCAGAATAAATCAACAAGAAATGTTGATGAGCCAACGCCCTAGGCATTGAATATTGTGATGACAACCTATTAATGTCGCGGCCTACCCTGCAGTCGGCTGGTCCTCCATGACGGACAAATTGACATAAATCACTTTTCATCACTGGGCCAATGATATTTGTTTTCCCCGCGGCAGTCCCATCACTAACAAACTCTCTCTCTCTCTCTCTCTCTCTCTTGCTTTTATGTAAATAATAGTACGTATATATATGATATATATATATATATATATATATATATATATATATATATACACAAACACACATGTAGGCCTATATATACAGTGTATGCATATATCATATATATCTATATATTTGTTGTTCAACATTCTTTATTATATGAATAAACAATGTGACATGAAGGCCTGTATAGGTTACCTCCTGGATTAGACAGGAGACTATATAATAATATACAAAAATATACATGAACATTATTACAGGTGTGTATGTATGTATGAGTCTGTGTGAATATGCGTTCGCTTGTGTTTAGGCAAGTATATATTAAAATTGTTGTATGTAACAAAGTGGCATGTACATTCCACTTTATTTTTCAAACTTTTTTTATTCTCTTCCTTAAAGGGTCGAAGTGAAAGTTTACGAGAGGAATAGTACCTTTCCTCCATAAAGTTTGAGGGATCACACAGTTTGTGTAAATTACCTTGCTTGATTCAATTATGTTCATGCACATTTTGAGCAAGAAGGCATGATTAGTTCTGAATACTTCTTGTTCATATAAAACATGTGTACAGATCAAGTTTTCTAGCATCAAGACAGAAAGGTGCCAACAGGTAGCACAGAGCAACACAGCAATATGTGTGATGAGCCAATATATCAACATCTAAAATTACGGAATGATTTAATTATGGCTGGTAATGCAGATGCCAGCTGATGCATGCCGCCAAGCATTGAGTATCGTCAAAAATACATGTAGGTCAACGAGTGCTGGGTTTGATCAAATCTGCATTGTAAAAACTACACTCTTCCTACACACGGGTTTTCTAGTCTGCCATCTGAGTTCACAGCTTTTGACATCAAAATGTCACAGTTCTAGCAAGAAGAAAACAAAGTTTCTATGGTTTGGTGCTTTATATACTTGTATTACAGATGTGTAAATTTTACTATTTACTACTAGTTCTCTGTATTTCTTCGGGGTAGAATAAAAACTTCACTTACATTTGGTCCCTACTATGGTTGGATGCCATCATTCAGTTTGGTTGCAGAATTATCAAAAGCTTCCATTTTGCTACAGTTGTGAAACCTTTACTTGAATTGGCATCCCATTTTAAAAGACTGAAATTAATATTTCAGTAGAAGGCATTTTTTTTTTGGGGGGGGGGTCTGTTTGTCCTTTGTTTTACACAGATTTAATGAATGTAACCAGTTTCATCTCAGTTTCTTCAATAAAGGATAGAGTAAAAATTTAGAGTTCCAAATTCAATGATGAGAGATTATGGAACCGCAGCAACATTACCTCAGGAGCTGATGGGTTAAGTAGCAAACATGCATGGTTATATAATCCCATGTCATACTGTAACTTCACATTGACATGAAAGAACCTGCTGTGTAGACGTTTGATGCTCTACGCAGTCAAGGGAAAATACACATTGCTATATTTTCATCTCTGACTTGGAAAGCTGTTTAAAACTGAACAATCACTGCTGCAATAACATTTGACAGTCACTACTGCAATATACCAAATGGCAGCAAGGCACAACTCTTTGACAATTTGCACCAAGTTTACTGTGATATGGCACAACAACTTAACCCTTTCTGCATTTAATTCACCAATATTCACTTACACCATACACAAAATATTTCGCGAGGCTTTTTTATTTTCATGAATTTTGCGAGTCAGGTGCTATTCGTTAATCCCGACATGAATGTGACGTGCATGCATGCATTTCTCCATTCAGTACTGTACTACACGATCCCAAATTTAACCACTCGCGAAATCGTTGAGAAGTCCTAGATAGTCACGAAAATATAGACTCGCTAAATATACGACGTATACAGTACTCTGGAGTGCTTTCTTTGCAGCTTGGTGTGGATGTCTGGAAACTTATTTTGGATGTAAGAGAGATTACCTAATCCCCTACTCCCCTAATCCCTACGGGGTCACAAGGGCCTTCCTGGTGGGTCAGGGCCAACTGCTACACCTGAGTGGGCTTACTCATCTGACACTCAGTCAAGTCTGGATGGATCACTAAATACTGATGAAAGAGTTTTAAACTACGCTAAGGTTACATGCCTGGGTACATAAAAGTGTAAGGCATAATGCTTGAATATGAACCACTGTAATACGTTGTTTCTTTTCAGCAGCTAATCACTGAAAGAAGCATATGTTTGATCAAACACATTCCAATAGTGCAACAACTGCTAGCTGTTCACGTTGTGTGACATAATATATCTTTCATCAAAGGAGTCTATGGCAATGGAAATGCCAACAATCCATTTCATTCGCTGACGTCAGTATTCCTGAAGATGGATGGACTCAGGTGGATCTTTATGATATCTATAAATCTGTTCTGCTGTGGGTGCTGTTTTTATATTATTAATGTCTATGTTAGCCATTAAACTAGGGGGTTCACTGCTTAATAACAAAAGCTGATTCACGCACTGACATAGCAATGTACCTGACTCATTGCATAACCCATTGAATCATCTTTCGTCTTACTTTGGAAGGCCCCCCGTCATGAATGACAAAAGTTTCGATGTTTCAGGTCTACAGTGCAGTCTAGTAGCACGACAGCCTTCTCCGTACTATGATAAACTGTTTTAACTTTAAGCCAAAGACTGTCGAGAATTATCACAAATCCAATACTGTATACCGCACAGAAGTGTTTTCCCTGTGGTACAGTGCAAAGCCTTGAATAATGTCAGTATAAATTTTTGTTTGACCAAACAGCTTGGCAGAGAAATACAGTTGTTGGTGGAAACAAAAACTCAGCGCTATTAAAGACAACCTTAAAACGCCTTGTCCTTCGCATATTTCTATCATGTGATCGAAATTAACCAATCAGCAACAGGCAACAGATCATGTCCGAAGGTCTGAGAAACTCGAGCAACCCCAGTACTTGTTGAGCATGTGTGCAAGAGTAATATAATAATCAGCGGCCACGATCTATCCAGGCAGTGTGCTGTGGCGTGTACTTAAAAAGCTTGACCTGACTACTCACAAAGGAGAGCTCATCCCAGTCAACTGCCACAGGAACGATGTTTACAGATGATGATGTATTACGCCCACAGTGGCTGAGAATGTTTGGATACGACTTGTTGTAGCACTTCATTGCAAATGCGATACTTTCTTGTGACACTTTATGTTTGTTCTGTCCAGCATTTCATCCTGAACAGATTATGATGTCTGCAGACAAGATAAAGCCAAGACCACAGAGCTACAAACACAAGTTCTATGAAATAACCAGATTATAAAAGTGTGAACTTCAAGGCTGGCATGCACTAGTGTGTACTGATATCAGTAACCGTTTTGCCAAATATTGCCTAAAATGAGTTTGGCTTTTTGTTATATAAAGTTGATCATGATACTATTGATCGTAAGTTTTAACTGAGTGCTTGAGTGGTTTGATGTATAAACATCTGACATTCTTTCTGTACCTACAACTTATTACAGAACAGGAGGACAAGTACGTTGTAGCAGTCAAAACTTGAGAGTCAACACAGGTAAATATCTGTGTCACACATAAAGACAGCATCCCTCTCTTGTTCCTTCCCATCAGTCACATGTTTTCTTCTAAATTTGCGACGGTGCGTGGAAGGCTGAGCTGCACTGCTGCGAGTCTTGTATCGGCTTTCAATCCCCGCACTTGGTTTGAGGAGACACGCTCCGTGGAAGGTGGGTGTGGGATGAAGTGTGTAACCCTAGACAGACCGTTGGATCGCATTCGAGTCGGGGGGGGGGGGGGGGGTGGGGGGACGACTCCTGCTGTATTGTAGGGGTGGGAGACGGGCTGAGACAAAGGGAGGGGGGCCAGGGGGGAGGATGCTGGGCAGAGAGAGGCTCTACGTATTCCGACTCCTGTGTGGGAGGCTCCAATATTTGCTCAGATAGATCCCCAGGGACGACCGCTGCACCGAATGTCGAGTAAAAATAGCATACATGTGTCTCCCACTGGTTGATATGGCCATTAAAGTGGTCTAAGATATACACTAGATACACTAGAACAGGTACAGAAATGTCATGTCTGGAGGACTACGTCACACTGGGCCTTCCAGGAAAATGGTCCTTAAAGAAATGCGTTCAGTCTGACGTAAGAAGGACGGATGTTTTCTACGAGTCTTTGAGCTGCACTGTTGATTGTCATAGAATGCCAGGAAAAGAGAGAGAGAATGTTAGAAAAAGTGAAAGCAGTACAAGATGACACAAATGTGCATCTTACAACACAAAAGCCTGCTGCCTACTGGCTAGGAAGCAGAAGAGGCACAGGGATATGTGCCGGATGCAGGCTATTATTTGTCCCAGTAACAAAATTTCATTTCCTGATGCCATATCTCTGGCCATAATTCCTTGCAAATGAACTGAACTGGCACATGCTTGATCACTGAATGCCTATACCTATACCTTACAAGTTAGTTTGCTGTAGCTGCATTTAGTTGTTGCTGATAATAGGAACATCGCATAGAACTCTCAAGCCTATGGTATGCTTTGATTTTAATACCATGGATAACACTATGCATATGTAGCAAGCAGAAACAGATTTCAAAATTGGTTCATCGCTTCCTTGTTTTGTTTTTTTTTTCCTTTGGTGAATTAGCCTAAATGTTGTTCAGTAATGTCACATTAAGTCATGATCAAAATGTGAGGTAACAGAAAATGCAGGTTATTTGGCAAAGTCTGCCTAAGAAAGGGGACTAATGGTCATATCTTTACTTGGGATTTTCTGTCATGACACTGTTATTATGATTTTTTTTTTTAATCAAGAAAATTTATCATCTCTAATATCATCAAGCAAACAGAACTTCTCATCTATCCTGATATCAGTTTTCATTGTATCAAACATTTTTTTCTATTTGTGGTTCTGTAACAAAGAACAGTCAAACAAGTCCTAAGGTCTTGAAAAACACAGCAAAGCAGCAGCTAAAACAACCACCACGACAAACAAAAATGTAATACCGCTGCTATTCACAAGTGATTGTACACTTCCTAAGTCTGCTAAGTATTCAGTGGTCCGGATATGAGGTCCCCGGCCAAACCGGCCAGACACGCTTGATTCTGGATGCTGAGGAGGAAAAGAGATATCTGTCTTCTGACGCTTTCTGTGTGAATTTGGCCTCGGGGGCAATATATCCAAAGAGGAGCGGCAGCTGTGCAGTGGCCTTCAAATAGGCAACCTTGGCGGTCAATATAACAGCTACATACTGTGTATATAAAGTGTGTGTGTGTGTGTGTGTGTGTGTGTGTGTGTGTGTGTGTGTGTGTGTATGAGTGTGTGTGTGTGAGAAAGAGAGAAAAAAAAAGAATGTGGTCGTATCGATAATGATATACACATCAATGTTTTGAATGTGTTGATATCATCAAATACAGTGTACATACAGATATATCTGTACATATCTACACATAGTATACAAAAATGTTGATTTGTGCAGACATTATGATATTTAGGTGGTTACACAGAAAGTGATTAGGAAGACAGAGTTTGATGCACTGTATGCACATTGATACCTTTTTAACCACTGCCACCAGCTACTCCTTTTCCTGCTATTTTTCCTACAGTCTCGTTCACTCTGAATTTCATAACCAAGTAACGTTGCAAAAAGTTCTGTGAAGCTACAGGTAACTGTTTCATCATCATCTCACTACCCTCCCCCCTCCCCCTCCAAGTACAGAATATACATGTGATGCATCACGCGTTACCCCGGGGTACCGTAGTACCCCGGGGTACCGTAGTACCCCGGGTTACCGCGTTGTGTAGCGCCACCTCACGTCCACTCGAGGACAGCCGCAGAGAAATGCATGCACTGTGTGTGCGTGTACATAGTCATTCCCTGCATGTTATATGATGCATGCATGGCACGCTGTGCTAGCAATAGCGTGTGCTTCAGTGCACTGTAGTGTAGTGGCTAGCGCCGCTAGCTCCAGCACCAAAATAATTTCCACTTTTTGGCAACCCAGGGTACAACCTTTTAAAAAAATAAATAATTCAACAAAATGGCTGATTTTCATTTAGTATCCCGGGATACCATTTATGTCATCATGTATGAATGTATATATATCCTATCATAATGTATGCATGTATACGGGCATGTACACATCTCTGGATGAAAGAATCCAAATCTCTCTGACAATCTCTGGATGTTCATTGGCAGAGTGTGTGTCAAATCTTCGGGATCGCTACATCCCCAGTTTAATTGTTGCAAGGGATTAATTGTCATTACATGCTGTGGGAGAGTGACCTTGCTAGTGCACAGTGTAGTACTCCCCAATGCACTGCTTTTAGAAAATTGTTTCAGGGATATTGGCTGTCCAATCTTTCAATGGGATTGAACGATATTTGTTTCAAAGTTGTAGGGTAATATTCATGGAGGAGAAATCAGTACACTAATTTTAGACATGAAGAAATTGAGTGACATAACAGGCATTAAAAAGAATTAAAGACTAATGTCGTGATGCCATTACTTCTCATGTAGAATAGTTGTTTTTTAACATGTGTTTGTTTGTTGTTGTTGTTTATTTTGTAGTTGCTGCTGTTCCAAATATCAAATCTTTACGGATAGATCAGTGGTTTGGAATCACATACATTCTCTCTCACACATACATACATACATACGTACACACACACACACACACACACACACACACACACACACATACACACACACACACACACAAACAAACAAACAAGCAAACACAAGTTTGATAGTAACCAATAACACATTCACATTCTTTGTAGCTCATTATACACATTCCACACTTTATGATTGCTGTCATTATAAAAGCATTTGCCTGTACAGCAATGGTGCACTTGAACATTTTTGCATTGATACAAACTGTCACATCCCTAGTCTGCATAGAGATTTTACCACAGTACAGCTCTAGTCTCACTTAAATGCTAATCATGCCCAAAATGTGTGAACACATCACTGATGATACAATCTTGATTCATCGCATGAGCATACAGTACCACTGCTAATAGATCCTGATTCAATTTGATAGAAATATATCTCCGCATCCAAGAAGCTGTTGGCTTTAATCAGTTTACCAAACAATAATGGGCATCCTTCTTAACTTAAAGCTACTCCTACCATATCATTTAGTCATTACAGGATTCTTTTTTTAATTCAATCTATTTCTATTGTATATTGATTGTAAATGGTATCTTCAAATTGTATCAGTCTTTGATACATACAAACTATGTATGTCATGTTTGGCAAGTGTAAAGGATAAAAATGCTACATTTTGTTTTGTTTTGTTGTTTGTTTTTTATTGGCAGCTGTATGTCAATTAATACAAGTTTCCTATAGTTAACAAAGTGATGAAAGCCACAAAACCTTTCCCAATCCTAAAGTAGATGAGGATCCCATGTATGGGGGTTTCAAGTATGAGCCTTGAAGGAAACAAACACACAAACACACACACACATACACACAGAATCAACACTTAATATTTTGCAACAGCACAAAACACTAGCTACAAACTGCAAGTCTCCAAGAAGTTAGTAGATCAGCAACACAATCAACACAAAAGCTTTAAACAAGGCTATAGGAACAAAAATGCGGTGTGTACTCTTTAAAAAATAAAGAATAAAAAATACTACCACCAGCAAGGTCTGCTGGGTGATGATTGTTGGTTGTGAATTTACCCTCCCATTTCATGTTGTGCATATATACATACAGTGCTCTTTTTTTTTTTTTTTTTTTTGGTTGCCAATAACTATACAGGCTTTAGCTACAGAGTATTACAAATTCAATGCAAACATCTGCTTCAACACAAAATGCCCTTTATCAGTCTTAGACATCAAACTGTACTGTTTGTCTAAAAAAAAAACCCCTGCTTTGATTCACCTTGCCCCACCTCTCCATTAAAAAGGGGAAGAACAGAAAACTCAGGATATCTATGCAATTTCCCATCAGCTTGTACTTTAGAAAGTGATGATCAGAAATCTCAATTCAGGAGTGAAAACCAAATATTTTCCTAGCCGGTGGAGAGATTCGAGATAAAGCCTGGCAAAATGCAAAATTCATGCGACTAAAATTGCAGACAAAGACCTCGCAGGCAAGCTGATTTTTTTTCCTCTCTCTGTCTCTCACTCTCTCCCCCTTCTTTCCGTTTCAGCAGGGTGCAGACTGGATTTCAATATGAGAAGCTTGGTTACTAACAACCCCTGCTCGCGATTACGTCAATCCTAACATCGATTGGGGCCCCGGCTTTCCCTGGCAAAAGATTGCTAGGTGTTTTTCCTATCCTTCTCTCCCTAATCCCTGCCCCCACCTCCCTTCACACCCACACTCACACACACACCCCTATACACACATGCACAACTCTTGAGCAGTCTACACAAGGATATACCGCTACATCGATGCTTATCCTAAATCTTGCTGCTCCCGTGAAATACAATGCAGAGTGCAACAAAAGGCTGTGGCTACTTGCTCCTAGCATGTAGTTCAGTCGTGAAACATGGCATTGTATTCAATACATTCAACTCCTTCATATTTAGACTCCCATCACATGTCTTACAAAAAAAAAAGAGTACCTGGCATTTGCTGGCACTCTGTTGCTTGCTTGTCTAAAGACTACGTTGTATCGATGAGTTGATTCTTTAATTCCAAATTTAACAAGTTGCCGTACCCTTCCAACAAATATAAAGAAACACTGCTGATATTGCTGTTATCTCAAAGAACAATTCCTCTAAATCTGTGGTGGAGGTGCTGCAAATCTAAGTACTGGATATCATCTTATTTTGGGAAACATATTTAAAGAACAATGTTAGTAAAGAGCTCACTTCCACATCACTTTCAAAGAGCATACTATGATCCAACTCCTCAGGATATAAACAGCTGCTCACACATATCTCAACTTGAACTGAAAATAAGTGAACTCATGAAAACATGAACACCCTATGTCCAAACTTTGTGTGCAGCCATAAATGACAGTGCAAATAAGTGTTTTCGTATCATCTACAGTAAAGCCAACCTGAATTTTTCCCTTCTTGGTGATGCTAATACTTGTACTGATCAACAAAATCTGCCTGGTTAAAGTTAGAAAACACTCACCAAAATACATCTGTTTCTAAAGAGCTAACCAGGTTTTCCTTCTTCCTGACTGGCGCCACATGATATCAATGTTCACTATGTCTATTGATGGTTTCCTGTGCTTTAAACAACTTCCATTATAAGCAATTTCTTTTCTTCTCATTCTTTTCTTCAAACTTGTGGAGCCTACCAAGTGTGTGTGTGTGTGGGGGGGGGGGTAAGAGGGGAGGGAAAAGGTGCATTCTTGCAGTGCTTGGTTTCAATGCATTTTATTGAATACATGCATACATACATTGTATACATGTACATGCATACGATATATAATGAAACAGGTTCATATCTGCATAAGACAGCATCACTGATGTGACTACTGTGGCCTACAATGTTTTCAAATGATGCCATAAGACACAATAGGCATTCATTTCATGGTGGAAATTTTCTGCACTGCCAGTGAACACAATTTTATAACCTTCCCCTTCCACCACCCCTACTGTAGATATGTTGCCAACCTCTGAGATATTTCTATGAAAACAAGGCTGTGACATACACATAAATCAACCACTTTTAATGCTCTAACCTTGCTTTTGTCCACTGCCTGATAAAGTAGCTCATAACCCTGCACTTCTGACACCTTTAAAATTTTGCCATTACTTTAGAATATTGCTGTGAAAGCAAGGCTGTTTCACATAAATCATCCCAATGAATATTTCAACCTTGTGCTCCAGGATCAATTCAACTCCTTTTGCATGCATGTATATCATATATCAAAAAGGACTTATCTCTTCAAAATACCATCTATAGTAGATATCGACTGGTTCCTCAAATGACGATAAACCTTCCATTTGTCACCTGCTATCCAAGTTCAGATATCATGAATGTAATAAATATGCCATAGTAATTTTCTATTGGGAACCATTAGCAATATATGACTGCCACTTTGAATATTGAACATGTCCTTCGATTACTTACTAAAGAAAAACTTTCTTCACTGGTATTCATTAACATCTGCAGTTGAGCATGAATTCAGTACAGATAAACAGGGAGTACAATGAGAATTAGGCAGACCAATATTCAGTACCACATATGACTGTTTCTTTTTGGCTCTCTGCTCATACGACAAAAAATGCCAGAGTTTCCCGGAGACACACTCTTTTTGAATTCTTTCTATTACATATACAACACACATCTTTCATTTCTTACATTTTTGGCATATTTGGATTAAAGATCATAGTCATCCCCCTTACAACTATTCTGAGTATTGAAACAGCCTGTACTGTGCTATGAACAGAAGAATATATTCAGCTTCTGGACAGAAAATCACATTTTTTTTCTTACCTATGACTTGGATGGCTGGGTGAAAGAACAAAAAATTCAAAAATTCTGGGAGTGAGACTAGTGACAGCGAGGGATAAGGAACTGAAACCAACCTGCAGGGCAAGATATGCCACCTAAAATAATGCAGATATCATCCACAACATAACACACTCTATGCAAATCCTGCCGTGCCCTACTCCCCCCCCCCACCCCCCCCCCAACTCCCATCTCCCCCTGCATTCCGAGAATCTGGGTGGAAAAAGGCAAACACAGCGAGTACATGCAGACTCAAGGACTTTTTTGTCGGATGTTGGAAGACGCGAGCTGAGATAATATTTGGCCTGCCTCTCTCTCCCTCTCTATCCCCTCTCCCTTGGAATGACCGGATGTGAGGCTGAAGACTTGATCCACATACAAAAGTTCACCCGAGACATCAAATTCCATTTCATCCTCCTACTGCTCCTTCCCTCTACCCCCACCCTTATTCTTTACTTCTTATTTTCTGGAATGGTATAGTTCTCCTACTCTCTCCGAATTTATATCACAAGCTCTCTCTATATATATTTCATTCTCTATCAATCTCCCTCTATGTCTTATTTCTCTACCTCATTCTCTCACCGCTATTCCCTACTCATGTTTCTCTCACTCCCGGTATCCGCTGAATTCTAATCTGCAATTCATAAGTATCTGTGTGTATTATTGGGTGCACTTGCTTATCTCCCAGGCCCTATCTATTTCTTTTTAGGCATCTCAATTCTCCTGCCCTCAGTATTTGGTTCACCATTTTTATTTCCTCCTCCTCCACAATATCCTGTTCTTGACCTATTTCTTTATAATGTAGATATACCTTTTTTTATGCATTTTGGCTTCATTTTATAAGTGCATCTCTTTCCCTCATCCTCTCTTTATCTCTCTCTTTCAAAATTCTCTCCTTTTTCACTAACGCCCTTCTTGCACATTCCACAATATTTGATATCACTGTATGGCAGTAACAGCCAGGCAACTGAATAGGCTAAAATCAATGTCCAATTCATTAATTACTCCAAAAGTCACTATGCACACAGAGGGGTGGAAAAACAGAATAATGAACATTTTTTTTCATCTCATCCACAAACTAACAGGTGAGAAAAACACAAAGGGAAGTGTTACAACTTGTACCATGGTTCTACAAAAGAATATGACTCAAAGATGCTCGTACAAAATGCGGACACATACATGTATCAAATGCACTGCTGCAACTATTGTTGCATAATGATTATTTAAGTAGGAAACAATACTATAAAACCAAAAATGCTTGCATGCATTTTTATTTCATGAATTTCGAGAGCCAAAAATCACGAAATTAAAATACACGCAAAAGTTTGTATGTGCTGATACAAGTGGCAATTCAAAAAAAAAAATTCAAGCTGCGAAAAAAGCCGTCGGCTTCAGTTCTCGAACAATTTCACACCACAAAAATATCTGGCTTTACAGTAGTTCCAGATAATTCTGCTAGCTCTATCATTATGTCTGGCAATTACACTGCACAGTCTTAAAGGAACTGTACAGTACTAGTTGAGGTAGGCATTCATGTTTTGAACATTCTTAAGTAAGATAATGAGAAACCTCTTATGAAATATGAAAGAGCATGTAATTTTAAGAAGGATTCAACCTTTCTTCGATGAAAATTGGTTTTCAAATGGCTTAGATATCCAAAAAAGTGATAATAATTAAAGGCAACAGGCCACGTCTTTCATTAGGATCTCTTTGTTCCACCTTGTTTTTGGATATCTCAGTCATTTCAAAACTGATTTTCATCAAATAAACTTTTGATACCCCTTAGAATTGCATGCTCTTTGACATCTCATAGAGTGAATTCTGAATATCTCTCAAAATGTTAAAAGCTAAATCCTCACCTCAACCAGAACTGTACACACCCTTTAAATTGGTGGTCAAGAAAGAGCTAAGTCCCAAGCTGTCTCCTTTCTAATAGATCCATGTAATGGCCATGCTGGTGACTGGGAAAAGGCACCTTGGCATCACAGTGCTGATAGGAAATTGCAAGACTGGAGTCTTGACAAGCAGGTATTGCATTGCTTCAGTAACTAGTTATACTGTGACAACACCATAAATGATGATGATATTGATAAAAATGATAATAACAATCTCTTTAATAACAGTAACATTGGTATAATAAGAGCCATTTCTCATAATACCAATTTCTTTCATGACAGAAAAAACAAAACAAAACAAAAAACTTCATAATAAGTGAATTGGCAGGATTTGATTACATATTTCAAACATCAACAATAAACCAGTCTTTAACATTAACTTGAAACTGGTCAGACCACTTTATTTCAAGAAGACAATTCCAGCAAATGATCAGACACTTTAACAAGTTATTGAGAGTAGACAAAGAAATCACAATTTTGATTTGTTTGGTCCTCTCTCTGCCAAATGCTGAAATACAGCATATATCAGAATGGCAAGAAAGGCATCTATTGACAGTTGTATCTCAACTCTTAACTGATTTTGATATAACATGCATTTTTCATAGATGCCTGCCTGATTATACTTGGGACTAGTCTTCAACGCCTTTAGTGAGATGAACTACATTTCTGATACCGGTTTCTGGGGGTTTTTTTCCTGTGAGCTTTGCCAAATGTTGCTATTGTATCATTGCTCTTGGTGCAAGACATGCTGGGAAATAATATCCCTTCACATATCACCACCTAGTAAAAAATGGACATAAAATATCTCAACACAAAGCCATGAGAGTGATCCAACCTGCCGCGGTGTTATATCGATAAAATACATCATTTGCTGTAAATCATGTAGGGGTTTGTGTGTAAAAGTCTCACATAGCATTTTGGCTGGCTATCACATGATGCTTTATGGCATAAACATTCCACATCTGCTGTATTCTGCTCTCCGAAGAGTCATTTAGAAGATATACATACACGATGGGACTTACACTAACAAAATTCATCACCTTTTTTTTCTCTCCTCTATTACATTTGATAAAGCTAATCCCTCACTCTCTCTTCCTCAATCTACTTCCTTCTCTCCCCCCTCTCTCTCTCTCTCTCTACAATACTGTATGTCTAGAGATCATTGCCATCTTTATGTTCTCTTTCTCCTAGCTGCATCATTTCCCTTCTCGTTTTCCACCATCTCTGTTTTCCACCTATTCCTTCTCTTCCTCCTCCTCCTCCTCTTTTTCCTCCTCCTTCCACTCTCCCATTTGCCTCTTTGTCTTTCACTCTCTCTCTCTCCTCTATACTTCTCTGTCAAATTCCATCTATTCCTCTCATCTTTTGGCAGAATTGCATTCCCTTCTTTATAAAAGCTGCTATCAAATACATTCTTTACAGCCAAAGCAAGATTATAACCAGCAGTCACAGAAAAGTAGATAATACTCCCCTTGAGGAGATAAAATGCAATTTGCATCACAAGCGATTTTTTTTTTTTGCACTGCAGTTCTTTCACCATCATTCTAATCAGACACAAGCAACCACAAGCTTAATTTTCAAAGTATAGTAAATGTATTCTATCAAGGCTCGAAAGCAGATTAACATTACTGACATAGATTGAAAATACTCAATAGAACACATCAGATCTATGCAAAAGTTGTATGAAGTACTGATAAAATAATTCATGCATCACCAGAGAAATTTCTATAACAATTGTCAGATTACAGCAACACCTTGGGGAACAGAGAAAAAAACTTTACCAGAATATGAGCACAGTTTATCAACCCACTGAAGACAAGTCTCGGGTATACTCGGACAGGTGTCTATAGGAAATGTGTGTAACAGCAAAATCAGCCCATCCTGAATGGGTTAAAGAAGGGATAAAAATCCCTATTTACAACATTCATATCTGCAAGACAAGTTCTCTTGACAATAAAATATACTGGAGGCTGGTAAACTGTGTATTAAGGTGCATGCAAGATATCATTTGAGTATGCGTAATGCCTACACTGTGCAGCTGGAGTGATCTCTTTACAATACAGAGCAAAAAAATAGAAAAGGAACAGCAGTATGGGAAAGGACAAGGAAGGACTAAGTAAAGAGCCAGCAAGACATGAACATTGATGGAACAAAGTGTTATAATGGTAGAGAGAGTGTATGGGGAGTATAAGTACAGGACCATTCACACTTATGGCGTAATACCGTGGTATTTCAAATACAGCACCATTTCAAGTACCGCACTATTCTGCATGGTATTTTGTATTATATGTAGACGCAAATGCCTCACAAAACACCTCACAAAATACCTTGGTATTTAGGGTGGCAATTCAAACTTGGGCAAATTATGCATGCAATACTTGAGTTTGAATCCTGTCACGAAATACCACTGCCACTCTATGGTGTATTTCTCATAATATCTGGCACACTTCACGTCTTCTCCTGTAGGAGATATAAGCATACGAGTAATGCTTTCCTTGGAAAGGTGTACTTTTGGGCCAGAAATACCACAGTATTTTGTGAGTGAATAAGAACAGTACAAGCTAAAATAACACCGCATCAATTATCCTGGTATTTCACCAATGGGAATTGTGACAACAATTTATTGCAGTGCTTATTCTATACCATGGTAAATTCTAATGTGAAAGCACCAAGTATCAATCCAGGCAGGGTGGTTCATATATCTCCCAGGAGAGCAAGCCCTCTCCTCTCTGCTTGCTTCTCTTCAGTGGGTGAATGGTTTCTGCATACCTCTGCTTCATTATAAGCAGCTAGATGCTTAATTAGAGCTCAAAGGCAAAGGCCCCGTGACTTCTTTTTTTTTTTCTTTTACCAACAAGGGAGGAGCATCCAAGTATCACACAGCCTGGTTGGATGTGTGTGCAAATATTGTGTTTGCACAGTGCCAAGTCAAGCAGGTGGATGCTACAAGTATACCCCCCTAGTGGAGTATTCATAACTGTGAGATAAAAAATATATAAAGTCACATGTATGCTCCTTTTTAAATGCTTTAATGCACACTTCGGCCAATTACCTGCTGCATTACCCTCTGTGCGCTATGGCCCCGTGATGAGTTGTGATCTGGGCATTCAATTTGGGATCAGGGGAGCTTTTTTATTTTCCAGGACAAGGAGGCAGCAGCAATATCACAAGAGGAACAGCTACTGGCTCCTAACCAATACTGAGTATAAAGCCTGCATAATGACATTGCTGGTAGGGGGTGCACCAGAATTTACATTCAGTTTTACTGAGTCAAACTCACTATAATACCATCTTTTTTTTTTCTTTTTTCTTTGTGTGTGTGTGTGTGTGTGTGTGTGTTTGTGTGTTTTCTAACACCAACATTGTGGAAAGCATGTCAGCCACAAACTTGTGGCATTAAAAAAAAAAAAGGAAAAATCACAGAGAGACAACCAAGACATTAGCAATCCACCATAAAAGCCTCTCCAATGCTCTCCCAGTACATTGAACCTCAGCCATAATCAAATCAATGCTCACAATTACACAGCCAACCAGACCTCAGTTCCAAGCCGCTGGCGGTATGCCCTCAGACACAGGCGCTTTTCAAATATACGATGGGGACACCTGCATTGATTTGTTTCGTCTTGGGATTCATTCATCTCATACAAGCTGACCCTTCATACGTGAATGCAGAAAAATAGTTCAGAGTTTGTAGAAAAGCATCCCCGGGACAGACTCAAAAAATGCACCTTGAGGTCGCCAGCATATCAATCACAACTGCGTCTATGCCATATACCTAGTCTGTCGGAATATATATCAACTATGTTTATAAGTACCTGGACTTGGTTTGCTTTCAGAGTCATCATCATCATTGTCTTAATCAACCTGTGAATTTCCCTTCTGTGATGGGGAGGGTTCTCATCACCCTCTCCACATTGCTTGCATTGCTTAAAGGGGTCGTATAGTTTTGGTTGAGACCTAATTTCAGGTTTCTAACATTTTTTGGTGAGATAATGAGAAACCTCTTATGAAATATGAAAGAGCATGCAATTCCATAAGGAATTCAATGTTTATTTGATGAAAATTGGTTTTGAAATGGCTGAGATATCCAAAACAGAGCGATTCTGATAAGTGTGGGACCCACACTTTATTACGATCGCTTTGTTTTACTTTGTTTTTGGATATTTCAGTCATTCCAAACCCGATTTTCATCAAATAAACTTTGAATTCCTCTTAAAATGGTATGCTCTGTACTATTTCATGAGTGTTTTCTTGGTATCTCACAAAAAGTTAAAAGCCCAATTCTCATCCCCACCAATATTGTACCATCCCTTTAATTTTTAATCATTTGACATTAAGTGAATTAGATTTCTTGATGTCCAGTATCAAAATCCTAGTGTGTCATATTACACTATCCTAATCTTAAGAGGTCCTTGCAAGCCAAAATGTATGATAACCTCTATTGGTGCCTTTTGTTCTGTTCATAACCAAATCACTAATCACTTCATGAAAATATGCATCATACATTTGTAAACATTTTAAAACTTTTTCTGCACCCTGTTAAGTCCCACGTCTAAAAAAAAAAGATGAAAAGAATCATGCGGATCATAATATTCCCCCTGCAACATTATTCTCCTGCGGCTCTTGCACTAAACAATAGACACAGTTATGTGCCTAACCATTCATTGCTATTACATGTACTTCTGCACTTTACTCACAACAGCATCACATGTTCTGTTTTATGCAAATGTTTCTGACAAATTGTTGATGCAGCAATGAATGAGTGCATTGTTGACATCCCAGTCTTCCTTCTACATAATTATGATTGTAAAAGTCCCTTGCTTCATATGTGTACCTTATATGATTACCAATAAGCCAATGACTACATGTACATATTTCAAGTTGTGATCCTCTTCTTTTTGTTTGCCCATTTTTATTACGCAACTCCTTATTTGTCAAATTTCAAAACGATGAAAGTGTCAGAAAGTTTGAATATTATGCAGCCAGAAGTGCATTGACCTAAGTTCGGTGGACCACTCAAACTAGTGAACAGGCACAGTGCACGTTCCTCTCAAAATACAATGCCACAAAGAGAGGCAGAGGGACTGAGACAGAGGGAAGCTGTGGAACAAATTCTATATGTAAGTTCAATGTTTCTCTTGACATTGACAATCAATAGCTTCCGAGTTCTTGAATATGGCTTGAGTGCGATTGAAGTCACTGCATCTGCAGTGTACCGCTGCGTGTGCCCCACAGGCGGCATGGAGCCTCTGCAATGGGGGGGGGGGGGGGGGGTTCATTCTGGTACAGTGCGCAATAACACTTGCAGGATTAGCGCTTGTCTGTGAGGCTTGGCAGAGGGGGGGATGGGGAGGGGGGGAGGGGGAGGTCCTCTGCTTGTTTTGACAAAAACCTTGTCTGCGCAGACCGTGGAATCGGAATCGAGTGCTTACCGCTTGTTTGGAAATTGGCCCCGTAATGGGAGGAAAGTGGGAGGGCAGTGAGCGGCAACAACGCAGACTCCCGCTGATAACAAGGGGTAACGGGGGGTAAAAAAAGAAAGATATCCTCTGCACATTTATGGAATTTCCTGCTTCAATTTTGTCCAATAAGAAGGAGAAAAAATGGAATACACTGCATCCATTGCATTGACCCACTCTCCCCTAGCATCAAATCAAGAATACGCTGACTCGAGCAGACAAAGAAATAAATCTTGCCTATGTGTCAGTACTGCCTACGTCACAAACTGACATATAAAACAAAAATAAACACAGATTGCACCGAGAGGTCAACATACATTGCAATGAAAACATATAAAGAGAAAATTGTATAGACTGCACAAGCCATCGCTGTTATACTCGACACATTTTATATAATACAGACTGATTCTAAAGATGTGCTCCGAGTGGCCCACTATGCTCTACACATCACAGTACAGGATTCCTGTAGCATACAGGACAGTTGCAGAAAAGATGAATCAGTAATTTATAGATGAATTTGATGAAATCCTGACAGCAGACAGCGGATTTCTCCTTCAGTTCTAAGGATAAAGTTTGCATGGGAAATAAACTTGCTCTATAGAGTGGTCAGGGATGCCAGTGGCAAATTGCTCTTGGGCCGGAAATTCTTTTTGTGAACGAAATCGATGTGCGTGAAGCGCACATCACGAGCGCGAAGCGCGAAGTCCCTTCGGCTGGGGTCCAGGGCCCGCTCAAGGGCCCTGGAAGCTCTGGGGTTCTTAGATGCTCTCTGGTGCAATCTGAGCATATCTGAGGGCTCTTCTTCCCTCAAATCTAATCCAGAGAAATGAATTTGTAGGAAAAATAAAGAAGTCCTAGTGCCGTAAACTCCGTAGTTATTGCTTCATTCAGCTGACTCGATCGACTCACCATACTCTCTCAGCCGCGCTGTCCGGCTATAGCGAGAGCGCAGCATGATCCATGCACCGCACATTTACATCGCCTAAAAACACCACACGTTGTTCGATCGCGATCACACGTGCTGGTATAACGCTTTCTAGACAATAATGTGGTCGTATTCTAGAAAAAAAATGAATTTGTAGCAATAATAAAGAAGTCCTAGTGCCGTAAACTCCGTAGTTTTGCTTCGTTCAGCTGACTCGATTGACTCACCACACCATACTCTCTCAGCGCTGTAGCTATAGCGAGAGCGCAGCATAATCCATGCACCGCACATGTAGATCGCCTAAAAACACCACACGTTGTTCCATCGCGATCGCACGTGCTGGTATAACGCTTTCTAGACAATAATGTGGTCGTATTCTTGAAAAAAAAAAAGGAATTTGTAGCAAAAATAAAGAAGTCCTAGTGCCGTAAAATCCGTAGTTTTGCTTTGTTTAGCTGACTCAATCGATTCACCACACCGTCTCAGCGCTGTAGCTATAGCGAGAGCGCAGTATGATTCATGCACCGCGACCGCACATAGGCCTACAGTAGTACATCGCATAGAAACACCACACACTGTTCGATCGCTGTATCATCGCACGTGTTGCATGTCCCAGCTAGCAGCAGCAACATCGTGCTAGTTTTGCATGACAGTCATTTTGTGATACTCTCATGCCCAAGTATATGCGAAACATACAACGGAAATCGTGAAAGTGAATGTCCCGTAAGTTTAGATGATCATATTTTTTCGTTTTTCTTTCTTTCTTTCTTTGTTTCTTTCTCGTGTTTTCCGGCTTTCCCACACAGACGGAAATAATATCACGAAGCCGGAAATTGGACACCAAAATATGAAAAAGCCGGAATTCCGGCTATTGCCGGAAAACTGGCATCCCTGAGTGGTATAGCAAAACATTATTATGGGTGATATGCCTTGTCATCCAAAAAAGATATGAAATCCTTGCAAAAATGAGACCACAATCCTGAAGATTTGGGTAAAGCTGTATTTTTGTCATCTTTCTAAACAAAAAAATTAGAGGCAACTGATATTTGATGTACATGATTGAGGACTACCACTCACAGTCTCTTAGTCACATGACAAAGATGGCAATATCTATGCAAATGAGTCTTGAATGTTGTCAGAGGCCCACAAAGACTAATTCCCTACTGGTCTTTTTATTGATAAATCATCAAAGCAGTGATGTCTTGCCAATTTCAGTACTGAAAGAGAATACACTATACCCCAGCAAAACTGACAATTAGAGCCAAATTAAAGAATGATGAAAATATTTTGCCTATACCTCCTCCACAAATCCTCCTTTGTTTAATACATGGGAAACAAATCTAGAGCTCAAATCATCTATCTTCCAGGAAAGATGATAACTACAGGGCCCCTCCCCACTCTGATGAAGAAAGGGGCATCTCTCCTCGCAGCCTGCAAGTGAATTAGTCTGGGATGGATCAGCTTTCCCGCGCAAAAATCAGTGGCAGACTGAGATTCAGTGCCTCTCAAGAACAGTGGCCCTCCCTTGCATGTCGTCAAAGGGGGAGGGTCTGTGCCACAGACAGGCCTACTGCTCAGCTTAAAGTGACAGATCACTTTCTTTAAAGCAAACATTCACATGAGAATTAGCGAACTTATAGAAGACAGCAGAGACAAGCACAGGATGCTTTTATCATTTCATGGCATTGCAATGCTGCTTTTAGGCATTCAAATAGCTATCACGATGATGGAGCATAGGGTTTAAGGCTTTTCAAGTCCTCCATGCTTTTATCAGCAAGGGGTGTGTACCGTAAGAGCAGGTGTCAAAGTTCAGCTCCATCAACCAATGACAGATTGAGCCACAAGAAGGAAGTTTGTATGTCTTTTCACGAGTATTGGGATTTTATTATCCATTTATCTTTCTCTAGTTGCCACCAACATGCAACGACAAAATGGTCTGCATTTTAAAGTAAACACAAGAGAAGATTTTTGAAAAAGACATGTTACACATCGCCAAACTTTGTCTTCACAGGATTGCATTTTAAAAGGCTGCAGATAGCCTCTATAACTGTTTGAAAGTACTGGTATGTTACTTCTTTCTCTTGCAATGTGTGGTCAAACGTTCATAACCGCCTGAAGATGCTCTCTCTCCTTTCCCTCCCCTTTTACACAAACAGGCAGAATACTGACTGAAAAAAAAAAAAAAAAAAACACACACACATATTGAAGCAAACCAAGAAAAGACGGCCTCCAAACAGAACTGAAAAGACAGCTGCAATCTTTGTCAATATCAGGTGGCAATGTTTGATACATCCAGTCTGTGTGATAGGGAAAACAATCATCATCATGTGAAATGCATACATTGGCTGGCAAGATGGCGCCAATAGGCCCCTATCTCCATCCTACCCCACCCCATCCCCCCCCCCCCCCCCCCCCCCCCCGGAGTTGCTCACAAAAGGGTACATACCTCTAAGATTAGATTTTGTACTCATATTTCATTTAAACCACTGTTGCCAACGGTTTGAGAAGGTCATAAAATTCTGATTGGCGCGGGGATGAATTTTGTATGAGATCAGAAAATGCCTCTTTGAAAGGAGGTCAGCCTCTTGACTTTGTGCAAAAGGCGTTCCTCTTGTTTAAAGATAATACATGGCATAGAAGAAGAAACTGATTTTGTGAGATTTTAACCACTTTAAAACAGGTAAAAAAGAGTCTTCATATTTCATACACAGTGCCTATCCACTTTCTCATTATTCTGTCATCAGTTTGCTTCCTTTCCTGCACTCAGCCCTGCCCCGCTCCCTGCTAGGAAAGTGCTTTGCTCTTTTTATCTATACAGCTCTAACTAACAAATATATCCATAGTATTCAACCACTGATGTCCTCACGAATGAATCAATGTCTCACTCCCAATCCATCTTTCCTTTTACCTACCACCTGTAACTCTGGATCAATCTGTTTATTTAGACCCATGCATCAGCACAACTATTAGCCAATTATATCCCTTTCTGTTTGTCTGTCTGTCTGTTTCTCTCTCTCTTTCTCTTTCTCTCACTTATGTTGTACACCTCTGTATCTCATCAGATTGAATTCATGCAGTATTTAATCTTCCAGCCTGATAGAATATGAATGTTATCTCTTAGTATATCATATTGATTCTTTATATTGTGTTAAAAAGTACGACACACTTTCCAACTCACCTCCATGAGTTCCAGGAACAAACATGCGCAGCCTCTTTGAGTTCTGAGTGCGAGACCACATACTCTTCCCTTTGCCCGACCTATCAGGAGATCCTATGTTATTATTACTGCTGGGGAGGCCATTCGGCTTACAGTACTTGCTGCAGGTACAGGCGTAGGATGGCTCCCCAGAGTGGCACTCCAGCTCCCCCAACGTATCCCCATCCGAGGTCTCTGAGGAGACCGGGTCGTCATATGTAGATCCAGCATGGTCATCTAGGCCCTCCTCGGGGATGGTCTGGGAGGGTTCCTGGCCCAGCTCAGGATCCTGGGCCAAGGTGGTGATGGCTGTCTCCAACTCGGGTGCATAGTTCACGCGCAGCTTGCTGCTATTGCGTCGAATCATGGTGCCATGGAAGAATTTTATTATTTCTCGTTGCAGTGAACTAAGCCCTCTTTCCTTTTTTTTTTAAGTGAAAAATTAGGGTCTCTCTCTCTGTAGTACAAACTCTGCACTTATTTACGGCATTGCTATACTCCAGGTATAAGTGTGATCACAATGTGGGCAGATATCTATGCAGCAAACAGCCCCAGCCGGCGTACTGGGAAAAAGTGCAGCGTGAATCCACTGTTCACTATCACAATTCTGCCCACTGCGGGGGACTGTACCAATCTTCCAGTGGGGAGGCACTCTCTAATCACTCCCTGAGGGATGCCGACACAGTATTCATCTCTCCACGCATCGGGCATGGGGTACGCTCTGGGTTGGCCAGGGGGAAAGGGACAGTGCCTTCTAACCCGAGTATGATAAGTTGCAGGTGTGGAGACAAACTGGAATCTCACCCCGCATTTCACATGCAATTTGACTGGCGGGGCTCAGCCACCGGTCTCGTCG
The DNA here is from genome assembly GCF_040938485.1 of Diadema antillarum. NCBI lineage: Eukaryota > Metazoa > Echinodermata > Echinoidea > Diadematoida > Diadematidae > Diadema > Diadema antillarum. The sequence continues at coordinate 337,411 of NW_027272132.1, read as the reverse complement.
GCACAGCTCACCAATTGCCCACGGAACCCAGGCGCTCAGGATAAAGACGGGAACATAAGCAAAAGAGGAAAAAGCCAAATCTGCCAAAGAGTCGTTGCATTCCGACGGCGATCAATGCCTATTACCAATATCTCTATGTCTCTCCTCTCCTTCACTACCCTCGATGCAACCGTCACACACAGATGTAAGAAATGCAGCGTGTCAATACGAGTACATGAACACAGCCCCGTTTGATGCTGATGCACGAGTCATCCCATAGAAAGGATTTTTTTTTCTCTTTCCTATTTTCTTTCTACTGATAAATACAGCTGTGGCACTTTTTTTCCCCGGGACTTGTCGGCAGTAAGAAAGCTCTAAATTTGTCGTGGTACTGAATACCATGTGTAGGTGGATTGTACATGCTCCTCGCAATCCAGGGCGGTGATTAATACTCCCCCACTCATTGAGGGACTCTTAGGTGCCTGGTATTAACAGGAGGGGAGGGCAGGGGGGTGAGCAGGGGCAGGGGGGTCTTTTCAGATTCACATTTTCATTTGTTCTCCCTCTCCCTCTCAATCTCTAATTTTCTGGTTCTCTCTCCTCTTATAGAAAGCCCCTGGCTGTCCTCTGGTCTCTTTACAGAGAGTTTTGCTTGTGAATTAATCATCATTCATATCTGTGGGATGTGGCAGAAGATGTTATCCGAACTTGCAAAGCCAATAGTGTGTGTGCCAACCCTTTGAAAAGGTATTTGTATTCCTTTATGACCTCTGCAATAAAATCTGTCTCTTAATAGTTATAACATTAATAAGTCTATTTGATATGGATGGGAAAAGGTATTGGATACAATCAATAAAAAGATGAAATAATTGATTGAGGTAAACATCCAAACACTTAAGCATGAAAGCATGTTTACAATCTATATGCAGCTGAAGTATCAAAGAAGTACATACATTGTCATTATCTTCAATCTCATTTCCACGGTAACGCTCTGCAGTTATCACAGCATTCCCCTTTTTCCCCCTACTTCATAGCTATTTGTTCACCAGTCTCTAAAAATCTTCCTTGTCAATATCCATCACAGTATCTATGAAATGCAATTAAATTTCTACACTACCATTCTTTCAGTCTTTTGCACATGTACACTCCTCGAAATAGAACAAACCTCATGTCATGAGCACTGGTTTTAGGATCATCCCTTTATACATTGTGTTTCTCTTGTTGATTATTAGCATCTTTGTGTCAGTTTTGATTTCTTTCCTTTTTCTTTCCGTCTCTTTTCCATGATATCTTTTTTTCTTCTTCATTTCCTCATTGGCAGCATACACCACTGTTAGTGATGTTTTCTCCCTCCCCCCCCCCTCTCTCTCTCTCTCTCTCTGTCATTTCCCCATTTTTCCCATATTTCCTTGTGCAAGATTAGTCTTACACACACACACACACAAACACACAATATATTCTGACTGCTGGAATCTGCAGGGAACATATATTATAACACGATCATGTGGTCTTCCAGAGATTGATGCTTGCTGTTTTCACCATCTCATTCCCGACCTAATCACACTGGGCTGAGGAGAGAGAAAGCGAGTGTTGTGCTGTGCCTGCTACATAGCATTCATAAGCATCCCATATATAACAGAGAATGTGCAGCGATTGCCAAGCTCTTAATGACTATAGAAGGGAGGTGGCCACGATAGCTATCCGCCAAACTCTTATTCAATATCCCATGCATGAGCCCTGATTGCTGTCAAAATTAGATTGCACCCCGTACTTTCTTTCCATATTTTTTTTTTTTGTCATCTACTACCATCCCCAACTTCCCATGTGTGTCTAACTGCACAGCAAGTACATTAATCTACATGCAAAAGCCATTGGCATAATGATGGTTGCAGCCCCATATTTTCCAATCAACGCCGCCAACGTTTTTCCCCTTAATACAATACCGATATCATACCAGATCTACATAACTGAAAGTAATCGCCAATGTGGACTTTGAGTGGACTTCATGCATGCTGCTGACACATTTCATAGTCAAGCACAGTGTGCATTTTCAAGGGAGTAGTACAATTCTTAGTAAACAGAGAGCACCAACCTAAAACTGAAGACATGATGTGCAATGTAAAATATTTTAAGTAAAAATTTTCATGCATGTCATGCAAAATTTAAAAAGCACGAAAGCAAAACTGAATACAATTCTTTGCTTATTGTTTTGCTTTTTTCTCTGTAATTTTCTTCAAACTTCTTCATGGATTTTTTTTGTTGTTTCTCTTGAACATCTTTCATACTTCACCAAAAAGGGAGGAATTAATAGGTTTCAATCATCTGAACAATTGAAATGGAGCAATATACCCTAAAATTTTCATTTTAAACTCTACTTTATTGCAAGACCTATAATTTTTCATCTTAAACTCTACTTTATTGCAAGACCTATCAACACTAAAAGATAAATGTAGTGGTGTGGTCCTATTCTCTCTCAAACACATACAGATATTACACTGCATTTCTACCAAGAGTTTTTGAAACATATTTGCTCCATTTCTTTCCTCAAAATTACTCTTTGAAGTTTTTAAAAGATTTTAAGCTTTGATCTCAAAAGAACTGAATTAGCAAACACAAATGCATCAACACTACCTGCAAACTTACCTGAATGTAAGGCTATATTCACTTAGTAAGAGGAGCACGTGGAATGACATGGTTGCTTATTCTGAGTTTTGTTTGTTTGTTTGCTTTTTTATTTTTCCACCAATTTTTTTTTCCACCAACATTTTTGTTAAGTATTTTCTGGGGTTTTTCAACAACAAAATTCTGGTGCCTGAATGGAAGATGTATTTCTCCAAATATTCATACTCATCACTGATTAAAGACTGTCATTCTTTCAAAGGGGCTTTCATTTTAAAACCTATAATCAATAACGTGGTCCAACTTTCTGACGGGCTCTCCTCGCAGCAAACTTTGGCTGCTCAAAACAAAACCAAAAAGAGGCAAAAAGTCATCCACAGTGGAATTATGCAGGGAGAACTGTGGTTTTTAAATAGATTTTCTAGGCAATAACAGCCCCTCTGGCATTCCAAGGAACAATGACGATACTGTTGTCAGAGGAGTCTGCTGACACTGACATGCCATCATGTGTCTAGGTAGCACCATGGCTTCAATGGAATCTACAGTAGATCTGAACACATACTGTACGACCATCCACATATGAAAGTCATTTAACAGACAAGCGGGATGGATGGTGTAATGTTTTGGTGCGTTGGTGTAAGACATGGCTTAGAGAGAGGATATCAAGGGCTGCAGAACCACAGGGGGTGGTGGACTGCATCCCCCTCCCCCTTCCCCCCCCCCCCCCCCCCCACGTGCACACACACACACTCACTTTCGGGGGTCTTCAGAGATATAAAGGGCAGAAGAAACAAGGGGAAAGGGGGGAATCCCAACACCCATGATTTTCATCAGGTTGAAGTCTATCAACAAAGTGGAAAGGGGGGCATTGACCCTTGTTCCCCCCGCCACCCTAAAAATGTTCCGCTGCCCCTGGATATAATTGAGAAAAGTTGGGAGGATGTATCTTAATTGTGAATCATTCTGATAAATGGACAACAAGTTAAATCTATAAAGGAGTTTGAATCTCAAAGAAAATGAGTTATGTGAATATGTGTGAGAATGTCTTTGTTGTTATCCCCCCCCCCCCCCAGGTTGTTGCTGTCACAGTCAAGGCACAAGAAAGCTATGAAGGTTGCTGTGGATAACCACTATGAAAGGGTGCATGCATAATTTTTTATTCCTGCTGGCTTTGATACAGCAGTAAGAACTGGGCTTGTGCTTCCAAACTTGTGGTTGGATCTGTTGAGTGTAGCAGCCTTGAGCAAAGGTGCGTAGGTGAGTGTTTCATTAAGTCAATTTTATTCGGAGATTGATGCCGCAAATCCATCACCCCCTCACTGCGTCTGGGTCCAACTTTGTGTGATCATGAGGAAGGATGCATACATCGCGGGCCCGAACTACATGTTTGTCACATTACATGGGGCAATCGCATTCAAACATGAGAGGGAACACGGGTCCATGAAGACACGAAGCAATATAGCTGGCACTGCAATTGATACAACAGACAGTTTGTTGCACGACAAACAATTAGGAGACATACTTTCTAGCTTTATGAGACAGAGAGAAACGAGGACACACACACATAAAAAAAAAAAGAGAAAGGACAGGTAAATTTAGTGTATGTGACTATGCCTCTCTTCTTACAGTTATATTATCCTCATTCACAAACCCTGCACTAATCATCCTTTATTACACTATCCCACGTGTTCTGATTACACAATTATGGAATGTGCAGAATGCAGTGTATCAGTATGTATAAAGGCAAGACCATCCGGGCATTCACACGTACCAAGATTTCTTAGTCTGAAACAATTCTGTAATCAAGCAAACTCAAATCAAGTTTGTAATTAAGCAAACTTGCTGTGTGAATGGAAACTGGAATCCTGGAGGGTGATTTGAAACTTAATTACAATCAAGTTTTAAATCATGGTCCGGAGGTGTTTTTCAATCAAGTTTCGCCAGGAATTTAGCACAAAACTAGCGTGTGAACGTGATTGACCTCCAATCAAGTCTTTTACGGTGGAGCTTAAGTGACCCTTCAAACACTTCCGGAGACCTGTGCTACTACAGAATCCGCGAAGCTTCTTCCTGCGTGTGAACGGACGGTGATTTGAAACTTAATTGCAAACAAGTTTGTAATCAAGTTTGTAATTAAGTAACTCAGTATGTGTGAAAAGGCCCCAAGACCTAAACCACAACCACTGTCATGATAGCACTCAGTCTCCTTTTTCAGCTTGACATCTGCTATAAAATTTGTATCAGTCTAGGCCTTAGAAATTTCATGTAAAAAACAAAAAACAAACAAAAACAAACAACAAACAACCAAAAACTCATTCTCCTTTTTCAGCTTGACATCTGCTATAAGGCTTGTATCAGTCCAGGCCTTAGAAATTTCATACTATTTTAAAAAATCAAAAAATAAACAAATCAATAAATATTCCAAACTTATGTTTAGAGCACTATAAAACTAATTGGGAAGGTTTTGCAAAGCCATTTGATAAAGGTCAGGTTACAATTGCTGGGTGAGTAACTATAAGCAAATAGTGATCAAACGCTGAGAAGGCTTGGGTGACAGATCTGGTTGAAGCTTGGGTTCCATACAGAGATGACACTCTTTACTTTGGAATGGCTCCTGATCCTATGATAAACAAGGAATACCAAGTTCCAGGGAACTGGCGAGGGTAAAGATTCATCTCAAAACCTGGCATACGCCCATCCTACCCAGCCCCAGCCCCAATAATAGTAACTGACAAAAGAGAATAAATCCTCCAGCAGGACAATTGCTTACAGGACAAGTTCATCTTATTATACACATGGATTGAATTAATGCAGCAATATCAATACAACACATCAGTGAAAGTTTGAGGAAAATCGGACAATTTGTTCAAAAGTTATGAATTTTTAAAGTTTCATTGTTGCCATCACTGGACAAAAAGAGTACTACACTTTGTGATGTCACATGCGTATAAAGATTTCAAGAAAATATAAAGAAAATTCAACTTATTTTTCACATTTCTCATATGAGTAAATAGCACTTGACTTGCCTCTTTCAGAAGGTAGGGGGAATCATATCAATTTTAACATATGTCAGTAACAAATTGAGGGAATGTTTACTTTTTTCAAAACATTACTTTTTAGAATTCTCTTTATATTTTCATGATATCATTCTACGCATGTGACATTACAAACTGCAGTAGTCTTCTCATCCTGCAGTGACTGCAAAGAAACTAGAAAAATTCATAACTTTTGAACGATTGTCTGATTTTCTTCACTTTCACTGAAGTGTTCTACTGATATTAATGCATTCATAAAATCAATATGTACACAAGGTGAACTTGAACTTTAATAATTCTGAATGCATCACACTCTTTCAAAAGCTGTATTTTACAACTTAGGCATTTCTACTGAAACATAGTCATGACATTTACTGCCAGCATATGTCTATAGTCATGTTGATAGAGGGGAATGGATTTGGCTATGAGAAATAGGTCTGTCCACAGCTAATGCATGAACATGGAAGGCTGCCAGAGACAAAGGGATGGCTGCCCTCTGGTGACAAGGCCACTTTGGATGGCGTCAGCAACATGTCTGCATAACCAGATCTCATGACAGTCTGCGATATTAAGTAACCAATCTTGGTTCCCCATAGATGAGATGTAGAAAGAAGGCCAGAGAACAGCAAAAATGCAGAGAACGGCATGCTGATTGCTGCAGTGATCATGTGACATTATTTGGAGAACAAGGTGTCATCAGCAAGCAAAAGATATCTAACAGATCCAGGAAGGATCTCTACAGCCAAAATGCACTTTTGGCTAAAGAGTCTCTTCATGGATCTGTCATACATACCTTCATTGTAATGCTTTCAAAAGTCAGCGCAAATAGAAACACTTTTCCTTTCTTTCCTTTGTACCCTAAATGCATATAATATTGGCCAATCTCTTCCACAAAATGGAGTCTATTACTTCACAATGGTCAAAAATTGCATGACATTGCAACATTTTTTATGTAAACCCCCTTTTTTGTCCAATCAGCCGAGGAAAGAAGCCACATGTGCAATATCAGTCCCACAGGGGTAAGACAGCAGAACACGATTACACAGAATCCAGTGTTATGGCGACCTTTTTTCTGAAGTCTGCATCAGGTTATGCACCATCTATGCTTTATACTTCCATGTAAATGGAACACATTGCTTCATCTAAAAGATGAAAAATATGTTTCGGGGGAAAAAATGATGTGAAGCAATACGACCAAGCCATGATTAGTTTGGGCTCTGGGCAGGTTCAGATGAAGTTATTTATCTGTCGGCATGGATCACCTGTCCATACACCTATCCATATATGTACCTCCTAGATTGCCTCTCTGATAGAGAAGGAAGGGAAGTGTAGCAAATTACTGTATACGCCATACATTTCGCGAGTCTAAATTTTCGCGAATCCGTAATTCCCGGCGATTTCGTGAGTGGTTAAATTTGTGATCGTGGAGGCCTGTACTGAACGGAGAAGTGTACATGCGTACGTCACATTCACATCAGGATCAGAGTCAATATTTTCGCGTGTCTTTAATTTCGCGAATAGCACCTGACTCACGTAATTCGTGAAAAGAAAAACCTCGCGAAATATTCGGCGTATACAGTAGATTGATTCACTTCCCTGTCATGTCCTTTCCAAGTATCTCGCTACTCTCTTCTTCCAAAGGCTTAACCCATTGAGGATGGACTGATTTTGCTACAACACGCATTTCCCATAGACACTTGCCCGAGTATACTCGGGACTCGTCCTCAACGGGTTAAAGAACCAAGGAGCAGGTCAGTGAAACAATATCCTTGGGCTGGAGGTGTGTAACAGAGACTTTAAGATTTTGAAGCAATTGTTATCAATCCTTTATTCTCACTACCTTTCTTTCTTTTTTTTCCCCTCTGGTGAATGTGTTAATTGCTAGTTAACTGGCAAAGTGAGTTTATCTTTGAACTTTCTTTTTTTTTCTTTTGTTTCTGTGTTGCTTTACCTGCCATCTTTTACAATATCAAATCTATTTGTTCTGAGGGTTTAAATAATGTATTTGTCTTGGGTGGCAAGAAATGCCTCCTAGACTCTTTAAGCGATACATAGGAGTTTAACCATAAATATTTGACATTGTTGGTCTTAGATTGGGTTACTCAACTAACAAAGCTTGATCAAATATTTTGAAATGATAGATTTTTACAATTTTACTACCATTCCCCAATACAAACATATCACACCATTTGCTTGATTTCACATAAACCATTACAGATCTTCATTGGAAAGATGTATGAACATTAGTGAATGTCCGTCATGATCATATAAATTCTTGATTTTTCAAAAGCAGCAAAAGCTGAATTGTCAAATGATGCAACATCACAGTCTCACATAAAAAAAGTAAAAATCTATCCCCTTTCTAAAGTTGCATGAAGAGAAACTAACAGTAACAAACTATGTTGAGTTCTTCAATGAAGTCATTCACTTCTAGCATAAACAACAGGCAGGAGCTCAACTGGCTGGTGCTGGATGTAAGAGGGCGCTGCACCGTCATTTTATGAGCAGCCATTGAGTACAGGTCTGAAAACAGCAACAGTTTCTCTCCATTTAGAAAGAGAAATTAGTGAATGGTGGGGCACAATAAAATCACCCTGTCATCAAAAAAAAGGAGAAAAACTCTGATACAGCAAGAAGTGGAGCAGAAGCATGAAAGGCACAAAACTATGAAAGAAGCTACACAAAAGTTCCAAAAGACATTTTTATTTAAAAACAAAATAAACACTTGGTCGCAGAAGAGAATACTTGGGAAGAGGCATTATGAACATGGATGTAAAGACACAAAAAGTTTGATAATTGTAAAGTCACTGTAAAACTTGCATGGCATGGTATTCTGCATGTTCTGAAAACTAGCTGTTTGGGTCATGTATTATATACAAAGGTAGCCTACATTCTTTTTATGTCCCATGCATTCCTCACTCTGGAGCAATATCATGATTCTTTGATGTACATATCCTGTTTGTAAGAACAAAATTCTTCAATCTCTGAGGACACATTTAAAAAAACAAAAAAAAAGCACAATTATCATTGTCAAACCTTATGCGGAAGCATGGAAACATGAGACTTGATTCAGCATGCACATCATTTTATGACAAAGCCTTCATCCTTGATACAAAGTTTCTTTTCTTCTGTCTGGTAGAACAATGCTGGAAACAACCATGAACATTTCATGCAAGCAGTTAAAGGGACAGTGCTATTACACTCTGATATTGATTCTAATGGTCACCGAAAGAATTATTTTCAAGGATAAAATGTGGTCGAGTAAAATTTTCACTTTTTAAATCATTTTCAAATGGCGGAAAACACTTTTATTACTCTGTTTTGAATTGGGGCACATGCTAGGCATGTACTTAAAGGGATCGTATACTTTTGGTTGAGATCTAATTTCAGGTTTCTAACACTTTTTGGTGAGATAATGAGAAACCTCTTGTGAAATATGAAAGAGCATGTAATTCCACAAGGAATTCAACGTTTATTTGATGAAAATTGGTTTTGAAATGGCTGAGATATCGAAAACAGAGAGATTCTGGTAAAGTGTGGGACCCACACTTTATTACGATCACTTTGTTTTACTTTGTTTTTGGATGTTTCAGTCATTCCAAACCCGATTTTCATCGAATAAACTTTGAATTCCTCCTAAAATGGTATGCACTGTACTATTTCCTAAGTGTTTTTTGGTATCTTGCAAAAAGTTAAAAGCCGAATTCTCATCTCCACCAATACTGTACCATCCCTTTAACCTATCAATAAGTTGTACAATCAAATACTTTGTATTTATAACCATTATTTTCCAGGGAAGGAAATGTACAGTATATTAAAGTCATAAATAATCCCCTTTTAAAGCTCAGTCAAGCTAACTACTAACAAAGCAAAATTTGTAGACTAGGGTGTATATCTAACTAAAAATCATGCCTACCCTTTTCACTAAAATTCTGAAAATGTAAAAGGCTTATTAATGTATGAAAGAGAGAGAGAGAAGAAGAAAGACATTCGACACATACATTGTACTAGACATGAACCACATATACAACCATTAATCCCCTTTTTCAGCATTAAACTATTTAATTTGCTTTTTGAAAGTTCAAATCAACAATATCAGCAAATTCAAAGTGTTGTATTTTTGTTTTGATTTGAATAAACATGGGTAAATAAAGATGACAACAAACATTTTAACACCCAGCTTAACCCTTATGTGCAAGAACAATTTAATATTGGGTGGTAGAAGGCTTAAAGGGGATGGCTAGTAACTGATCAGTGGGAATCAGAGAATGCTAGGGGATGATTGTTCCAATCCTTGTGGGATTCATTTAAGAGTACATTATATATCTATTGTTGTGTGAAAATTGTTTGCTTCAGAATGGTCTCATATTCAATTAATGTGCAGTTTAATGTTTCCAGGTTAGCATGCCTGTACAGTGACGGGGCATTAAACTGCACATTGCACCACGTATTATTTCAAGGGTATGTGTTTGGCCCTGATGCCTACCATCCAAGGTTCTACTGCCACGGAAGCCTTCAAAGATTTCAACGATTTGATAGCTTTACTTGAAAAGCTTTCTTCAATAGCATCCAGTAGGCCTTTAAGATCAATTCAAATTTGACATGGTTGTAAGGTTAGCAAGCCTGCTCAAGCATATTAGCAATGTGCCACAGTCTATCAGGACGGCCATGATGACACAATGGAATTGAGGGAGATTACATAATCTCCATTCATTGACCATTACTTTCCAGTCATCTGTGTCAATTGGAGAAGAGAGCATTCCAACACATGGGTCAGTCGGTCAACAAAGGACATTAAATGTCCAGTATCACTTATTTGTAATATCAACATATGTTTCTTTTCATCTTTACACACAATATATGATATATTATCCAGCCCAAAGTGAAAAATAACTCAAGTCATTCCACATTTCAAAGCCCGCACAAATGAGGGAAATAAAAGCAGAGAGCTCTGGTGCTAGAATGTGCATTTCCATCAACCTCTTGAAATTTGGGGTACATGAATAATTCATCCACCATGCATTCCTGCGAGGCACACACTCTAGACAATGTCCACTCAAATAGACGAGTGTTAATGTATCCCCACTCTCTCCACCCATGAGAGAACTGCTGTAAGTGGTGGCCTTAGAGGGGAAAGTCTCGGTTACGGCTGACGTAAAAAGGAAGATTTGACGATGATATGTCTGTCTGATTGTTATCCTTGCAGGCTAACAGGTATGTGGATACACACATGGGGATTATCATGAACCTTCCTAAAGCAGTCATTTGCCACATTACATGTATACACACAGTTAGTATTTGGTAGATCTGCATCCTCACTGCATATCTGTGTATTAAACCTCTTACTACATGAGGCAAAATATGAGACCTCTATTTTCAGGTTCTCTCTCTTTCTTCCTCTTTTTTTTTTCTTTTATAACGTTCAAAAATGAGATTTGAGAGGAGCAAAAATTGTTTCTCACATATATCTTCATATGTTGCATTTATCGATTTGCTTCCTGGGAAGAAATAAGATTTATTTACTGCAATGGAAAGAAATTTTATGAACATGCTGAAAAGGTATCATATATTATGCAGTTACTATGACTCCCCCCCCCCCCCCCCCCCGAAAAAAAAAGAAAAAAATAAATAATTTTAAGCCTAGGCTTTTATCATCATTAAAAATAGCCATGCTTGTCCATATCATGTGAAATAAAAAAGCATTTGCTATTTCTAGTAACCTATCCCTGGCTACCAGGTTTTCTCCACAGACAAACATAAGAAGTTGTCTTTTACAAGCACCACAATTTTAAAGAAAGTCATGAGATATTTTTATACGCAAAATCTCATAATATTCATGTTGGTCATATGACTGCAATTTCACTTGTGTCTCACTTTACATTCTTTTGCATTACACACAGAAAGACCAAACAGGCTGTATTCTAACATGCACAGCAATCAACAAAACACAATAGCAACTCCATCTGACTTCATGATACACACGTGACACACGACTGAGAGTGCGTGAGTCCATACATGTACCGGCACATGTACATTGCAAACTGTTGAATACCCAAGGATTAGACCCCAGCATCTTGAAGACAAGGCCCTTCCGCTATTGTGTGTTATTGATTGATCCGCAACCCCAACAAATGCATGTGGTTCTTTTCAGTGAATGAAACGCACCCAGAACACTATAAAATGAATGGAGCCAGGACACTATGGAATGAATGGGACCTATGCTGGCAGCTTTCAAGGATTCAGAGAAACTGGAGATACAATGACATTCACAAGGAAACAAACAAGGCATGCTATACAAACACAAATAACCTATCAACTCCAAGAAACCATATTTCTTCTTTAGTTTGGTAGCGTTTACGTATTGAATTGAATTCTGTTTGATAGATAGCATCAGCATATCATGACGTAAATTAACACAAAATCATCTTTTCAAGTTTGAGCTCTCTGCTGTTCAATTATCTAAAGGATTATTTGTTATGGTTGCAGACTTATCAGAAGACTCTTAAAATGCTATATATTCATAAGTGATTCTAAAACTGGCAACACATTTCACAAGTTTAGCCCGTTGAAGACTAGTCCCGAGTATACTCCAGCAGATGTCTATGGGAAATGTGTGTTCTAAATAGCAAAATTAGCCCATCCTTCACAGGTAAAAGTTACTATTTTTCTCTCTCTAAGATGCAAAAGTTCATAAATTCCTTTCTGAATCTATTTAGATTTGATGCAATCAACCAGTTCCTTTTATTTCTGTCAAATATAAAGACATGCACTAAAATTTAGAGGTGCCAATCTCATGATGACAAGATGATAAATCTCTTTAGGACTGGATGGTTTAAATTTGCTCCAAAACCAACAAACAGCTAGGGTGGAGGCAAGAATTTTACATCTACAAAGACTTAAAACTGAATATGTTCTGTCATACAATTGCCACAGATGTCATACTAATCTTACCACATCAATCTGTATTATGGATGCAATTTCCTTTTAGGATTTTGTTGGATTTCAACATCTCATATGTAGCAAAACAAAAACAAAAGAGAGAGACTTTGCCATCAAGGAAATGATGTGGCATCATCCTTAATAACAATACTTCCAGCATTTTCAGAGTGAAAAAACAGAACAGAGCAAACAAACAAAAGCACTAAAGTCAGAACTTGAAGCCATCTTACAAAAACCCAAACTCCTCTCATCAGCACAGCATCATTTCTCCCACTCCTCCATTTCAAAAAGTGTTTTGCACAGCTGAGAATGTCATCACAAAGACAATTATATGCATTTGGGGGGGACAATACATCTAGGAGCAGGAGGCTTGAGTAGAAACACCCTCCAGTCTGGTGGGGAACACTCCCGACAGGTGACACCAACGATCAGGTGTCACGATGAGGGAGCTGATGTCTCCTAAAATAGCCCCTCTGCTGGCATTTGCGCACCTCCGGGGTATAGCAGCAGAGCTACGCAGTCGGGGCTGGATGCGTCAATACTACAGGTGACTACAAACAGGATTTAACTTGCTCTGGATGTACACGTACGTGTGCTCCAAAGAACTCAATCTTGCGATGCTGCATCGTTATTTATGCTGCATACATGGTTTATTTCCCTGTGTTTCTATTCTTGTGAATTTTGCAAATCGACTGGTATTTACAAATTCATTAACTCATGAAACACTGCCTCTTGATGTAACATAAACGTGCTGGACATCGAAATCCAATGTATGAAATCACAATTTCCTGATAGCTGGTATACTTCTCATGCATCTTATTACTTTGTTCTCAATTGCGAATTACTCACAAAATTGTCCGAGTCCCAATTCATGAAATATATGGAGTATGCCGAAACAAACCCAAGCAAAAGGGTTCCTTAAACCATGCTCACTATCAGAGACACATAGAATGCACAAAAAAACTATCATAAACAACTTGGTGATTGATTTTTCTTGCATAAACACAGCACACCTACCTCATCCCTAACATTTCATTTGTTAATTCAATTTTCAAATAAATCCCTTTTCTAGGATCATGTTACATTACCAAAGGAAAAAACAAACAAAGAAGGTGTCTCTTACTACTTCAAAAGAGGTTGAAAGAACATTTTATATTTTTAGTGTTTTTTAGTTTTCAGGAGTTATCTTACTTAAAGTAAAAGAACACCCAAATCCTGATTAAGTCTATACTAGTAGGATCCTGATATTCTTTATCTTAAATCGACTCTTTTGTCGTCATGACAATTTAACTGCATGTTTTAGAGCTTGCTTTATGCAAGACAGTTGCTAGACTGTATCATAACATATGCCATATATATTTATGTGATATGGTTTTTTTTTTGTGATTTTTTTTTTTTTGGGGGGGGGGGGGCAACTACCAATTTACAATCAACATCATGCAAAGATATTGCCTCCAACTCAACAGTAAAACTTACACAAATAATCTTGCTTTAAAAAACAAACAAACACTAATTTATACATTTTCACATTCCATCACTGAAATTCTTGATTGCGACTTCAATCATTCACAAAACTGTTAAACAGGTCCCAACACACAAAATAGATGCCATATAAACAGTACTATTGGCACTGATTCATTACTCAGTTTGTATACATGTACTATATAATGACTAATCACCATAAAGCACCATCCAATCCTTCCTGAACAAACTCAAAATCCTGAATTCAAACTCTAGGCACACTCCTCCTCATAGGCCTAATCCTAAATCCTAATCCCAAATCCCAAAATACCAGTGGCGCCATTAGAAGAAAATTGGAAACCTCCTCAAACTGGGCATTAGGCTAAATGGCCGTTTACCCAATTGCCGTCTGTCATATCGAGCAACATTCGCAGGCTGCTTTGCATGCATACATTGTATCTCCCACAACGTAGGAGGGCACCCGGCCACCCACATTAGGATAAAAGATTGAAGCCTACAGATTGCCAAGTAATGAATATTTGGAGGCACAAGTCTCCAGAGATCCCCTTCTGTTTACACCGCTAAACTGCTGATTTCAGCCAGGAGAACGGTAACGGGAGAAGATATCGAAGTGCCCTGCCCCCATCCCCCCTTCTCAATCTTTTATGCCATCTTGACTAGATCACTATTCAACTTTGCTTCAAGGCAGCATGAAACATCAAAGAAAAGTACAGCAGTGTACAATTTTCCAGACTAATTTGGCTTCTACACCAGTCACAAAATGCCATAGAACATCTGGCTAATATTGTCATCGACACCAATTCAATACAACAAGCTTTGCTTTCCAAAGAATATCAATGTTTGAAATCTTTTGATGTGGCATTCTTTTCTATTTCATTGTGTTGCTGGGAACAGCCGTAGTTGTTTGATACGTGGTCGAGCCTCGCGCAATTGGCTTGCTGCAGCCAACCTTTTGTGAGGAAAGAATGCCCGCGACTTGAATACATCTTAAACTGCCCTATTCCTGAGAGAGCATCACGTTTCATCACATGATTAACATCATCATGCATCATAGGCTAGAACACTTCTCAGCTCAGTGATTCTGGAGTATTGTGAAAGACTGCACTGTTTGTGATGCATGTCAGTAGGAATGGAAACATTTTACAGAACTGTTAATCTTCAGCTCAGTCCTTGCGACTTAAAGGGATCATATAGTTTTGGTTGAGACCTAACTTCAGGTTTTTAACATTCTATGGTGAGATAACGAGAAACCTCTTATGAAATATGAAAGAGCATGTGATTCCAAAAGGAATTCACCGTTTATTTGATGAAAATTGATTTGGAAATGGCTGAGATATCCAAAACAGAGTGATCCTAATAAAAGGTAGGACCCACCATTTATTACAGTCTCTTTGTTTTACTTTGTTTTTGGATGTCTCAGTCATTCCAAAACCGATTTCATCAAATAAACTTTGAATTCCTCTTAGAATGATATGCTCTGTATTATTTCATAAGTATTCTCCTGGTATCTTGCAAAAAGTTAAAAGCCCAATCCTCATCTCCACCAATACTACATGTACCATCCCTTTAAACATGATCTGGGGGCAAAAATAGACTCAATTTGCCACTGCATCCAATCCTGGATGCCACATAAACTTTAAGATTTCTACAATCTGCCTCTCACTTCAATTACTAAGAATACTTTTTGATGTCTGGGTAACATTTTGCTCGTCATTGGAAGTCTCATATTTCTGGCAATGAGAAAGGTGCAAAAATAACCTAGAGTAAACATTAAATCTGATTCGTCTATGGCAGAATTCCAATCAGCAGACATTCTGGTGGCAATGACAGTGGAGGTCGCACGTTACAGTGGCCACCTCCCTCTCCAAGTGCATTGACTCTAGAGCACAACCTGCATTCTGATGGTCGAGTAGAACGCAGCACAGCAGCGGCAACCAAATATGAAGCACTCCCTCTTCCATTCACTGCATGACAGTGCGTGAGAACAGCTCTCTCATTTGGATAATGAATTAACAAGTTAGTATACTGGTATTGAACATGGAAAAGTGGGATACAATACACGGTAGTCTTTCTCCTGAAGTAAATTTGTTGATTGTATCTGGAGTATATGAGAGCGCTATTCAATGTTGGCCATTAATACTCTTGCAAATAATCTCTTTGTACCAAGCCAAAATAAATGACAATAACTCAAGTCTGGTCGACTCATCAAGAAAAAAAAAAAGGCACAAAAGAAATTTAATATGGAGGCACTGACTGCTTCCAACTAAGTAATCTGGTCTCGTACCCTTATTACATTTTTAAACCAAATGGGTAATTGCCCTTATACAGAGACGCCTTGTATCTAGATGAACAATATGACGAGAGTGAAAGAATACCAGTCTACGCTGTCAATGTTCATTTCTGTCAGTATGAAGTGAAGTGACAGTTAGAAAGATATAAAAGGTCATGGAAACTGGGAGTCTCTTGCAAGAATCTGCATGTGGTCAAATTTGGAAATGTACTGAAATGTGTTGTTGTGCAATGTATGCATGTAAAGAATAATTGGATAGATACATTAAGATACTGTAAAAGTGGATATTTCGCACGACTAATTTTTTCGCGCTTGGCCAGGTAAGAAGAGTTTTGCGTGTTTTTAATTCCGCGGAATCAAGACATCACGCACAGGAACATATGGCAAGCAAAAATATTCGTGTGCTTTTATTTTTGCGCTAGTTTCTGGTTGCACGAAATGCGCGAAAATTTCCGCTTTTACAGTAGTCTACATACGAGTACAGTAAAGTTATGCTATCAAAGGATGACTTGCAATAATAATATCTTGGGCAAGGTTTGCAAAAGATTACCACTGTCATTGGTGCTGTGTCAATTAGTGTCAAAGTGAAATTCAATTTCCTCTTGCTCTTGCTTGTTGACGGGGATGGAAGGTCAGTTGACACACCTGTAGTTCCATGACAGGTGTTTGAACAAGCAAGATGGACAATAGCAACCATCATAAGCCTGACACCCTGCAAACACGGAATGATTGCTTGTGGACACAAACTATGACATGATGGATCGAGTTTAGCAACGTGTACATAAGAGCAATGACACTCAAACTACAGTGTATCTTCGTTCAACTCTATTTGAACTTAGGAAAAACTCTTGAGTGAGAATTTATTTATTTTTTGTTTCCCCCTTTGTATGACGGCAGTGAGTAAAAGTTGTCTCCAAAATTCAAGCGAAATTGACTTAGTGCTTGTTGACCCCTATAAAAGGCATACTGTCACTGTAGTTGAAAAATGCTCATATTGAGCCAATGTCAGTCAACTTCCTATATTCATGCCATTGCAGATAAGGGCATTTTTGCATAGCAATTTTTGTCATTTTTCAAAAGTATTCTTTTCTCAAATTGTTTCCACTGTTCAATCTTCAATGAGACTGAGTCACTCTTCCACTTTATACAAACTCTATGACTCAATGCTTTTTTAAGGCAAGATTGGATTGCAGTCAATGTCCCGGATGGCATGGCATTCGGTCAACAAAAGCATTTCACTCAGCTCCCCTCAACCCCTCTCATGAAACGACCACTGCGACTGAAACAGAACACCAACAGAATCCTACTTTATATCCAATAACTCCCCTAAACTTCGGTGGCCACCAGTTGAGGTGATGTAAGGCCCTTCATTCCGCTATCCAGTGATCCTATGTAATCTGAGCCAAAAACGTCAATTGGAGATGTTATCGCCAAGAAAAAAAAAAAAAGGAGAAAAAAAATGAAGATATTCTCTTGCATCGCTGCACTCAGCTCACTAGTAATATTCCTTTACAGTGCATCCTGTTCTGTTTTTATGCATGTGTCATCGTAGAAATGCTTCTATTTTTGGTGCTCCTGTATAGATGTTGTGTTCTATAATGTGGTTGGTGAGCAAGCCACTGTTGCCACTATCATCACAGTCCATCAAGAAGTGCTTTAAAATTTGCATGTATCCACAGTAGATATACATTGTATGTACACACACTAAAATACTATGTACCACGTGCAGAGTTTAGGCAAAAATTCTATTCTGCTTTTGCAATCTATGATCTCTTGTCTATATTTATACATGGATCCACAGAATATCTAGATCACATGAATCTATCAGCTGCCTATTAACAAATGTGACCCTGCACCTCAAAACAAACAAAAAGTCACCAGACATGAATATTTAGTTAAGACCATATTCTGAAAGAGCAGACTTTAAGCTTTAAAATGATGTATAACTCAAATCAAATGGAGTCTCCTAATCTATCTAAATATTGGAAAGAAAGCACAAACTTAGGAAAAGTGTGAACTGAGAAAAGAGGCTCTGAAGTATAGTGTCTATTCAAGCGCTTAATCTTTACCAAACCGTGCTGGCTGTGCGATGAATGGGACAAAAAACAGGAAGTAAACCACCAGAGTAACAACAATGAAGGGATTATCAGATTAAGCTGAAATTAAGCATGCCTCATTAACACATTCTGTCCATAATTAATGCCAACCTTCAAAGCAGTAGCACTATCCTTTCAAAAGTTATTAGAGTTGAAAGTGAAGAGTATGGACAAGGTTTTTCAGAAATGAAAAAGGGATTCTAAAGACACACCTAATCACACTATTCTACCAAAAACGTTCGAGATAAACTGCTAAAAAAAACACACTTTCCTGCCCGTTTTGTGATACCAAATTTTAGCATAATGTAAAAGAAGACCTGCTCTTTCAGAAAATATGAAAAAGTCAAGTTCGGCTAGGTTGACCCATTTCACTTATTTTCAGTCCTCACGCAAAATCAGTGTGTGCGACTTTATGTTCGTTTTGAGGTGCACGGTCACAAATGATTTATTTATTTTCCTTATTGAATCAGTACAAGCTTCTACTTGGGCAGACATGATGTGCTGGTGTGTTATCACATTAACAATGATACTGAAGAGCAACTGCTGGTGATAAGCACAATCAGGGTATGCAATCATAACTTTCTCACTTTAAAAAATTGTAACTTCTACGAATGCACCAACTGACTTAAAAATTCACATGCAGCATGCTAAGACATCAGTAATCACATGTGGTAATACAATAGCTAATTTCTTCTCATTTACTGTTAATTATTAAAGATTAATTACCAAAAAGTCCCCCAAAACCCACGTAATGCGTCAAAAAAAGCGTTTTACAACTTACGTAAAATCAAGATTTGAGGTCCATATTTTAAGTCTACCCCTATGTGTTTGGTATCAAATTCATGGATTTTTTCCTGGCATTGCTTGCATGCAATAAAAAACAGTGGTTCTTTCAGCTGGAGAAAGTTATAAGGTCTGAAGTCCCATCCTGGTAGGAGTGTAATGCTGGCTTATTTTTGTGACATTGTGACCTTTTAACCCATGCTGTACAGCTATACATGGAGAAACAGCTTATTTTTCTACTTTTCCTGAAAGTACTGAAGACACACTACAATATGGTGTGCTGTTTGCCAATAAATGTTCAGCCAGTTTTGAGTTTTGAGCCATTTTCAAATGCTGAGTAAAATAAGTGCAGCCGTTTTTCAGTATTTTCAGTGAGGTATATCCTAATTTGACTACTTTAAAGAATCTTTTCCCCTTATTGAATATCCTTGTCTTTTTAACCATGAATTGTACATATGTAGAAATCTATTGTGTGAAAATTTGAGCAAATTTGAGCAATAGGAACTTTTTTTTAAATATTTTAACAAATTGCTGAGCATAAAAAAGTGCGATACACGCCCATGTTATACTGCATGAAAGTAGTATAGCTCGTCTAGATAGTAATAATTCGACCTTGATTTTTCCGAGAAAATGGGAAAAAATGAGAGTAATAAATATAAAAATAGTATCGCTATGTATTTTGTTGAAAATCAGGTCACGTACTTTGGAGAGGTCAGAGAGCTTATAGTAATAATGTAGCCTTGAAAATAGGGAGGAGCGGGCAAATCAGAAAGTGAGAAAAAGAAAATTATGAATGTATCGATAAATTTATAGTATTGATGCTGAGTTGATAAAAATTTGTTTTGACGGGATAAAGCCCGTAGAGCTGCTGGAGGAACGAGAGCAATGTGAGGAAGAAATGTGCGGGTACGAAGTGTACACTGATGAGCGCCGGACATATCAGACAGTGACCGATGGTCAGAGCAGACAACCAGTGAAACAGTATATCATGAATGGACGAAGTCTACTGTGAAATGCGAGGGTACGAAGTGTACTGTGATGACCGACGGTCAGAGCAGACAGCGAGTGAAACAGTATATCATGAATGGACGAAGTCTACTGTGAAATGCGAGGGTACGAAGTGTATACTCTGATGATCGATGGGCATATCAGACAGCGAGTGAAACAGAATATGACATGTAGTATGGAGGCTGTGTCGATGAACATTTGTTTTGACGGGATAAAGCCATAACTGTGAGAGGTACTAGGGTAATTAAGACATGTGAGGGTACGAAGTGTACTCTGATAAGGTCAGAAAACTTAGAGTAAAAATATGACATTGAAGAGGACGTAGTTGTACAATAGGAGAGGAAGGAGATGTTTGATAGAAGAGGGCTAATATGCAAGAGTGAGCGAAAAATACTCTGATGAGGTCAGAAAACCGATAGTAAAAATATGTCCTCGAAGAGGAAGGAGTTGTCTGATAGAAGAGGGCTAATATGCAAGAGTGAGCGAAAAGTGCACTGCTGAGGTCAGAAAACTTATGGTAAAAATATAACCTCGAAGCTGTTAAAAATAGAGGAAAACAATGCAAAATAAGCCGATTGTGATGAGCTCTGATACATTTATAAAGAGTGAACATGAACAACATCGATCATTCTACAGGTAAAATCAGTATTGCGATCTTTGTCTTGAACGTGTAGCACTTTGAGTTAACTGAGAAAATGGCCTCTTACAGTTATTCTGATGCCAGTGCCTATGTGAATGATGAGGGGGATGTTGCTGGTGTTTCCAAGGGACGAAATGAGGACGGTGACAGTTCGGCATCAATGGTGAGTACATTATCGTTTTTTCGATGGATATGTTTAACACAGATGATTTTAGAAAAGTTGATTGTCACAAAATTAAAATACAAATTAAGTATAGTTTATCACGTCTATCACTTAATTACAGTGCCGTAGGGACATACTGCATTATTATGAGTCTACGTTTCAAATGATCCTACGTTTTAGTTATTTCTATTCGTTTCATTGTTATTTTTTTTGTAGAATTCCTCCACGAGTGGATATGCTGGAAAGTCAGTGACGTCACCATTTACTTTCGAGGAAGGAGCCATTCCCTTTCACTTGGGTTCAAAACGCTTTGTTGTAGTGAAAATTTATCAAGGCACTGTCTACGTGAACATTCGCGATTATTATCAAAATCATCTTGGCAAGATGTGCGCGGCTTTGAGGGGTATAAACCTTACTGTGGAGCAGTGGGAAAAGATGCGTGATGCGATGTTTCCAATTTCGCGTGCGATTAACCAGTTGCAAAAAGAGGCCAAAAAGCAACAACTACAACAACAGCAGAAAAGGAAGAGGGAGAACAGCAACTCCCATTCATATTCTCGCAGCACTTCTTGGCAAGGTCCCGATTATTATCATTAATGGTCTAACAGAACTCGCGCTTCTATTTTTTTTACCCACCCCCTATAGAATGAATATCCACTATCACTACTTCTACTGCTAATAATAATAATAATAATAATAATAATTTTTTTCGATAGGTCAAAGCTGAACTTACCCACCACAAGGAAATGAGAAGCATAAAACCATTGCCCGCTGCCAAACACGTGTCGGTAGATGAGATTCGGGAGATGGTGACATCGAAGAGGGCCAGTGAGACGAGCGGAAAGGACGAGAAGGAGATGGGAGCAGGTCAGGACGGCGAGAAAAGGAGGGAGAGATCAAACCTGATTGATATTCCCAATGATATCCACTGCATCACCCGTACGACCTATGCCGGACCGTTCATCACAGCCACCAAAGTGATCATGAAAAAGATCAACGAACTTGTACTGGAGAAATGCTACGGTTGTCAAACGAATCATCCTAGTCAGAAACACCACGAGTGTCTGTGGTTAGACTGGGAAGCGAAGATAGACACATACATGGATTCAGCAATATCGCAACTGACGGAGTCGGAGTTCATAGAGAACTTGGACGCCGTGTACGACATGGACAATTTGTGGGAGGATGAACGTTTGATAGTCCTGTGCGAGGCTGTGGAGTTTTATCACTTTTACTTGCGTACACCAGAGGTGGTGGAAGAACTATCGCAATACATAAAGTTACACTGCTAGTCACTTTATGGCATGGGTGTGTGTGTGATAATGTTACATTATAGCGATGCACTATGCATTAAATAATAATGATTATAATAATAATCATAACAATAATAATAATAATAATTCAATTGACTATCTAATCTGTCAATAACGCATTAAAAATTGAAGCCGAGCAATCCAATTGGGATCGAATGTGAAGAAGAAGAACTACAGTCTCGATGTGTCATACTGTTGGTATTTTCTCGTCACATGAAAGGTTGAAAGAAAGAGAGAGAGGAGGGGAAGTAGAGAATGATATTTTGTCTTTCGTTAAAAATTGCACATATATATATATATATATATGTATTGTTTGCCTGTACGAGTGTTCGGTGTGATACGTTCAACTAATTATCCAAACGGGATCTTGTGTGAGAACCTATTACACACACACACACACACACACACACAAATAATGATTGATAGAGAGAGAGAGAGAGAGAGAGAGAGGAGGAGGGGAGGAACAGAGATGAGTTTTCGTGGTTCGTTAGAAATTACACTGTATATTATATATATATATATATATATATATATATATATATATATATATATTACTTGCATGTACGAGTGTTCAGTGTGATTTGTTTAATTAATTATCCAAAAGGGATCTTGTGGACATGCCATCCTATTACACACACACACACACACTCACACACACACACACACACATACACGCAACCCTGAAAAATTATAAAGTACGATAGCCCAGGGACATCGTCCTTTGCTCCTTCGAAAATACAAAGTTCAAACGTCTCAGAGTGCACAAACAAGTTTTAAAAATAAGGGTATTACAGTAAGGTGACCGGCGGATGTCTCTTTGTCTTTCTTGAAAAACACAGCCCTCAAAAAAAAAGTACGATAGCCCATGGACATCGTCCTTTGCTTCTTCGAAATTATAAAAAAACACTGCCCTACGATAGCCCATGGACATCGTCCTTTGCTTCTTCGAAATACGAAATTCAATCGTCTCAGAGTGAACAAACAAGTTTTAAAAATAAGGGTACTTCAGTAAGGTGACCGGTGGATGTCTCTATGTTTTTCTTGAAAAACACTGCCCTCAAAAAAATTATAAAGTACAATAGCCCATGGACATCGTCCTTTGCTTCTTCGCCGAAATACAGATCTCATACATCTCAGATTGAACAAACAAGTTTTAAAAATAAGTGTACTATAGTAAGATGATCGGTGGACGTTCCTTTTCCTTTTTTAAAACACAGCCCTATAAAAAAAAAAAAAGTTTACGCAATATGATGTAAGAAGCTAGTACCATAATCACTGTACATAACGCCCCTTGCTCTGACCAGTATAAATATAACTTGCGAGAACTGGAGTACAACCGTTCGAAAAAAAAATGGACAAACAAGGGAACTCTGGAGCTGTCGCTCCAACACCACCACCCCCACCGCCCCCACCACCACCTTCACCTCAGAAGGGGGGGAAAAACGCACCCCCCCCCCAAAAAAAAAAGAGAAGAAGAAGAAGAAGGAGAAGAAGCCAGGCCATATCCCAGCGGGCACTATGGCTTTTTCAATGCCGTCTACTGTACGGATCCCGGCACTAGAAGGCTTGGAAAGAAATGGGGATGGTGATATCATCATCCCCTTAGAGCTGCTAATGGCAGTTCAAACACCCGATGAAGAAGATTACATTTGGTAACTCTTCTTCTTCATCACACACCACGTGAGTATACCCTTACCTGTGTTTTTTTTTTCCTAGATCCGTGTACTATTTTTGTACCTTGCATGTTCACTCGAATATAAATTGACAGTCCGTGGTCTGACGTATCATCATTATCATTCTAGCAGCATGGATTCCAATACATTTAACGAGAGACTGACAATATGCAATTCGCTTGACGATTTGAATGCATTGTTAATGGAATATGAACAGTACCAGGGTAAGTGTCATACGTTCATTCATCCCTACAAGAAATGTATGGTTTCTTGCGTGTTTGTGTCTGTGTCTTTGTGTTTTGCCAGTCATTCTCTATTTTCTTTTTTTATCTTTGTTTTTTCCTTCTTTTTTACCTTCACATATAGACCAACGTCTGCCACCAACACCACCACCACCATCACCATCACAACTCACATCACCCCTAGCGACCGAAGCCGGCCCCCGGACCAGCCAAACACATTTTCCACCGCTTTCCACCGAACCACCACTACCTGACATCTCTGCTGCTCCTGCCCAGCAAGGCGGCACCAACACCACCGCGGAGGAGGAGGAAAAGGAGGAGGAGGAGCAGGAGGAGCAGCAGGAGGAGAAGGAGGAGGAGGAGGAGGAAGCAGATACACCCACCACTTCTCACGAGTCGCCATCCCCCGCATACTTTCTTCGACGAGTGAGTCAAAGAACCAATAAGAAATTTAAAGCCAATGTTGTTGATTACACCGTCTCTTTTCCTACCCATAACGAACTGACGCCACTGATAGATGCCTTGCCGCGTGCCAGTAGTTTATTTCAACGTATAGTAGATGATATGATAAGAGATGCCAGTGATCACGACATGATTCGACTCGTTTTTAATACTCCTAAGTTAGACAAACCCATAAGTCTTCCTTTTGTGAGAAAAGATCAACTAAGTCACGATGTGTTCATGCAAAAGTTAGAGGCAACCTTACAGTCCCACGAAGAAATAACCTTGGACGAAACGGTAGCTTTCAACGTGATACATATGGAAATGCCAGTAGGTGGTAAGAGGAATAGGAGAAAATGTTCGGATTACGATGAATTACTGAAAACCATGCGATGTGTGTTGCGCATTAATAATAATACTGACAATGATAGAATGTGTTGTGCAAGAGCGATCGTGACCATGATAGCCAAAATTGAAAATCATCCCCAAAAGCAATCTATTCAACGAGGTACTAGATTACAAAGACAAATGGCTAGACAGCTGCACGAAGCTGCTGGTATACCCATCGAACAGTTGTGTGGTATTCCGGAAATCAAACGTTTCGAACAAACTCCCATGATGACCAATTACAGAGTAGTGGTTGTTTCCAGAAGAGCCTGTAACTACATCACCTATATTGGTCCCGAAGATAGAGATCATACGATTTATCTTCTGCAGACAGACGATCACTATGATTTGATCACCTCCATGAAAGCCTTTTTGAACAAAAGCTACTATTGCGAGAAGTGTATGAAAGGCTACGATCACAGGCGCGAACACTCTTGCCAACGCATTTGCAAATTGTGTTACGGTTCGACTTGTCCCGCAGTTAGCCGAGCGGACGAATATGTAGAATGTCACAAATGTAATCGTAGATTTAAGAACGCTACTTGTTTGAAAAATCATGTCCAAAATAAAGTGTGCGAGACCATGTACAGGTGCGTGACGTGTGACAGAAATGTCAGCGTGGAACTCTTAAAAAAACACAAGCGCGAGCATGACTGTAGCAAGAAATTTTGCAAACACTGTCAGGGCTTTTTTCCGTTCAATCATCAGTGTTATGTCTCACCCGAACCCCTCGAGAAAAATAAACAAAAAAGTTATATATTTTTTGATTTCGAGTGCACTCAAGAGAGTGGGATACACGTGCCCAATTACTGCGTGGCCCAAATTACCTGTTTTGAATGTCGTGACCAAGCTATCGACACTCCTTGTACGCATTGTGGAGAAAAGAGACAATTCATTTTCAAAGGACCCACGACTGGCGATGATTTTTGTAAATGGTTGATAGACGAGCATTCCAACGTCATAGCAGTGGCCCACAATATGAAAGGGTATGATGGGATGTTTGTTCTTGATTATCTCTATCGCAATTGCATCATTCCCAAGATGATTTTGAACGGTGCAAAGATCATGAGCATTGATATCTCCTTAAATGACATCAAGATCATCGACTCCCTCAATTTCTTACCAATGCCTCTGGCGAACATGCCCAAAACTTTCGGTATTGAAGAACTGCAAAAGGGATACTTTCCTCACTTTTTTAACACGACCAAAAACCAGACGTACACGGGTCCCCTACCCGATGTCAAATATTATGGTCCCGATAGTATGTCTTGCGCCAAAAGGCAAGAATTTTTGAAATGGTACGAGAGCGAGAAATCCAAGAACAAGGAATTTATCATGGCAGAACAATTACACGCATATTGCGTCAGCGATGTCGACATCCTGCGCAAATGTTGTATGCGCTTTCAGGACCTATTTTTTCAAGCTACCAACGGCGTCATTCCCTTTGAGAAAAGCATCACCATTTCCTCGGCCTGCCACTATGTGTACAGGAGAAATTTTCTCAACGAGAATACCATTGCTGTTCTTCCCCCTAAAGGCTATAATCTCCGTTACAAGCACTCTAAAGTCTCAATAGAATGGCTAACTTACATGAGTGAGAAAGAGAATGCGTACATACGTCATGCGAGGAATGAAGGGGAGGTAACGGTGGGTAGATACAGGGTAGATGGTTTTTGCGAAAGCAACAAAACTATCTATGAATTCTACGGGTGCAAATATCATGGATGTCCCAAGTGTTACCAATTTGATACGCCTAGTCCAGATTATGAAGATAAGACTATGGGTGAATTATTTCTAGACACTCTGGCTAGAGAAGCGTGCATTGTACAAATTATGAAGGAGTATCAAGTGGTCACTATGTGGGAATGCGATTGGCAGAGAATGAAAGACGAAAATCAGGTACCGCCCCACATCAAAACACTGACCGGTATCGATGACTATGTACCACTTGACCCAAGAGAGGCTTTCACGGGAGGTAGAACCAATGCTACTTGTCTTTTGTACGATTGCAATGAACACGAAAAAATCAAGTATGTGGACTTCACCTCTCTATATCCATGGGTGAATAAGTATGGTGTATACCCCTTAGGACATCCCGAGGTAATTACGAGCAATTTCAAACCTGTTTCCAACTATTTTGGTCTTATCCGATGTAAAATACTTCCTCCAACTGACCTCTTTCATCCTGTTCTACCTAGTAAGATCAATGGTAAATTAATGTTTCCATTGTGTAGAACGTGCGCTGGAGATTACAATCAGCAAACCTGCCAACATTCTGACGAAGAGAGGATGTTACACGGTACTTGGGTTTCTATCGAACTGAATGAAGCCATAAGAAAGGGTTATGAAGTTAGCTCGATCGAATCTGTCTGGCATTTCCCCCGTAGAACGCAATATCAGAAATGCGCGGAAGAGGAGGAGGAGGAGGAGGTAGAAGAAGAAAGAGAGGTCTGGGTTGGGAAGCCACGCGACGAATCAAAAACTGGTTTATTCCGGTATTACGTAGATCAATTTTTGAAAATTAAACAGGAGTCCTCAGGGTGGCCAGATTGGTGTAAGTCAGAAGCCGATCGAGATAAATATATCGCGGATTATCTTCGTCACGAAGGTATAGCGTTAGATAAAGAAAACATCAAGAGAAATGAAGGCATGCGCGCGCTGGCGAAATTACAATTATGTTCATTTTGGGGTAGGTGGGGTATGAGAAATAACTTGACCAAAATAGAGATAACTCAGGATCCTGCAGTATTATACGAGTTTCTCACAGCGGATGACAAGCAAATATTAGATTTAAACTTCGTTTCTGACGAATTGGTAGAAATAAGATGGCAAGTGGCGGAGGAATTTGAGGAACTATCAAAACAATCTAACGTGGTCATAGCTGCCTTCACTACCGCTCAGGCCAGGCTTAAGTTGTTTCATATCTTAGATCGTCTAGGAGATAGGGTGCTCTATTATGACACGGATAGCATCATTTATGTCGAAAGAGGACATATTCCCGACGAATGGTCGCCTCCCTTGGGAGATTACCTCGGTGATCTTACTGATGAATTGGATGGTCGTTATATTGTGACTTTTGTGGCAGGGGGGCCAAAATCTTACGCTTATCAATTGAACGATGGTAGTACTGTGTGCAAAATCAGAGGGATCACTCTAAATTACAAAAATTCCCAAGCCCTGAATTACAATGTCTTGAATCGCATGGTGAAAAAATTGAATACCAAAGAAACTTACAAAGTAACGGTCACCGATAATCATCACATCACGAGAGATATCAAAAGACAGCGCATTTTGTCTAAACCACTCAGCAAAGACTACCGCATTGTTTACGACAAGAGAGTCATTCAAGATAACCTGTTTACCGTGCCATACGGATGGGTTCCCCACGAATAATAATATAAATCATACCTCTTAACAACAAGAAAGGCCATTTCGGCGTATGCCTCTCAAGAATGATGAACGTGTCTGATTCTCGCGCACGGGTGAACGAGGGGGAGGAGGAGGTAATAGGGGAAGTGGAGTATCCGGTAGAACTCACGGAACGTGACATTTTGACAGTTAAGCGAAATATGCCTTGGAAATCAGTTTTTCTATCTGCTTTCCTAACCCTTCTTTTTGTAGTCACCTTTAGTTTAACTTATCATTCGGAAGAAAAAATCTTAAAACTCCTCCAAAATGGTGTAATTCCAGATACTGAACTCTTTAAGCCTTTACGTTCATTCTTTTTCAACGCATCCAACATCCTGGTTTAGCTATTAAGACGCAACACTAAATAATGTCCATCTCATCAGAGTATAAAATAGACTGCGATGACACTAAACCGCGTTAGTTCAGACGCAATTTCTCGAAAGAAGAGGGGAAAAACACTGTCATCGTCATGTCGTTAAAATTCATTCATCCATTTACCTGCATAGTGGCAGGTCCCACGGGGAGTGGTAAGACAGTATTTGTCCGGAAAATTCTAAACTCTCACCGCGAGATGATCGATCCGCCTCCAGAAAAGATAATATGGTGTTACGGGGTTTATCAAAAAGCTTACGAAGAGATGATGCGAGAAATGCCTTTTGTACAGTTAATAGAAGGCATACCGGGCAATCTGGACGAGCTGATAGATCCTACATTTTGTAATCTTATTATCATGGATGATTTAATGTCGGAATGCGGTAATGACGCGCGAATCACCAATTTGTTCACTCGCGGTTCTCATCATCGCAACCTCTCCGTCATATTCATAGTACAAAATCTTTTTCACCAGGCCAAAGAACTCAGAACCATCAGTTTAAACAGTCATTATCTGATTGTGTTTAAGAACCCCAGAGATAAATTGCAAATTGCTCATCTAGGTAAACAACTATACCCGGGGCGTGGCAAATACTTGCAAGAAGCGTACCAAGATGCCACTCGTTATCCTTATGGATATTTGTTGATTGATCTAAAGCCCGAAACGCAGGAAGAGTATAGATTACGTAGTAAGATATTTCCTCCCGATTTGACCGTTGTGTACGTTTGTAAAACGTAAGATCAGTGAATTACTCTCTTTTGTGCATCACGATAATACGTGGTGGTTGATTGTGACTGGCAGGTAGCCATAAAATAGACGTTTGTAGCATTTTTGCGTCACTCTTTCAATATGTCTCGTAGATTAAAGAACCACTTGCCGGAGCTGCAAGTCTTGAATAAATGTAATTCTAAACAGAGAAAGGCTCTTTTAGAATACGCCAACAAAGATCTCATTTTATGTCTATCCGAATGTTGCGCAAACTGCTTAAAAGGTAACGTTCAATTAACTAAGAGCCAGAAGAAGGCATTATCGCGGCACAAGAAAGAGCTGCGCTTCGTAGGTAACAAACGCAATGATTATAAAGCTCGAAAATCAATGTTAGTCCAGAGAGGAGGTTTTCTCACATCTCTGCTGGGACCTATTTTGTCAATGTTATTAAAATGATGTATTTTCTAATCAAAGTGATACTAATAGATTAAGTTTAAGGTGTCGAACGAGTGTATGATTGTCAGAATCGATTCTCTTTGTTAAACTTATTGGTACTTGTCATGGCTAATAGTAGTAGTAGTAGTATGCAAAACACCAAGAAAATGATATTGGTGCCTCACGATTTTGCTAGTTCTTTGCAAAAAGTATCTCCACAGCGTGAAACACCCACGGGTAAAGCTCTGTCTATATTGGACGAGTCTATTCGTGATGTGCTAGAAAATCACACCTTATCGGATAGAGAAAAATTGCAAAGATACAATGACATCTTGTATAGATACTTGCAATTGCAAAAGCAAAACAGTCGGAAGAAGCCGATCGAAGTGCTCTTAGGAGAGCGACACGCAGATACCCATGATCCGACATCTACAAAAGCACAGTCCGACGAATTGTCTGACCATCAATACGCTACCTTGAAGGAGGATGTGTTAAAGATTTTACCCCCCTCGGTAAAACATCGAGGGAGTTTGTTATTAGATCATTTACTGCAAAAGAAAGACAGCACCGACTGGCTGAATAAAAATAGAGAGTTGATCGTTGGTGATTCCATTGTACCAGGCTCAAATGTAGTAGATCTAATATACGATGTCATGAGGGTACGCAATACGCACGAACCAGCGGGTTGGAAAGAATTTCTTAAAATTCTGATCAATAGCAATACGCCCGAATCACTTATTGTCAATACGGCACGACGCAACGCAATGCAAGACATGAAAATTAAAGGGTTCATACCTACGTCTGTAGACAAGAGGGTTACTAAGAAAGGGTCTAAGAGCGCAAGCTCAATGATGATGATGACTACACGTGCAAAGAAAAAAAAGAAGAGAACTCTACCTTTCAAGTGGGAAAGTCTCTGAATTATTGTGACCTAATGCATTGAGATTTGAGAGAAATGTGTTTATGATAATGAATAGTATAGTATTTTCTTGACGATAAATGTCTAAGCTAATGTTACTGAATACGTTGATACATCAAGACAATTGTTGAATGTGTATTGTGTTATATCATTTTTATATTATCTTTCTCGTCTTAACCCTACCGCGTCTCGGTAGAATAAGAGGAAACGAATGCCCATGATAGGTCACACATATTGATACCATACATGTATCGCAACGTTTTTATGCTCCTTCGCCGTGTATTGTTTGGTGTAATGTTTTGTTATAGGATAGATTACAATTGATGCCTTACATGCATCGAAACGATTTAACGAGAGTACAACGGTACCTATTGACTTTTATGACACTTGTGTACGATCGTCAAGTTTTATGTGAAGACGACTGATTTTTTTTTCAGCCTACCCGATGGTATTGTGAAATGACGTTGGTAATGATTATCATAATCATATTTTATGCATTCACTGAATGTTACAATACATAACGAACCTCTACGTAAGACGTGTACACGTGAATTCAAGCAAGATGAAGACAAATGAATATGAATTGTAAACGCTTTATTTATTTATTGAGACCACAATCGTGTATTATAGTCAAACATGTACAGACAATAAATCTACCATGTACAGCGTATAAAACTTTGCAACTGTATCACTCTTGTCCGAGTCTATGCTACACATTCTATAATCTTATAGACTAAGCTGCAATAATTCCCACAACCGAGGTTTTGCATGTTTGCGTGTGTGTGTGTGTGTTAGTGTGTGTTGATTAATACTGTAAGACTAATACATTATAAACGTGTAGCTTATGTGAAGTTGTGTATGTGTGCGTGTATGTGTGTGTGTGTGTGTGTGTGTGTGTGCTGATGTGGTTAGGTTAATACATTATAGCGTGCAAAAATTTACATTTACTATATATATATATATATATATATATATATATTATTGTTAACATGCAACACCATAAACTCTATAAGATAAAAAATAACTATACAAATAGTCTTCAGGTTATAACATTCACGCCGTAATTCTTAATAATATCAACTATCACAGAGACAGAGCTATACATCATACATTTTGAGCATACAATATCTACGCCTGACTTTATGGCACCTATGTACATAAAAATCTTAGCAATATAATCAGAAGATACATAGCGTAATATACCTACGTGTGTGTGTGTGTGTGTGTGTGTGTGTGTATTTGAGATTTTATTTTCTTGACAAGACAGTACGATTTATATTCTACGAATATACTTCTTACTGATACCATCATATCAGACAATGACATTATTCTGCACGCGTGTGACATTGCTAACAGAATGCAAGTTACTATATCGCGGTCAGTTAAATAGGATCAAGTCACGTCACGACATAATCATTACAGTGTACAAGACGACACAGGGAGAGAGAGAGAGAGAGAGAGAGGGAGAGAGAGAGAGAGAGAGAGGGGGGGGGAGCTATATCTTATACGTACAAACTACGAACATATATGAACAGCTTCGCGGTACTTATGAGGGTACCAAAGACAACACGCTTCGTTAGGTTATTATGTAACAGTACAGTCAGACATCTAATTACTACGGCATGCTTTGACGTACCACGTTAGAACCAGCATATCTTTCATAGCATAGCATCTATTTCAACATCCACGACTTTGCTATTTGATTGTACAGAAAATTCGCATCTACTAGTGGTGGCGGAGAGTGTAAATAATTGTTGATGTAATGGTACACTCTCTGATCATTCTGCCCCCGTGTGCGAGAATTAAATTCAGACAAAATGCTACTCATCGAATCACCTCTGGCTCTACGTATAAGATAATAAAGACAGTACTGCCCGCACACTGTAGACCAGCTGGATTGTAGCGATTTTCTATTGTACGTCCACACATCGGCATTGGCATTCAAAAACTTGGTAAAGTAGGGCGAACATAAAGTAGGGTGTCTACCATATGAATCAAAAAATTCACCACGCCCTCTACTGTCGATGTAAATAGCAATCCAATGAGAACCTATTTCTCTGTGACCATCTACATTCGCAATCAATGACACGGTTTTTTTCTCAGTCTCTCTTCTTCTTTTTCTTCCATTCCTTCTTCTTCTCGTGGCTAAAACTGGTAATTTATCGGCGGGAAATACACCAACAAAAGTCCCGTTTAGTTTGGGTTCTTTCTGAACAACTCCCAAGAGTTCACGCGTGTTCATCTCGACAGATATCTAATTACCATAGTCGAGAGTGACATTACGATTACGATCAACTTCTAAGATAGATTCAAATTCGGAATAAACGACGACATTCACAGTTTCGGACAGGGGAGAAGCAAAAGTCAATTCCAGTCGAACTGATCCGGAAGTCTTGGGTTGAAAGTAATCGTCGGTCGACAGATCTGGGGTCAAATCAAAGGCGTAGAGGGCGTATCCCTTTCCGTAGTCGTCTCTAGTGATATGATTTCCCTTGTCGTGAAACATACTATTGGTACCAGAAAACAGAGTCTGATAGGCCAAGATGTAATTGGGGGAAGATCCAGTAAACTGAGGACGGAGCGGTTTCCACGGAACTTGTTCTGAATTAGCATACAACGCTATGTAATTCAGGTCATAATGATGAAAATTGAAGGGATTTCTGGCGTAAGATCCAT
The DNA here is from genome assembly GCF_040938485.1 of Diadema antillarum. Classification (NCBI taxonomy): domain Eukaryota; kingdom Metazoa; phylum Echinodermata; class Echinoidea; order Diadematoida; family Diadematidae; genus Diadema; species Diadema antillarum. The sequence continues at coordinate 303,802 of NW_027272132.1, read as the reverse complement.
TGTAAGCCGTGTTACTGACACAACCAATCACCATTCGCTTGGGAATCTGTCCTATAATCAGGCTCTCTCGGGTAAAAGACAACTGTCCTTTGGGAATTGAAAAAGAGGTTGTCACGACTCGTCTGATAGGATACTTGGCCGTTTCCGTTTCCAGTGTTTTAGCGTGCAGTAGCGATGTGGTCGGGCTCAATTTCACGCGTCTCACCAAGAGACTGGCTTCGGTGATTTTGACTTTGTAGCTTGCTTCAGGGGTAGACGACATGAGACTAAATGCGTTCTTGCTGCGATGAAGTTTGAATTTAATGTCCACCCCTCCCATAATCAACCGATCTTGGAACGATGCATCCACGTGTAGCCTTCCTACCATGTCTACCGTTTTAGACAATTTGGTAAACTCGTGGCGTTTATTCAGCCCTTCGTTGGTATTACTCGAGGCCAGAGGGTCATTGATTTCCATATATCCCGCCGTGTCTTTGTAAAACAAGGACGAAGTTAGCTGCGACAATTTTGCATCACGACCGTAGGTGAGAAGATTTTCGAACATAGCTCTATAAGGATAGGTGTTCGTGGAAGGGGTGATGAGTGTATCGTTGAACATCACATCTACCTCGCTGAAGAGCGAATGTAGAAAAAGATTGACTGGTGCTACAGAAGATTCATCGGTGAGGGCGGTACCATCCGCATTAACAACTTTCGCCTTGAGATGTAGCAGCGTTTGAGAAAGATCGGTATACTCTTCCGGCGAACTTTGCAGATGAAATTGTATGGGCGTGGCATCGGCTATGCTCGTCACGGGGAAGAACTCGACCCATTTTCCTTGCTCTATGGTCGTCTGAGTCGGGGGGATGCTGAACAGGTCAATTTCCGATTTAGAACAGTCGCACGATAACTTGTGTAGCTTTTCCATTATGCCCTCAACTTTAGCTTTCACTCTCTGTCTTCGGTTAAAAATAGTAATAGAGTGATCAGGACCGATCAAAAATATCGTTGCTTCTTTTCACCGGTCGAGAGCCAGTGTAAATGAATGCCTTCTTCTTACGTCTGGTCTTTTTATTCACTTTCTTGTCATTCTTCTTCTTCGTCTTTCTTTTCACAGGAGGTGCGTCCATACTCTCGACCAATCGACGTTTAATTTTTTTCGCTTGTGCGGCCGAAGCAGTTTTCAAACTTTTTCCCGCCATGACATCTTGAGCTACATTAACACCTGTTTGCAACGCTCTTTTCCCCAAGTACTTTGTACCAGCTTTCAGGAGTGGTACGGCCGATTTCCAGATACCTTTAAGCATACTTCCCAGCCCATATCCCCGTTGCACTCTCGCCCCTCGAAAATAGGGCAGAGATCCACTCCCATACTGGGGATGAGACCACACTTGTTCTCGATGGCGCGGCATTACACCGTTAATGTAGATAACGACAAGCTCTAAAATGGAGTTTAATTACCAACTTTCCGGACTGAAATGGCACTTTTTCCCCAAAGTCACTTCTTATATCAACTTGTATAGTGTCTATGTATTTTGATTTTACGGGCAGATAGTGAGGGGTTTGATAAGTAAACGTGACGATCTCACCGGCCCTTCTGTGGGGAACGGGAACAATTCTCAGGAGAGGGGCACTGATGTCACCCACGGGCTGATTGCAAATCACGTCCGTATACAGATAAAGTGTATTGATCCCCCCATTCACGTTCGGAGAAAAAGGCGCCTGTGCGTGACCGCGAATGATGCCGCGGGGAAATCCCAACAGGTAACCTAATCCCTCGCTTAACTGTATGGCGCTGACTTGATCGAAATCAAAAATAACTTTGCCCGAGCTCGAATCGCGTTGTACAGTGAAGTTGTTACGAAATCGTTCAGGTAGAGCAGCTGTCAGTGCCTCGCATATACTACCTATATCTTTGTAATGTCCTTCAGGTATAACGCAATGACTGACCACCTCTTCGGACAGTAGAAATTGAAATGTGTTGTTCGTAATATTCACGTTATACCAAGAATAGGGATAAATTATTTCCACCAATGCCACCTCCCACTGCGCGTGAAATATGAGCGGCGCGGCCAATTTAGTCTTAAAACTGGTGACTGTATTATCCGGAAAATAATCGAACGAACTATTACTGGGTAGAGTCACGTAAAATTGTTCCTCGCCTTCCATACTGATTCTTTCGTCAAAATGATGCCCTCCCTCAATTGCGATAGGTTTTATCGATGTTATCTACCCAAGCATTAAACGTGTCTGGATAGCCTAGAAATTTCACGAAATATTCGGTTTTACCCCCTCGCTTTCGCCGTCTCAGTATCTTTTCCACCCTATACATGTCCGCCTTGTCCTTACGCACCCTCTGCAATTCAGGTTCGTAAAATGTACCTTTCAATTGTTCGTTATTATCATCGGTTAAATGATAGACGGGTAAATTACGATGTTTACGACCAGACACTGTGTACACTTCCTCTGTCCAGTTGGGGAGGTACCCCTTTTCAAAAGTTCGTTTCATCTTACTGATGCGTACTCTTTCACCTTTTTCGTAGCGAGGTCTGTTTTGTTTACGTAATGCCCATGATTGATCACCATACAATCGCTGCCAGATGATACCTTCATTTTTCTTGGTGACGAGCACGGGTTTTGTTTTGATCGAACGGTGCTGGGCATTATTGTAGGCTCGGAGGAGTTTCGGGAGTATGCGGGTATACTTCAACGTGTTGGAGTGAGTAAAATATTTCCACATCTTTTCTTTCAACGTTCTGTTAAAACGTTCGACGACACTAGCCTTGGTTTCGTTTTCAGTTGTAAAAAACTCAATGTCTTTCTCTTTCAAGAAGGCTTGAAATATTCTGTTGGTAAATTCAGTGCCTTTGTCCGTTTGAATCTTTAGCGGAGACCTCTGCGTTTTGAAGATAATTTTCAGAGCACTGACCAAGCTTTTGCCACGTTTGTCTTTGATGGGCACTACCCAGGCAAATTTAGACAAAATGTCTATACATGTAAGGAGATACCTATACCCCGAATTGTAACGGGAGAGCGCAGACATATCTACCAAATCCATTTGCCACTGATCATCCATACCGCCAACAATGACTCTGCTTCTACTAAACCGACGTCTGGCCGGTTTGTGCAACGTGTAGGTGTCAATACCCTCTAACCATTCTCGTATTTGTTTCCTACTTAAGCGATATCGACTATCTTCTCGCACGAACTTGTACAATTTTTCTACCCCGCCAAAACTGGCTTCGTGTTCTGGATTGAAATAAATGTCATTCAGATATCGATTCATGTTCTCTCGTGTCACTCTTAACGTGTCAGTGCGAGCACGTCCACAATACCTATATACTCCCACAAAAACAAATGTTTATCAACTCTGTCTCAATACTACGTATTTATCGTGACAGTCATATTCTATATTCAGTCACTGTCTCATATGCCCGTCGGTCATCAGAGTACACCTCTTACCCTCACATTTTACAGTAGACGATACTGTTTCACTCGCTTAGACTTCGTCCAGTCATATGATATACTGTTTCACTGGCTGTCTGCTATGACCGTCGGTCACTGTCTGATATGTCCGGCGCTCATCAGTGCACACTTCGTACCCGCACATTTCTTCATCACATTGCTCTCGTTCCTCCAGCAGACGATACTGTTTCACTCGCTTAGACTTCGTCCATTCATGATATACTGTTTCACTGGCTGTCTGCTCTGACCGTCGGTCACTGTCTGATATGTCCGGCGCTCATCAGTGTACACTTCGTACCCGCACATTTCTTCCTCACATTGCTCTCGTTCCTCCAGCAGCTCTACGGGCTTTATCCCGTCAAAACAAATTTTTATCAACTCAGCATCAATACTATAGATTTATCGATACATTCATAATTTTCTTTTTCTCACTGTCTGATTTGCCCGCTCCTCCCTATTTTCAAGGCTACATTATTACTATAAGCTCTCTGACCTCTCCAAAGTACGTGACCTGATTTTCAACAAAATACATAGCGATACTATTTTTATATTTATTACTCTCATTTTTTCCCATTTTCTCGGAAAAATCAAGGTCGAATTTTTGACATATAGACGGGGTACACTACTCATGAAGGTCATATGATAAGTGTTCAGTGTTCATATTTCAATGCTTGTTCAATTTCTAAAGATATCATAAGCAAAAACATAGTATTTTGGCTTAATATGTCATTGTTTGAGTGTCACAGATTGGATATCAACTCAAGTCATCATAAATCTCACATTCATTCTTCTATCTGTGTTTACAAATATGAGAATTGATCCAAACACTGTGCGCACATTCAAGGTCAAACTGTACAGATAATTTTTTGATGAAAAATATAATATCTTCCAAAGTACCAGCCCTAATTTCATAAAAATTTGTAATAATGGCCACTATATGTATGTTACCTATTCCTGAAAGTTTCACCTCTTTACTCTTTGGCAAAAGTGAAATATGATAAAATATGTAAAAGTGGTTTTATTTGAATTCAAGATAATGCCTACAAAATTGATCATCCATTTCGAGAGGTGAAAATATGAAATTCATTCATATTTTGTGATATGTCATGGCTATGTGCTGGTGGTGAATGAAAGGGATATTTATCAGGAATATCTAACAGCAATATCAGATGAAAAAAAAATTCTCCTTTTTTTTAATGAATTTTTCCAATACATTAGTCATTTCAATGTAATTCAACACCCCTAATTTAAATGCTAATTCATGCACAGTTTCATGCAAAATTTTGACTCTTTCTTTACATGAAATGAAAATTTGAACACTAAGCTACAACAAACAACAAAAAAAGCATTTTCACCAAGTTTTTTCATTTTTGCCCTGTTACACAATTGCATACCCTGATTGTGCTATTGACCTGCTGCAATTGTGATAGTCTTTGTAATCATAATGAATGCCATGATTATGTTTGTTAATTATTCATTTAAACAAGAATTCCCAGTGCACATAAAACTGGTTTATGGCATCTACTTTAGACCTACCCATGATTATACACCGCTGCCATGATAGCTGGTCGTATTTCAAGTTCCTGCACCTCATGTGTGATGTACAATATTCCCTTTCCCCTGTATAGACACCGTAGTATTTTAATAACAAACATATGGGCACAAGACTCAGTGTCTCCAGCATAATCATTTCTTGAGTGTTCAGCGAGTCTCATAACATGTTCGATATTCCATGCTTTCACAGATTTCGCACAAAATAAATATATGGAAAAGAAACAAATTGTACCAGCCATGGAAGGCTTTGCTTGAGCTATCAAAGGATGTGCACACAAGAGTCTGTATCCATGCAAATTTGCCCACCTCAGCAAACAAGAGTGCCAAATTTACAGGGTGGCGTGACAAACATTTGTCTCCACGAGTGATGTCAAGCGGTACACGCGGAAGACGCTCGCTACAAATTGGGCACTTGCAATGTTTGTGCACAGTCTGTCGAAGCTTCTGACCATAACGCGATGAGTGTGCGTAATAAAACAAGCCCTGTGAGAGCAAAAATGGAGTGAGCGTTGAAGCACGGAATATGACTATGATGAATCTTCCCCTTGACTTTATTGATTTATTACATGGATTGGAATGAAATTCATAAATCCTTTATCGTAGGCTAAACTGCATTAACATCAAGGATAATGTGAGTTATCTTTCTTCCTGTCTTCCCATTTTCTTCCCCTTATTTTGTATTGCTGTCAACAACAAAATATGAACATGAAAGAATATTTCTTTTAAATAATTCAATGAACAAATCACATTTGATACAAGTTTGTGGTTGGAAGGGGAACAATTCTCAAATTTCTATTATGAACTACAGGAATAAGGAAATATGATGTTTTTGAGAGCTATAAATGGACAGAAATTAAATACGAGCTTCCACTTTTGTCTGTCTTCATTTTCGTGTGGTCTCAGACATGGTACATCACACAGATTCTGTGGAGTCATTATCTGCGTACTTCGCTACCGAGGACATTCACTGGAAGTGAGGGGGGGGGGGGGGAGGGGAGGGTTGTTCTCGACTGAGTGATTGCTTTAACTACTGAAGCATCTTCTGGCTCAACACCCAAAATTTTCCGCACTACTGGGGATTGCAGCAGGGCATTTATGAGAGGATATAGAGTATAAAAAAAGGCTATAATGAAATGAATGACATAAACATCACCCATCTACAGTGAAAATTTAAAGTGGCAATGTCAATGTAAATCATACATGTAATTGAATCTTTCTCCTCTGCAAACCGCAGACTGCGTGCTCCAGGAATCTTCATGATCATTTGAATGTTGTGCTTTAATACTTTACATAACGCACCCATGTACTTTGTCAGTTTGGCCTTGGGCTAATGGAATAATTTGTTTTCCAAAAACATTTTGTTCTTGTTGATTTTTTTTATTTGTTTTGTTTTTTGCTTGTTGTTGCTCTATTTGGAATGGATTAATCCTCCTGGCACCACCACCTAAAAGGAGTTAAAAAATTTAAGGACAGGTCAGTGTATCTAACAATCAAGCTTCTACACTGAGCCAAGTCAAAAGGGTTCTTTTTATTGAATACTCCATTCATTCTTCAATTGTTTCATTGCACTTTGTGTGGAAAAGGGTCTAGTGTCAGCAATACTCTCTAAAAAATACATCACATTTTTATCAGGGCTGGCGGAGCATTTTCAAAAGTGTGGGGGCCCACTTCCGCGTTTCATGAGCTAACAAGCACAAAAAAAAAAAAAAAAAATGGTTCTCAGCTCATCTCTTCCCTTCCATTTCCGGGTTTCTTCAGCAGACAAGCACAAAAAAAAAGAAGAAAAGGTCCTCATTGGAAAAACATAACCTTACCATGCTCACACTTCAAAATCTCTATCTATCTATTTAGCGCCAATTACATTGTAGGTACTTCCGGGTTTAAAGAAAAAGTGTGGGGGGCCCAAAGTGATGACACCTTATGTATTCCTTTGTATGGTGCACAAAAAGTGTGGGGACCCGAGCCCCCACGGCCCCCACAGTACCGCCGGCCATGTTTATGACACAGAATTTGTATCCCTCCTGCGAAAGAGCAAAGGAGCCACAAGGAAAAAAAAAAAGAAGACCTTTTGCAGGATCTCAAGCAAAACTTGTGAAGTTTTGTATCTTGCAGGAAGAATGCAGCTTGCCTATATGTACAAGCTACATGGAAATGCTGAAGAGGGAAGGTGGCTGCCATGAAACAAAATGCACTTGTTTCATGAAAATACACTTTGAGACTTGTGAGGTTTACGACATGTAGAGATAATTCCCAGTGGAACCCTCTGCATTGATAGCAGAATGCCAGAAGGTTAAAAAAGAAAAAAAAAGACTCTGTACAGTGCTATTCCAATGGTTATAATTGCCTCTTTCATTCTTCCTAAACCACACAACGCATAATTACATTTCCAGGAAACACACACACCCAAGTCTGGCACTTGAACTTTGTAAAAGGGGGGAAAACCCTTCATAAAGAAGCAGTCAGAAACTGTAATGTCCAACACAGATAAGATAGCACCATGCCTAGGAAAAACTCTTCAACAGCCTTAGGGAGAGTCTGATGAGAAGACTATATGCTGAGAAACAAAGAGAAAATGGAACAGAGAGAGAGAGTGAGAAAGTGAGAAAGTAAGGAAGGGAGAGGGAGAGGGAACTCTGAAGGGGCCAGTGAAGGGGAAGAATTGGGTTGGATGATAGTCACTGCTTTGACGAATGGATACGTGTCGATGTAATGGGGGCTTTGATCTGCCCTTCCAATCAGTCACCAGAAGCAATTCAAGTGAGAGTGCACTCTCTGTCAAGTTTAAGTTCTATTTGGATTGCTCTTTGCCTCATGTTCATTATGTACGAAACTTTGGTGACATACATTATGTAATGGGGTGTTGGTGACGGCGTCGGGCGGCCATGGGCAGCGGATGGACGTACACATCGGTTGAATGGCACCAGCTGGTTTCAAAAGACAGCAGATGCTGATCAAATGTTTGCCCAAGCTCCTCTTGCCTATTCTCCCATCTTACATGACATGGGAAGCTTTACGTTATTATCTCAAGCATCTCCTGCCCTGTCCCTGGTTTAGACTGCCTGAAGAAGGGAAGGTCCCTGCTGACCCAACTTTGCATTCATGTCCTTGATTTTCATGACGCATGCACCCGTCCTCCAATCAACATCTGTGAACTAGGGTGAAGCAGCTATCAGGGCAATATTTCATTCTTCTTCTTTTTTTTTATTGTTCTTCTGAAATTTCACAGCAAGTTGCTTGCAGTTTCTACGAGAAAAATGTAGCGGGACCTTTAGAATACAGAATGATTTGATGTGACAGAAATTTGCCATTCTACAGTAATCTTTGACAGAGCAGGACAACTCACGTTGCATACATACTGTTGTGGTACATTCTCTAACATAGAAATGTGCATCTGAATGTCTTCAAACGAAAGGATTATGACTCATGTCTTCAACAGGAAATGATTGTGAAACATATTTGATCTATCCAAACCCATCACTGAACAACTGCTGCCTAGACAGAACAGACTGTACATGCTATACACTTTATGAGTACAGTTTTCGTGAATCCAAACTTGAGAAGACAAATTCTCAAGTTCTTGATGAATTTGTGACTGAGAAGCAGAGTGACTATAGGCATGAATATGAACTACTTTAGTGCTGACTACTATTTGTGCATTGCATAGACGGTGACCACACCGCATAAATGCATCTGGGGTATTACTTTTCTATGTTGTTGGTTTCCATTGTACCATTCAACTCTTTCCAATAATAGTTTAAGATAGCGAACGTCCCTCTTTATGTAATACTGCGAAACTACAGTGTATATGATAGTATATAGGTGTGTAGGACAGGCAAAAGGCTCAAGTATTTTTTCCTCACAAAAAAAAGAGCAAAATTTTCAATAATATCATTGGCTGAAGCCGCAAATAAAGTGCAATGAATATCAATAAACCCTGTCTTCCTTCTCCTTTCTCTTTAAATTAAGACAATAAGGCAGTCTTAATAAAGCACGCTGCCTCACGCACGTTGCACCACAAAATGTCACATGCTCAAATTTCAAGATGCTGCACATGAAAGCCGAGTATGTCTCAACAGCACGGTGTGTGCAAAAAAAAAAAAAAAAGGAGCAGACCGACCAAGACAGAAGCTTATCTGTGGCAGAAAGCGCACAATCACCATGCACAACACTAAACACTACAGGTACCTCAAGTGATTCCTCCCTCCAAAATAAAACAGCCATTTACTGACAGTGAGGCATTGAGGCAAAAAGACCTGTGCATCAGGTGAACAACAGCCTGGACCTTTCCCATCTTGCCTCAATCAAACACCAGGGTTCCCTGAAGTCCACGCATTTCAATTCTACTCTAAGCAAGTCCCTTGTTCTGTGCACAACTGATCTTCAACCGTAACTTCATCTCTTGTCATTAAATACACTATTGTCGGATACCATAAAACACAATTTAGGATGTTTTAGCAGTATTGATGAGAGAGATATACAACAGAAAACAATGGCTACAATTAATGCTTGTACAGGTGTGTGTAATTGAAGAGAGCTCATTACAAGCACTGGAGATGCAGAAAATGAAGAATCAGAATGAAAAGGTTAATGCTATTACTTAAAATTCTATTGCAATGGAAACATCCTTCACTGGAGTGGACTTTCTCATGAAGGGCTACTGATGAATGCAAAACTTTCAAATTTAATGTTTTGCACAATAATAAGAGATCATTAAGAGTGCATTTTGAGCAATATACATTTGTACCCATTACTTCTAACATTGTAGAAAAGTAGGTGGGTTGACTCATAAGTACAAATTGCAGAACATTTGGTGGCAGCTGTGGAAATTCTTGTATACTATTATAATCAAGTTTGTTTCAAGTTAAGCAATGAACAAAACAATAGTACTTGAAAAATCTTTAATAAAAGAAGTTTAGTTCATACATCACAACACTGCAGTAAATGCGGTGCAAGCAGCTTAATGATGCATCCCCTGCAAATATTTATACAAGAATTCATACATGGTATATATCATGTTTGTCAGCATGTTAACTGCATTAATGCTAGCTGTGTATACCTGTCACTATTCATTTATTTTCTCCCCAGTTTGTGGTGTCATTGTTTGATTTTTTAATGGAACTCACCAATCATAATCAAATGAGCGTGGAGAAATACACACTGACAGGATATTATATCAACTCCTAGGGAACAATAACAAAAGGAACATATAAAATGCCACATGAACATTGTTCTGCATCATACGCAATGTCAGATTACACTATTCTCTGCAGAGAAAGATAGCGGTGCTTCTCTTCAGTGGTCCTATTATAATGTCAATCATATCGTTTTGCAGGTCACTGCACTTTCTGATGAGATGCCATTGAGCTACCTCATGCCACGGGATGTTAGGTGTGATAGATCACATCTTTTAGCTAGTGTTTCTGAGAAGTACATTACTCTACTTAAAATCACTGATGAACCCTTTAAGGCCTATTTGATTCTCATGTGATCAGATGTACATGAACTTCATCTCCCTCTCCTTTCTTCCATTTTTCTCCCTCTATTCTTCTTTCATTTTTTTCCTCTCTGGCACTATTCCTCTCCACACCTGCACAGGTGAACACTCTATTCATTATATATAGTTCTGCACCTTCTCTGTGCTACATCAAACGAAACCACATGATTGCTACAAAGCAAATGCATCCTTTCACATTTAAAATCATTTGCTGCATGCATTTTCTCCAATGCATTATATCAAAATATATAAAACATTCCATTAATCCTTGAGCAAGTAATTAGTATCATACTTCATATCACATGCAATCACAAAGATACAGAAAACAAATAGTAGTAGTTAATTCTTGCAGTGTAGTAATAGTGTACATAGCTTGTTTGAATAGTTTTTCTTGTCTACACCCAACCTGCACACATTATGTGATGCTTTGTATTTAATCATGAAATAAAACCAGCAATGAAAAAATTCCTTCAAGCAGTTTCCCTGAGTTTCACTTGTGTGTGATAATGGCTCTTCCTTGTCATAAAAGTAACCATTTTGATGAATGTCTGTCAGCAATAGAGTGCCTTTGTTTGACGGACTTATTGAGTGCATTATAAACATTGAATACAAACACTATATATCACGCATGAGGAAAAGCTGTTAATGTCAAGTTCACCCATTAGAAAATTAAAGGACCTACGTACATGCTACAACACATTCATACACAACTAATGTACTTGTATGTGTGTGTCTGTGTGTGTATCTGTCTGCGTGTCTGTGAGTGTATCTGTCTGTGTCTGTCTGTGTGTACATCAGGGAGTAAAAAAAGGAAATATAAAGAATATCTTAAAAATGCTTTAGAAATCTGAAATATAGTACAAACTTTTCCAAACACTCAACTGTGATTTTAATTCACTCCAGGCAATGTGCTTAAGAAAGTACACACACAAATCCAAGTGAACAAGTGAAACAAATTCAAACTTGGAATGGTACATGTATTAGGCCTCTATGAACAGCATACTGCTTGTCTGCATGTTTGACAGAATGTTTATTCCCAAGTCACTACCTGTTCATCAGTGGTAGATATGAAATTACCCCTCCACACACACACACACACCTCTTCTCTACACAGTAAGAGAGCATAAATACCAAATTTGTGCTACTGACTGCGAGCAACATTGAAATACATGGTACAATAAACTTCTGGACACCTGTCGTGAAGACTCTAGTCTTATTAAGGGGGCATTTATAATTCAAACATAAGGTTCTAATCTTCCTCACAAATCTGGCAACTGGCAATGCTCTACTACATTTTATTAAAGGGTGTTGCCATCTACTTTCACACACTGTTTGTGCTGCTTGCTGAGTTGTAATTCTTGTTTGTTTGTTTTTTTAATCTTTGACATTTAACTTGAGGAAGAATAAAAAATGAGATGAATTAGTTAAAAAGTGATATTCTTTTGATGCACTACCTGTGAAAACCTGGCAAAGTTGATATTGATTAAGCATTTATTTCACAGGAACCAGCTTGCTGTCAATTATTTTACTGTTTGAATTTTAAAAGGAAAGAGAATAAGAATAAGAATGCCAAGTAGGTTAAAATGTCACTTAAACTAGAATGTGGGACTGATATGATTTTCACTTTGCATTTATGTCAGTTGTTTGATTGCTAGTGCAACTCTCTTGGACAAGCCTCTATTCAACGCTGCACACTGGCACTGGTCCAACAGTCCAGGACCAGTAAAAATCACTGTCGGACCAGTAACTTTTTCACAAATGGACCAGTAAAAAATGGAAAGACTGGGTACATGTACCTACTGGTCCGACAGACAGGTATGACCAGTAGGAAAAAAAGGGGTTAGTGTGTAGCCCTGCTCTATTGCATAAATCTCCTCTTTCTTTGTAAATGTACAGAAGTGACAGTCAAGCACAAGTCATAACATCAGATATTAGGAAGTATTTAAAAATGCATTCAACTGGCATGAATACCTTTATACTAGGTATCATCATGGGAATGTAATCATTCACTGCCGCTGAATGACTAGCAGTGAACTGCTGCCAAAACAGAATGTTGCCTTGGAAGACTGAAAAAAAAAGCTATTGAATCCTGCAGTAGCTATGTATCACAAATTATCACCATTTTGAAATTTTACCCTCTACATGTATGTCCACTCACTATCAATATGCTTGATATGTCTGTTACTGAATGGCATGCTGTACACTGTGGCTTTTATACAGTGGTGTGCTGATATTCCATACCAGCAACACATTACAGATCACATAAAGTGAAATGTTTCTCATCAAAGAGTAGCCATATTATATGTAGAGATATTACTTTCATACTTCTGCCTTTCATCAGCTATTGGCAAGACATTTACTGCATCTCGGGTTTTCCTTCGAGAGAAAGGTTATAGTGAATATTATATTTTGGATCAAAAATTTGTCTTCCATTGATTGGTTAAAAAAGCTTCACGTGATTATAGGTATTTTGAACTATTTTAGAGTGTTGGTGTGTTTGACACTCCATGAAGTACTATTTGCAAAATGACGTCACTTTTATGACGACATTTTGCAAATAGTATACTATTTGCAAAATGATGTCACAATCACCCTTTTTTACAATCAAGTGTACATGTACCCGTCCGCGTCCGGTCCCGAATTCTAGTGTTCAGGTTTGCAGCGGCCATACGAGTGCTTGGATACATGCGACGGGCAACTCTGGCGGTGCCATGGCTACTACGTTTTTCAATTTCCGATCTCTCGCACTGTTGCATATTGCAGGCACTGCGCTGCCGCTGCAGTGTGCGGCTAAGCCTATATAATGATTTTTACTTTTTATTCAAATTTTTGATCCAAAATATAAAACAAATATACTTTGCCTAGTTTCGAGTTTCTTGTTAAAACTAAGGGCAGAGGTGACTCCAAACTAGTACTATTCACTATAAAGGGGCGCAGCCCCGAAGTGAATAGTACTAGTTTGGAGTCACCTCTGCCCATAGTTTTAACAAGAAACTCTCAAGGCCAAGTATATTTGTATATTACGCCCCACTGGAGTTAATGTTGAATTTGAGATAGAAGTTATAAAAGTGGCAGCAAGACCATACTACTCTGGCCAATTATCACCAGAAAAGGAGAAAAGTAAAAGAGGATATTGAGGGAGAACTACGATATGTCAGGCAAAGTTGTGACATAGTGCTCATGCAGTTTTTTCCAGTGTGCATCCCATTGCAGAAAAAAAAATCTCAAAAAAATTCAATCAATCAATAAAATAAAGAAATCATATGATTTAAAGTAAAAATTATGATGGGCAGATTATTAAACTGTCTGTGAAGACTAGTAATAGCATGAATCAGACAGACTTACCCATGAGATCCGAGTCACTGTAAGTGTGGGAGTCGTAGCCAGAGAGCCCCCGCAGTCTGACTTCAATCTTGCTCATCCCAAGAGGGCGCTTTCCGGGGGAGGATGAAACTGACCGCTTGACGGGCCCCGTGGTTCCATTGGAACCCACAGAGAGGCTGTTGACATGAATGTTTGGGGTTGATACAGTCTTACAGTGAGGCACATGATCGCAAAGTTTGTCCTCGTCAGAGGAGCTTCCCGCACTGGACGGGGGTCTCTTGTCCGGGTGCATCTTTAAGCGGTTGGTGGGCGAAGGCGGAGCAGACAGGTGCTGGGCTGGTATAATGGTAAATTGGGTCCTCACAAGCTCAGGAGAGGTTTCTGTGGTGTAGATGATTGGCGCCGTCATTCCGTTCATGACAACTTCGGGCGTGGTGGGTCTACTGCCATGGCCGTTTGCCATCGGAGGGGGCGTGGCAGTAGGCACCTGTCCGTTCGTTGTCGGGGGCTGACCATTCTGCAGTGGAGGGGATGCAGGTATTGGCGGTTGGCCATTTTCCTTGGGAGGGTCCTTTGGCAATTTGGTGATCCCCTCGTCGGTCTTCTTGCTTTGTGACTCCATCTCCGAGCTCTCTGGGACCTCAATCTCAATATCCTTTGCCGTACTCATCTAGAAAATGCAGCAAGAAAGAACCCTGATTAAAAACAACTATCTCTACTGTACACAAAAGTATACTGTACCTGAATCTTGTTAGCTTTGTTTAATACTTGCTGCTACAAAGGCATTGCACTGATCATATGTGCAAAGCACTCTCCATTTGAATACGTAGTTAAACTTTAAAAACATTTTAATCATGCCCATATGTTGAAAGGGATCAAATTTAGACCTTAAAGGCAGTTGCACTCTTTGAACTTTACTGCATATCTGTGTTTTCTCCAGGCTGCCATGAAAACACAAGAATCAATATTGCAAATTTTGAGTAATGAATATTAAATACACAGCCTCTGGGGGCAACCACCTTGCAGTAGATCTTCTTCCGTCTTCCTACACTCCTACACAATACAATGATAGGGATTGATATTTGCTGGATTGTATACTTTCACAAGGTAGAATTTCAAAAAGTCAGATAATCTGCCCAACCATTCTTTGTCTGACAGTTTCACTTCTCACCCAAGTCTACATGCTGTCTCTTTGCTATAATAAATGTGTTTACCAAAAGAAATCTAAAGAAAGTCTCCTGTTTGACAGTGTTCTTTTACGCATGCAAACGCCATTCTGCTGACAAGGCCACTGGATGAGTCAAGGCAACTGAAATGGCCACTTTATACATTCTCATCCATCTGACTCTTAATCTCACTTGAATGTTGTTTGAGCTCTCTAAGACAAAGGGTCTGCAGCGTATGAGACATAATAACATCACAAACGAATATTTGTACAGTCAAACCCTTCTATAGCCACCACTTGCCATATGCAAGCACTAAACACAATTCCTCCCAAGGGAAAAGCCGGGTTAGCGACCCTGTCTATAGCGGCCTCCTGTCTACAATGGCCACTTTTTGCCTCCCTTGGGGTGGCCACTATAGACAGGTTTGACTATATTTGAAAGTTGCTCCCACACCTGTTCATGGGGTCTTAATCTTCTTTCAAGCACAATTCCTCATCATGTTCAAGGTGACTTGAATAGATAAAAGTGCATGAACAGTATCATAGAAGTCTCATCAAAATCAGCAAGTAAAAGCATGTACACGTTATATGTACATGTAATGTACACCAGTGATGTACACCAGAGTAGACAAAAACTTTAAAAGGGAACTTTCAGGTTTCAAATCGGTTAGCGGACATTGTATGGAAATACAATCGAAATTATAATGTGGACAATAATTTAGCAGCTACAACACATTTCATCCTAAATGTCATCATTGCTTGGAAATTACGTGATAACAACATTAACACTAGAAATGTCGCTATGGCGACAGGTATGCCTCCTCCTTGTCCCATTAATCTCCCAGTATGCCTACAGTATGTGTTGCCAACGTGAGACAACAATTTCATATGATTGGCAAGTAGTGTTGTATCATCTGGCAATTAACGTATTTATACACCAATTTGTGTAACAATACTTTGAGCCACTTTCATAATATAGAAACTGGTGAATCTTACATTTGACGCCATGGCCAAAAACTTTCCCTACATTAATTACTGTGTGGTACTAATGCATCTAATGTCAAAGAATACCACGTGTACATTACATGTATACTGTTAACCCATTGAGGACAGACTGATTTTGCTGTAACATTTCCCATAGTCACCAGCCCAAGCATAATCGGGACTCGTCCTCAACAGGATAAGAGTATACATTCAATTATTCCCAGGGTATGGAGAAAATCATGCAATGTTAGCATTAAATAGTGTTAATCTTAGAAATTCAACCTGACCTTTATGACTCTTGACCTCAGACTTCATGACCCAAAACTTCAAAGAAAATGTGTACAGGCAACACAGTTAGGCAATACATATACTGTATGTACAGTTTCATGAAGATTCAGACAGTACCTTCAGCCATATTTCAGAGATGTGGAGGAAAAAAGTGAAAATTTAGCATTCTCACTTGACCTTTGATCGAATCTTTATACTGTATGACCCCAAAATTTTTCCCAGAGAAGCCTAATCTAGAAATATCTATTGTATACACTATTAAGTTTTAAGAAAATACTTTCAACCATTGCAGAGCTATGAGGGAAATAGTAAAATTTGAACATTTGAGCTTGACCTATGACCTTTGATATTGAGCATATATGCCCAAAAGTTGATGGGCACAGGTTGCTCCACTCCAATAATATACCAACAAATACATCAAATGGTTAAAAGTTACATCATCCACAAAATTGATTACAGATGGATGGACGGACAACCCAAAGACATTACAATGCCTCCTTACTCTCTTTGATTTCAAAGAAAAGGGAAATTTAGTGAAAATTGGTATACAGATCCTTGGGACACTTGTGTGAATGTGTTATCACCACCTCTTATTCACAAATTAGATGGCTGAGACTATGTTGCAGTATCCCTGTTTCTGATTAAAATACATCATGCAAATTAAAAACAAGGAAAAGTAGAAATTACGCGGTGCGTAATATATGTCCCCGCCGGAAGTAGCATTTAGTAGCAAAATGTACAATATAGGTAAAAAGATGAAGGTCAAAGGTCAAAGAAGTCAAAGGTCAAAAATTCAAGATGTAGAAGTTTTGAAGCCCTCACCTAGTGCCATCACATAAAGCAAACGGAATCGAAATCGGGTTAGAAATGGCGAAGGAGTAGCATTTTGTAGCCAATGTACAATATAGGTAAAAAAATCAAGGTCAAAGGTCAAAGAAGTCAAAGGTCAAAATTCTGTGTAGAAGTTTTGAAGCCCTCACCTAGTGCCATCACATAAAGCAAACGGAATCGAAATCGGGTTAGAAATGGCGAAGGAGTAGCATTTGGTAGCAAAATGTACAATACAGGTCAAAAATCAAGGTCAAAGGTCAAAGAAATCAAAGGTCAAAATTCTGTGTAGAAGTTTTGAAGCCCTCACCTAGTGCCATCACTTAAAGCAAACGGAATTGAAATCGGGTTACAAATGGCGAAGGAGTAGCATTTTGTAGCAAAATGTACAATCTAGGTCAAAAATCAAGGTCAAAGGTCAAAGAAGTCAAAGGTCAAAATTCTGTGTAGAAGTTTTGAAGCCCTCACCTAGTGCCATCACATAAAGCAAACGGAATCAAAATCGGGTTACAAATGGCGAAGGAGTAGCATTTTGTAGGCAATGTACAATATAGGTCAAAAATCAAGGTCAAAGGTCAAAGAAGTCAAAGGTCAAAATTCTGTGTAGAAGGTTTGAAGCCCTCACCTAGTGCCATCATATAAAGCAAATGGAATCAAAATCGGGTTAGAAATGGCGAAGGAGTAGCATTTTGAAGCAAAATGTACAATATAGGTCAAAGGTCAAGGTCAAAGGTCACAACTGAAATTCTGTATAGAAGTTTCAAAGCTCCCATGTAGTGCTATCATATAAAGCAAACAGAATCAAAATTGGGTTAGAAATGGCGAAGGAGTAGCATTTTGAACATTTTGATCACACACGGACGCACACACGGACGGACACACGGACGGACGGACGGACACACGGACACACGGACACACGGACACACACACGTACGGAGCCCGTTTCATAGTCCCCTGCTCGAACTCGTTCGGCGGGGACAAATTACAAAACATTGTTATTATTTTTGGCTGATTTTGATGAAACCTGCCTCTACCACTTTATTCACCTGATTTAGCACTATTAATCAAAGCCAACTAAAATGTAATGTAAGAAACAAACACCAAGTCTGGATGAGAAACGCATCACAACAGAACCAATTAATGTATACGCCAAATATTTTGCAAGGTTTTTATTTTTGCGAATTTTGCGAGTCAGGTGCTATTCGCGAAATTAAAGACACGCAAAAACATTGACTCTGATCTCGATATGAATGTGACATATTGGTATGCACATTTCTCCATTCAGTTCAGTACTCTATGATCGCAAATTTAAGCACTCGCGAAATCGTCGGGAGGTCCCGATTCGCAAAAATTTAGACTTGCTAAATATGTGGCGTATACAGTATTTAACACCTAAATAGATCCCTGTCATTTGATTGGTTGCTTGATCTTCATTTGTCCCATTTTACTGTTACGTCATCATTCGTGTGATTGTGGCTCCATTTATCAAGCAATATTGGACCCATGGGATTTGCTCCACTGCATGCACGCCGAGAGCGTGACACACTTTGTCAAGTAAAATGCTTGTGTTTGCAGTGTGCATGACGATCAAGCATATCAACACACAAGCGCTAGCGTATAGGGCTCAGTGAGCACTCTCTTGATCTCACACATTCTCTCTTGTTTCTACATTCATAAAACATCAAATGACAAGGACCTATTTTTAGGTGTTACATAAAAACAAAAATAAATGTGTTTCATTCGTGCAATAGACAAGTATTTCATTCGATGAAAGATGAAATTATTCATCCTTTCAACACTTCATCTTTCACCTCATGATAACATTCTGTCCATTGCACTCAGAAACATTCATTATTTGTATTTTACAACAGTCACTAGAAGTCTGGGATGGGAAGTCAATGGCTGGAAAAGAAAACTCACAGGAAGTCCAGCTGGTGGGTCCATTCAATAAAAAGCAGCCTGGGATGGGAATGCTTTCATATGAAATATCGCAGCAGAATATTTAAACAGGAAACCCAGATGGAGGAGTCTCTCAGAAGAAAATGCAAGCACAGTATGCGGGTACATCGACAGTCTGACTAAAACAAAATATCGATGCAATCTCATCATCGAAAAAATCTCACGCATGAAGCCTGGCTAATTCATGATCTCGTTCCCAAGGAAGGTTAATTTGCAGCCCCAATCCTACCCCCTCTCCCCCCCCCCCCCCAAAAAAAAAGAGAAAGAAATGTCTGTGGCATGATCCCTCTCAGAAAAACAATGCATAGCTGATAGCACACACCTCAAGCCCGTAGGAGGCGGATCACAATCCTCCCATTGCTCTGCATAATGAACGATTTTTAAAGGTAGTTATCGCTCTCCTGCATTAGCCCCCCCATCTCAAACACAATTGCTTTATCAAGTGATAAACAACACTCCATGCACAATTTTTCACAGGTGCGGTATGAACAAACTCCCATGGCAGCATTTTTTTTAAATGCCTTCCCAGTTTTGAAACCTCTGGGCATGGTGTTTGAAAGCCCTTCCAGTGTGATTGCAGCTTCCCAAAGAACATTTAATGCAAACAGCAGCCTTCTCAGCTGCCCCAACGTGTGCGTTGACCTTGGCATCACTATGAAGTTTGCACTCACACAAAGAAATCAAGCAGTAAACAAAACTACTGTGCCATTCATAGCCATTATATAATGATAAACAGACAACACTAATTGGCAAAATTTGACTTCTAAAACGGTTGGACAATGAAAAGGGGAAAATATCAAAGAATATTGTCATTTCTCACAACCATGACACTTTGACCAATGGTATGGCCTTTGCTATTCTGATATTACACCTAAATATCACCTTCATTTGGGAAGTGGTACAAATATTAGCATAAAAAAGGGCTACAGTTATAAGCCTGGTATTGCAACACAACACTATTTCTTTTTACAGTAGAACAGAAAATTTAACGAAAGAGAGAAACAAAGCAGTTACAATCTACAACATTTATAGGATACTCAAAAAATAATTTCCATTATGATGCACAGTTACACACTGCCATTATGTCTGCCAAGTAATTAGTACACGGCAATAATGATCCCCATACCAATTCAGCCCTGTCGTGACTTTTCAAACCATAATACATTAATATTGATAGTAACAATACATTCATTTTTTTTTACATATTACAATTTTGAGCAATTATTCACAATGAGATAATTTCCATCCATGAACTTGTCTTGTGATTTTTTTACATCTTCCTTGAACTGGTAATTCACAGTGCAGTGCTGCTGTCCGTGAGTGACAAAGAGATCACTGGTGTAGTGTGAATGTGAAGATTAATCATTTTGTGATGCTGAACACTGCACTGCTGAGCTCATCATTGCAATAACATTTTCTTTCATAAAGCATTAAAACATACTGTCACCCAATATTTCATAACCCAGGATACAGCACTTGACAAATCACAGATGAATAAATAATTCAACAAAATGGCAGATTTCTATTTCATGCCCCAGGTACTATAAACCCCATCATATACTGCTAGAAATCTACCATTTCATGATTGATATTTAGCAGAGTGGTCCATTGCCATCCAATGAGATATTATTGAGAGTGTACAAAATCTAAAAATTTTGGAGACTATTACCCCTGTGCATGAATGCAGATTTGAAAGGTATTTTATACATATTACAGACATCTTTGTGTGGTAAGCAATAGCACAGGAGAAAAAAACTTGAGTGCAACATGCACGAGGCGCAGCCAAGTGCATGCTGCACCATTGTCAATACTCGAGAGTGCGCCGCACCTTCACTAACGCCACGAAATAATCCTGTGCATCATTTGTTTTATAAACATAAAAGTAGACTGCATGGGAATGAATGATTAAGACATGTATTTTACTCTGCATCTTGCTTTGTCTGCAACCTGTGTAAGGAATCACAAAGCAAGTTTCATACAGTACATGCTTACACAACTGTACTGTATGCAAATGCTGCATGCTTCTGGATGAAAGATACATGTAGCTTTCTAGTCCGGATACAAATGTATTTCACACATACTTAAATTTCAAGTGCTCATGCATTCTCATGCATACAAATGAAGATAAACACAGACACGCCTATTTAAAAGTCACATTTTAAAGCGACAGAATCCTCTAAAGATCCCTGGACATACACCTCAATATGTATGATGAACTCTACCCACAGTTCACTTAACTCCACAGCAACGCCGGCGGAATAAATTGACGATCATCCTCCTATCAACCCAAATTGATTTGGAAATGAAAACATTTAAGCCCCGAAAAGCCGAAATCTCTGTTAAACATTAACGACTAGTGGCACGAAGGGACTTCAGTCGATGCCACCACACTACCCCACTTTCAATCAATCTATCCAGACAGCTCTCCCCATCTCTCTTTCTCTATCTCTCCAGCTATCTCTTTCTATATCTCTTTCTCTCCCCTTCTCTCTGTCAGTCTTTTTCTCTACCTATCTACCTAGTATTTCTCTTTTTCTATATCTCTCTTTCTCTATCTCTCCCTCTATTTCTATATCTCTCCCTCTATTTCTCTATCTCTGTCTCTTTCTCTCTCTCTCCTGCAGTGCTCAGCTTCTGCACTCACCACAGTAGAGAGTAACACTAGAGCGAGTTTCAAATAATTGATCTCGCTCTTCCCTTAATTGCTGGATTATCAGAAAAAGCCATGCTACTACGGCAAACTGGATGGCGCTTCAAGATCAAATCTCCGAAGTAGAGCATTGGCGTCCATGCCATTGCATGGTAAGACAAGGCACAGAGAAAGTGTCGCCATGATATTTCTCTACCTAAAAAAAGCGACAAGCTCCCTTACTCTTCGTGTGAAAGCAATCTTTCAGCAAGATTCTTGTTCTCAGTTAAAAACATGAATATCTTTTGCAGGTGAAGCTTTCTTCACTGATTACTGGAGTGTACTGCAATGTTTACTGTAAATGTTTATATTTCTTGCATGATTAATTTTACGTGCTGAGCGAGTAAAAAACATATTCGCGGGTTCTTGAATTCGCGCTGCCCCAAATGTCGATCCATTCAAAATGTGCAGAGAAAATTTTGAAGATATTTTCTCACATTTTTTAATTCGCATGAGCTAGAAATAGTATGAAATATGCGAAAATCAATGTATCACAAACATGTTTGTGTTTACAGTACTTATTTATCAAAATTTGTAGTCAATGGAAATACATGGCTACTTTAATATGCCTTTGTTTTCCTTTGTTTGTGATGAGGAAATAAAGAGCTCTGCATTCATATCCAACTCACGGCTATCAAGTATCTGTTATTTGCTATTTCTATTCAGCTTCAAAAAAAAGTACCTGAAGCACCATTTTTGTGTTTGTTTTTATGACAGTATGGAAGCATAATGTACATTCGCAGCAAATGAATAGCCCCTTGCCAGCAACTTGGCATAATTTCAACTGACAATAACATTGAGTTGGAGATAAAAACCTATTCAGTCTGCATCTCTTGATTTGCCTGGAATCCTTATTTCACTTCTAAGTCTTTTTTTTTCTTATCTTTTTTTAACCTCACTGTTAAAAGAGCAGTTTCTTCCCTGCTCCACAGAGAACCTCAAATTTGCTTCAAAATCAAAAATATCAAACTGCCAACCTCTCCATCAGGAATTCAACTCCAGCTAACGAGAGAGGATCCTCTGCATACAAATTAAGATCATCAATGTGGATGAAAGCCACCTTCTCAACGTACTTCCTGCACAGGAAAATTTAATAATTGGCATCGTAATGACCAGTATAAATATCAGCAACAATATGACACGTATGAACACTGTGTGGTAACAACACACATTGCTTGAATCCTCTTCTTGCTTGAGGATGCCCATAAAACTCTGTACTGAATGAAAAATAAGAGGCAAGCTATCCACTTTGCCCAGGAAATTCTGTGAGGCGTATATCGCTGTGTGTACTTTTCGAGTGCAATTCGCGAGCAAGTCTGACCCCGAGAGATTCTAGATTGTGACCCCAGGGATTGATGTAAGGAATGAATGAAGCAGGAGTGTGAGTTGGGGGGGGGGGGGGGGGGGGGGAACAAGAGCCTGTAATAGCCTATCACATTTCATTGCTAGCAGTGCTGCACCATTCAAGGATACAAGTACGCACATCACTGACAAAGTTCTGCAAGCCATTTTGTCAACAAACACAACCACAATTAGACAGAAAATGGCCTAAAAAAATGAAAGGCAAAGACAGAGATGTACAAAATTCACACTGCTCTCAAAAGTACAGGGACTTTGGGTTTCAGATTGTGCTATGCCGGATCAGAATAAACCTTCCCCTCCCCTCCAATGCTGTTAAAGTGAATATTTTCACATGAATAATTTTTCATGCTTGGCAAGATAAGATACATGTAAATTTCATGTTTTCTCAATTCCACAGAATCAACACATTTAATCAGTGAAACATATATGACAAGCAAAAAAAAAAAAAAAAAAAAAAAAACTTGCATGCTTTCATTTTTACACTAGTTAGTTTCAGGTCTTGCAAAATGTGTGAAAATTTCCACACTGCAAAATTTTCCACTTTTATTGTAATAATCATTTCATATTCCAACTAATTTAGTTACCGAAGAGTCACTGCGGTTGAACGAAGACCTGAAAGCAATGCAACTATAATGTAAAGGCATTTATTCTAAGTTTGCATGCTAGCTTTGTTTTTTTTTTTTAAACCATTATGCTTTGATATCTACAGTGTAGCTCAATATAGGAAAAGTATTAAAGCATTGAATGTGAACAACATTGTAACAATCATTTCACTTTGGCAAATGTAATTTGTTTCGAGCAGATTTGTGTACTGTGCAAATGTTTCGTTCTACAAACCTTGGGTAACATGCATGGGCAGGCAAGCATGGGAGAAAAATGATATCGCTTGCTGAAACTGTATGTTGTACATCTCAAATCCTACATGTAAGTATGTACAAAATGCATGGATTGAGATGCTGTCTACCGATAAAAGCCATGTACTTTCCACTGACAGGGCCATAAAAATCTGCAGCCATTAAGGGATGGCTATTCATTCCCTCCAAGTCATCCGGCCGAGCAGGTTTGACTGCAACTACTCATTATTTGTCATCTGCTGAGTACCAATGCATACATATTACAGCTTGCCGACAATAAGCTTTCTATGTACAATTGTAGGTGAAGCCTATTAAGATCAGAGTAAAACAGCCTCAACTTTGTTCGACATGGCTGATAACCACCATTAAAGAGACTAGCAAAACTAGCGTGTAAAATTTGCTTCCAATAGTTTTTAGGCTTTAAACAAAATACACCACTTAAAGACACCAAAATCCAAATATAAATGAGGATTGACTGAAGTTAGAAGGCATCAGTGAAAGTTAATGAAATTTTTTCTTTTATTGCTGTCCATACATGATGTCATGAACTGTGCATTGTGAAACTTTGAAAATTTAGAACTTTTGAATCAATCACACTTTCACTGATGTGTTCTTGCTGCTTTTACTCAATCCATATTTACATTTGGGTTTGGGTTTCCTTTTAATATGGATCCAAATGAACATTGGAGTATAACATGCTGCTCTTTATACTAATCTAAAACTGAAGTGAATCTGATTTCTAGTCACCCTACGTTTTTGTCTGAACTTTGGCTCTCCCTTTAAATGTTCAAATGTTTTCTTTTCCCCTTATTCTGGTGTTTGCAAACAGTGCACATCCTTCATTCATGTGCCTTCATGAATACCAAATTATCACAGGGGTACAAAAAAAAGAAAAGAAAAAAAAAGAAAAGAAAATGGAGATGGACTGATTTACGCATCGCAATGCAAATCACATTTTAACAATGTTTTTGTGTCCACACACACAAGGAATAACGGTTTCACAAATATTGATTTTTCTGAAAACTGTCAATACCAGGTGTGTGTGGATAAGAGTAACAAGTTTCTTAGGACTTCGGTGGATCACAAAATTGTGTCCATGAGGAACATACATGATAACCTGGAAGAAACATCTTTCTTTTTTCTTTTTCTTTTTTTTTTGGGGGGGGGGGGAGAGTCAACAGGTTATATTTTATCATCATGTCGATCTTATGGTACAGCAGTCTTCTTGCTAACAAAAGTTTTTAAACACATAGTCAGGTTCAATATTTCTCACTGTTAAGATAATATCACAGTGCTGCATATTTTATCATCATGTTGATCTTATGGTACAGCAGTCTTCTTGCTCACAAAAGTTTTTAAACACATACACTCTGTAGTCAGATTCAATATTTCTCACAGTTAAGATAATCACTGTGCTGCATGTAGGAGACAGAACATATTGGCATCTGATTATCAGTGGTTTTCGTTCCATGAATTTTTGCCTGTGCATCAAGTAATCCTAAATGTGCATGTACATGTATGTAGGACACTTTAATCAGTTTTTTTTATGCAATGCAAGAATTTTCATATGACTTGTTCCAGGACAATATCTATAGATCAGGCAGATGAACTACAGCCATACATTCAGTTGATTAGGACTGCAGCAAAGAACTTCTTGGCATGAAGCTGTAACTTCTAAAAAAATTTTTTTGACCAAACAACTCTGTGAGACATGGTTCATCAATGTGTCAGCCATACACAGATGTTACAACTTGAACAGCTTCGTTCAAGCTTCGTTCTATTCTAGTCCCCAGTTTGGCGCTTTTGTAACTGAAATTTCACTGAGTCATGCTTCCATATACTGTAAGATGCCTTTAATGGGAAGAGCTAAAAAAATTTCAAAAGGAGTTAAACAAAGAAGTGGAATAAGAAAACCAATTTCACATGCTGTCAACACTCACTGTAGCCAGCAACAAGCACGCGATGACTAAAATCCCCCAAATCCGACAGAAAATGCAGATATCAAGGAACAAACCACGGCTGCGTAGTGGTGGAGTGAGCCTTCGGTGATGAAATGAGAAGGGCTGATCCTGGGGCAAGAAGTTTTAAACGTCCACCAAGAAGTTTATGGTAGGATGACATCAAAGAGAACCTCTTGACAGTAAGAGCGAGGGATGTTAAAGTGCTGGCCGGCTGACAGTCTCATGATTATTTAAACAAGAAGCAAAACTGTTCAGTTTTCGAGCAAAAATCTGCCCAATGGTGGCATGAGGTGATTGGCTCGGGGTGCACATCTTATTAGGGTAGCTGACATCATCCACATTTGAATAAATTTCAGACAGTCTTGACTGACCTCGTCTGTGCAGTGACTGTACACTTGGTGGCAACCCCCTCTCCTCTGACGGGCCTACTGCTGCATCAGGAACGAGGTGCTTTGCAACAGTCAACATCAACAAGGGACCACTTGATGGAATGAATGATTCCAGCCAGCACAAATACTATTAAAGTCTACCTCAAACAGCTATGAGCTTTAAGGTATTCAAACTACTGCTACTTGTACTTGCCTTCTCCTCACTCAGATAATCTGAAAATTCTTTTGCATATGAATAGATTACGCCGAATATCTCATGAGGCTTTCATTTTTGTACGTTCCACGAGTCGGGTGCTATTTGCGAATTTTAAAGCACGCAAAAATATCAACTCCGATCCTGACATGAATGTGACATACAAGCATACATATTTTCTCCTTTCAGTAACATACAGTACTGAAATCCATGATCGCTTGTTTAATCACTCATGAAATTGTCGGGAAGTCCCCATTCAAAAAAAAATTAAGACTCGCTATTCATGCCGTGATGGAATCAGCATACCATGTATCACATTCCACAAACAAGTTTACCAGTGAATGACTGCTGCTTGGGATGGTTTACAACAGATCAGATTATCAACAAGGAAATTTGTCCATGGTTTCAAATGTGTTTACACTGTGAGCTGACTTTTATCCAGTATCTAGAAATTTACCGCAAATGCGAATAACTAGAAAAATGCCTTCCCACTAAACACCTGTAGGCAATTATCTATACCTTAATTGTCAAACTGATGGCTACAAAGTTCTAGAATGTTTCCTCCTTGGGTATATATTTTATTTTTTGGTAATTTTCACTTTGTACTGATATATTTAAAGTGTTCATAATTTAATATCAAACATAAACTTTGCTCATGAAAATGCATGGTTACATAATTCGCAGTGACTATTCCACGCCAAATGCCTAAAATCATTACCATTAACACAAGAAAGGATTAAAAGGCCAAAAAAAAAAAAGTAAAAAATCAAAATTAAGTTTTTGTTGTGAGATGTTAAGCATGAAACAGCTTGCTGCTGTCCTTAAGCTTGTTTGGAACTTTTGCAGAAGTACATGCAGTATAATATTTCTGTCACATATTGCAAGCATATGCTCATATGATCAAAGAAGAGCATATCCAGTGTCAACTCATTTCCTTTTGTTTTGCATTTGGAATGGATATGACGATATGTGTAATTTGGCAATCATCTACTTCATCATCCCACAGAATGCTGTAGTTCTACCATAATATCCAAACATACAACTATGACAGGAAATATATGAAAGTATCACAGAGAAAATTCTCATTCCTTCTGCCAAACTGAGAGGTATAATCACAGAAGAATGGTGGTAATCTTTCAAAAACATTTTTTTCTCTCTCTCTGAAATCTGTGCACAATCAAATCATGATTATCATCACAGAAAAAGTTCTGGTGCAAAATTACCCCATGAAAAAAATAAAGACAATAATGGCTTGAACGCCATACATCAAAGTACATTGCTTTTAAAAAGTTAAGCTGGATTTAATAGATAACATGCTAATATTTTCTAAGTACAATTATAAAATGGCGTTCACATTGTAAGAGGCCACAGAGTATCCATCTTTTGAACTGAATGTGATCCTGTGACTAAACTCTACACTGTTATTTTAGCACACCAAGGCCACAATGTGATTTTATATAATACATTTACATGTATGTCAAAACATATATTATATCATACCATTTTTTTTTTCTGAAGTAAAGTAATATCAAAGATATCCTTGATATATCGTGAGGAACAGAGTATTTTTTCCGACACTGTTGAGGACAGGCTGATTTTGTTATTTCCAACACACATTTCCATAGGCACCTGCCCGAGTATACTCAGGACTAGTCTTCAATAGGTAACAATGAACAAAGCAAACTACCACTATGCATATTTGAGCATACATCATAGGCCACAAAGATCATTTGATCACAAAGACCACTTCATAAGTGTCCAGCTGATGTCAGGTTCAATGAAATACTGGTAGCAATGTTGAATTAATATGAACTCCTTCAACACAAGCTCATTTGTCCATATGTATACACGTATGTCATTGTTCAGAAGCTCTTACAGCAAAGTCTCTCAAGATGGATTTCTTTCCACAGCATGTTCTCTCCTAAAATTGAAAAAAAAAAATAATAATGTGAGCGGCACACATTTTCATGTCAATTGTCATTTACGGTACACACTTTGTTTGTCACAACCACTTTTGACAAAAAGACATTTACAGATCCTGAGTGAAGCGGTTTGGGAATATCAATCACGATATCAAACTAAATGCCTTCTTGGAAAGGGAGAAGAACCATCATGGAAAGACTCTTGGCTATCAAAGTCACCCTGGATACTGATGTCCAGTGTGGAATTCCTGTTTGGTTTTTTTTTCTTTCTTTCTTTCTTTTTTTGGGAACATATTATGCTGCAGAAGGCTGTTTTTATCACACAATGACAATATGCATTGCTGCAGAGAGAAGCAGTGAAAAACAGTTGACAACCACAGTACACTATCTACCACATTATTCTATCAGCTATTCTCCAGGTCAACCCTTTCACAATCCAGTAGTTCATGGAACTAGTCATGGCCTCCCACATTCACAAGACATGGTACTGTCTGGTTTTCATGGACTTCGCATCTAGACACGAACAGAAACACTTTCTTGATCCTGAAAGCAAACAGGTTCTATTCCAAATACTTCGCTATAATACACAAGTGGAAAAGAGTATACAGACCACCTATAACCAGGCTTAAAAGTAAAAAAAAAAAGAAGAAGAAAGAAATGAAAAGAAAAGAAGTGGATAGTCCCCTATTGTCACAAGGATGTCTGGAATGGACTATTTGTCCACGACAAGTTGAGGATAAATCGTCCACAGTTCCCGGCACTCAAAGACTGGAATGTTTGCGTCCAAGATTAATGTGCACGGTCATTGTTTGTTTTTGCTTGAAAGGGAGACACATTCCTAGTGAAAGCTGTTCTGCACTGACATTAAACTGTCCAAAAATCAACGTCACATCAATGCAAATCACACTGTATTTAGACACAAGGGATGCATAATGACAGGGTGTGATGTAATGCACAGTGTCTGTCACGTGTACACAGGCATTGCTTTTGAACAGGGCCTCAAGCCTGATGTGCTATGAAAACAGTTACACAACATTTTCATGCCCGATTGAATGACACACATTGCCCTCAAGGTTTTCGTCTGACCAGATGTCACACCAGCAAAACTTACTGATCAATGGTAATAAGATATTGTGGCATATTTTACATGAATGTTTCGTATGGTGAGACCCCTGCAGCTGACTACTGTAGATGGATGGATCTGGAGTTGAAAGTGTGTGCACTATTGTATATCGAACCATTAGTATTTGATACACAAAAGGCAAAAAACACAGAAATGCATTAAGGACAATAATTCTAAAGACAAATATCATAGCACTATAGCTATTAAAACACATCACCAAGCAATTGTGCAGGCACAAAAGAGTCTCCACAAAAATGAAATTTGAACTATACACATAATTGTCCCACAGACTGGGAGGAGAAACAACTACACTACAAAAAATTAAACTTAATTTAAGTATTAAAACTTTGGTAAGAAACATATTGTACAAACCATGTGTACATAGACATGATATGAATTAATCTAGAATTAATTACTAACATAATACTAATTTGTTAGATTATCTTGCAGGTGGCTTTATTCACAATAGAAAAAAAAATGTATTATATGATTCTTAAACCTCTTCAACAAAATAATAAATGAATAATGAATACTGAATAATATTGCAGTCAATGGCAGTCAACATTTGGTTTATACAGCACATGGCAAGTGTCACGGTAATGACAAAAATCCTGCTTCCTAATTGACTATTGCTACAAGAAGTTGCTATTATACATGTAGCAAGAATTACTAGCCTAAATTACTATCCTAACGTTTTTGGTTTTCTTTCTCAATGAAATAAGATTGAGATGCTAGATTCTGAGGACATGATGTATGAAATTGATTACTACACAGTCTTGTAATTCACCTTTACTTGGGTTGCAAAAATAAGAATGTCGCTTCAAGGAATGCCAACAATCGTTGAGCCTCTCAAAATTACACGTACTGGATGTGATGTGTTTTGTTTTCTTTTTTCTTTGTCTCAGGTCATTCCAAAAATTCCTGACCCCCAACGCCAACAAATTCTCATTTCTTTGCCGTGACATATCAATTTCAGCATCCGTGCACACACATGAATATTTGAGGGTATTCTTCATTTCTCCCCCAGAGCTATACCTGCAGGCTGTCTCTCCGTGCTTTGGACCTGTGCCTACACATAATTTGATCGGATGTGCGGCACATCGACATGCCAGAGAGATAAGCAAATCGCATTAACGAAATAAACATCACTGATTACTAAAAGCCTACTTTTCTCTCTCCCTGAAAGCGTGCTTTAACAGTTCTGCCTGGCTCCTTGATAGTATACAATGTGTTGGCACACACGAGCATACACAGACACACACACACACACACACACACACACACACACACACATGCACACATACATTATGTATACAGGTAATATTCTATGTATTTGTATACACAATGTTGAAATTAATTGTAGTCCAGATTACTATAAATCAAATCTTGCACCCTCTTCCTTTTCAAAACTCATCTATGACAACCTCCAAAGCCTGCCCACATTGGACACAGTTTACATTTTGCACAACCTGACAGCAACTAATGACGCAAGCAGAATGAATACCGGAACTGTATCACAACAACAGGAATAATAAAGAAGCAAGTGCAAATAATGCAAGCAGCTCATTACCGGGCTATCTGATGAGGAACCTATCCATCAGTCTGAAGATATCAATAAACTGGTCTATTTTGCTGCGCACTCAACTCAAGTTTGTGCAAACATCCATCTCAGCGCTACATTGTAAACACTTGCATTAGATACAGTAGGGAGGTTCTTTTGTTCCCCGTCGTTTCTTCTTCGCCATGACATTACCACTTTTAAAAAACATCCACTTGCAATACAAAAATATAAGTCTAATGCAACTCTGATGATGGGGTTCAAAGTCTCAAAACTACAATAGATGCACTTTTATAGAATGATATGAACTCATACCATCCCCCCCCCCCCCCCGACACACAGAGACCACACACAATTCAAAATGTAACCCTAATTTATTGTAGTTTCATATTTAATGTTAAGTTTAGAAGGAAGTGCGATGTACCATCTTTCTTTCTTTCTTTCTTTTTAATAAACCTTTCCAATTTGAGTGATTCCCAGGTCTGCATATTGCTGGTGGCAAGTCAACATGAAGAAAAAGAGTAGAATTTATTTGTATGCAGTGCATTGTCAGACAAATTGTCAGACCCACACCCATCTGTATTCAGAGTATAAAGTGTGACTAACATTTCTAGTTGTTGATTGTGCGATCATTGCGTGTCAAATCCAAATCTACAGTACATGTCTACAGTGTACATATTGAGAACTTTGAGGGAATTTGGCATTATGGGCTTCATAGTGTAATCAATCAGTACCATGACATGTCCTTGGCAAAATCTCGCAATGTCCCAAGTCTTCTCTCCTTATTTTAAAGCTATTATACACAAAATGCAGAAATAGGGAAATGACCAGATTACAGTCAAAGCGCCATCTTATTCACGAGAAAAAGAGAGCAAATTTCAGTTTTTTTAATTTCCTTTCTGAAGCACTACATACTGCAAGTACAGGTCTGCTAATGAAACAAAGAAATCACTGGAAATAATGTCATGGCAGTGAACAGATAACTGATTTCCTGGTGGTGAAGTTCCATTCCATAATTTGACACAGCACTTGTACACATATATTCAAATCAAGGGAATTCAAAAAAAAAAAAATGTCTCCCATGTTATCACATAAACAGTACATATATGAACATAGAGTTGAACAAATAAGATGAATTTAAACCAAATGCCTTCATGAAACCAAGCACTTCATTTTATACAGCACAGGGTGTCCTTGTTTACTGCAAAACCAGAAAATATTCGCAGCATGAAACTTTCACTAATTGGAGTGATGGCCTTTTTGGTATCATAGAACTTCTGTATTGCAAATTGCTGTGTACTGGTGAACAGCATTGCATCGGCATTCAATGCCCTGTGTTTAACAGACATAAACTTTTGAGTGCATTTTACTTTCACAAATTGTGGCTCCTCGCAAAAATTTGTGAAAGTTTCCTGCATGCAAAAATTTCTTGTTACAGTTCTCAGAAAGAGTACCTTTCAATTCAGTATTAAAACATTAATTCAATTTGCGCATTGGTCGCAATTTCAGTTTTATATTGTTGTCAAGAATCGAGTGTTGTGATGCTCATGAAATGAAAAGCCCTTTCAATCTGTCCTATTGACTCCAAGCCTCTTTTTAGTCTGAGACAAATACATTCCCTCATTCATTCCTTCTTCATTTCTTTCTTTTCATCATTGCTTTTAATCATTATCTATAAGACTACAACTACAAACTTTTCAACTGTAATAAGCAATGCCAAAAGAGCTTACATCTAAAATGCTTAAATCTATATCATTGACACTAAAAGTTATTTATTGGAACAGTGCACTTTCTGAAATATGCTTTATAGGCTTACATGTACAATAGATTGTCTCAAAACACACACACACAAACAAAGAAGCAGCTTCACACATAGACAAACACTCAGACAAAGTAGCACACACATATGATTAAAAAACCACATGATCAAAGTATCAAAGCGGCTGTATTTCTGTTCGTCAAAATTGTATAATGTTGGCAAAATATACAAACCCTGCTGAATGATTGCCGCATTGATGTAGTAGGCACATCAAAATAGATACAAATTCGCCTTTCTTAACATTTAAAGGAAAATCACGAACTGAACATTCTCTGATTTAAAAAAAGTAAGAAAAAAGAGCACACACAACACACACACACACGGTACTCACTGTAAATGCATCAGATTGACAGCTTGTCTGCTTTTTTGTAGTTCGTGATTAATTTGCAGCAGAAAATGCCATCTAGACATTCGCAGAATGAGTTGGTTTGATGCATGACGGTAACAGTCGCAAAAATTGTGACTGCTTTTACATTTCATTGAGGACATATAAGCAATCTATGTCATCATGACTCATCTACCATGCATAATGTACTTGAACATGGCAGGAGACAGACAGGCAAGGAAACGCTGTTCAAGCTGTGCTTTTGTCAAATTCTGTCTGACGCCCAAGACAGACTGCTGACAGACAATTTTGTGGCATTAGCCAACATGAGCCATTCCACTTTAGGGGATTACTAATGAGAAATCATGTGACCATTTCCTTGCCGAGTCTTTTGAACAGACTGCTTCATTGCGATTGCTTCAAGATTACTGTCGGGGGGGTCATACAACAAATAAACATTCAATGGCACTGCAAACTTCCTCTTCAGCAATACTTGTACTATTAAGTACTTTCAAAGGGATAATTAGAAATGAGTGCAGATCTAAGAATTAGAAAATATGTGCACTTGCTAAAGTCATTTTTGTTTAATAATTAATTATTCAATCTACAGTGCTCCTTACAGCGGGTAACAATACATATAGCCTTTGATATAAGCACCAAAAATTTTTTTTTTTAAATGCTGTTTGCTGATATTCAAACGTACTGTACTGAGTAGCAAAGCTATCAAACACTATTGTCAATGTGTTGATAAACATATCACATGAAATTCTACATCAATAAGGAATTGATAAGCTTACGATACGTCTTTGACCGAGCCACAATGTTTTGGGTTTTGTTTTGTTTCAAAATGCTACATACAATGTACACTATGTAGCTGTTGACAGCTACTGTATGATGGAGAGAATTTGAGTTATGGCTGGGATAAGTTGGAGAGTGTTTTCAGGCCTGGACAGCTTCCACCTGCACTAGAGTGTCACAATGTACATGTATAAAAAGGTTACAGTGATGGATTTCAGGACAGGCATAACTTTAATGCCCCTATGACTTTTCAGAAGAGGAATTTAAAGTAGAGTGTGATGAGAATAATTCCTAAAGTCTTCTGTCTGTACAATGTTTGAAGTTCAACAATACGTAGGTACATCTAGTGTGCCTGTATCATATTTCATATTAAACTGTGGTATGTAGACTTGAAGCATCAATTGTAGCCACTTTTCAAAGTATTTCATCTACAGACAAACCTCTGACTACAAAGCTTTCTTGTATATGATAGGAATACTTCATGACAGAAAATATGACACACAAAATTGTGTATACTTCCTTGAAAGTAGAATTTTGATTAAAGGTATATAAAAAAAGTAGATACATTATGTGCACTATAAAAATGTAAACCAGGGAGGTGGCCACCTCCCTGGGTAAACACATCTTGCCAATACTTATAAAATGCAGACCCTACGGGTAAACTGGCACCGACACTTGTTTGTCTGTTTCTTTATTGTTTCTTTTTTTAACATCACTTTTAGTGAGTTGTCGTTGCCATTTTGATATGCCACAATGGCAGACAGATTCCTGAATCTACTTCTTTCAAAACAGTTTGAATCATTACAAGGGACACATGCCACATACATTTGTATCACAGCTTATCTCACCAAAGCAATGACTCATTTCCTCTACAGGTGCCTGGACAAAAACTTCCCATCAAGCAGTCACGTTTACGACATCATACGGAGCTACCCACAGGGCATTTTGTGTCAGCTCACGATTACACCCCATGATAGGCAGTGCACAAGCCACTTTAATGTAGACTATATTAAACAACACAAATTCTTTGCAAATCCTTGGCACAACTTCACATCTCCTATTCTGCATCTCACATGCATCTAGACTGCATAGATCTGTGAAATAAAACGCTATATTCCAAAATGCAGTGATCAGGTCAAATTCTTGTGACTGATTTGGAACTAGGGAATAGGGGTATCATGACTCAGAATTTGTGTGAGAAGTGTTCACTCCATGTGACTTCCTATCTACCGCTGATATGCATACCAACCATGAATATTCTCTATCTCTCTCTCTCTCTCACTCTCTCTCTCTCTCTCTCTCTCTCTCTCTTCTCTCCCACTCCCCTCATTTCCTTTCTGCTGCTTTCTTTCCTTTATCATTTTATTTTCCTTCAAATGAACAAATATGTGTGACTAGAAAATGTATACATAGGATGTGTTTATATGTATACTATTTATGTCTGAGTGTACATGTACAGTGTGTGTGTGTGTATGTGTGTGTGTGTGTGTGTGTGTGTGCATGTGTTGTCTTTCATGTTTTTGCACATACAGCTGTATGGTTAAATGTATAAAGCGACAACCCAAATCTATACATGTAACGTCCTTTTCTTAATGCAGCGCTCTTGACCTAATTACCCCATTTGTCACATTATCTCTGAGCATCACAAGCTTTTAAAAAATTTTAGAGTACAGACCTGCCCACTATATCAGTTTTTACATGTTTAGTTTTGAGGGACATAGATTATTGCACACATACTAATATTTAATGCACATATGTACCAAAGTAGATACTGTAATTAATGGCATGTATGAAAATTTATGCGTCACTGACAGTTCTAAGAACTGTATTTCAAAGCATCAACTTAATCCTATTTATGGTGGAGCCCTAAAAAAAGGCACAAGATTACTGGTTTTCACAACTTTTTGTCCCATTTATTTGTGAACAAATGTTTCAAGCTGTCACTTTACTGTTTTAATAGCACAATTACATTACACATGTACTTGGTATAAAGCCAGGTATACGATACACTTTATGTGAAAAAAACCTACGTGTAAAATAGCATTAAAACGCTTTATCCTGGTGAGGAAAGCACATGTTTTAGAAACAAGACACAAAAAACACACATACAATAGGCATACACACATACACATGCCTGCAATATTCATTGACTTCAAATATCCCATGAGATTCTAACTATTAAAGGTCCAAGCAATGAACGTCATGCAACAAAAATCTGAACAATGACAAAAAAGACACGATCTCTCTGCTACTGCTTGATACACTGTGTCACTGCAAACAAAACAAAAAAAGAAAGAAAGAAGTGTGCATTCTTAAACACATCCGAAGGTGGCAAAATCAGCACTACTCCATTGGTAACCTCATTCAACCCTCCAAGATTTGCAATTTACCGCACAAGTACTCGAGGGCAGGGGAAGAGGGAAAAGGAGAGAGAAAAAGAATGAGAAAGAAATGAAGAATGAGAGAGACAAAGAGAGACAGCAAGAGAGACACCGAATCAATTCGGCATTTCTTCCGGGATGTGCCCGCGCGTTGGCTGCCCCGCAGTCTTATACGCAGAAATTGACGTCGTGGGTTTGAGAGTTTTGTGCGGGAGAAGTCTGCCTTGGGGATATGCTCCGACGCTTTAGAGGGACACATCAATGCCGGCTGAATTAAGCGCTCGGGCACTGAGCACTCAGGTAATTACCCACACAAAGCAAATTAGGGGCCGGGATTTCATTCCGACAGTGTTAAGGTGACTGGGATTGCTTGTAGTGATCTGCTCGGGTGGCACGCCTCCTGCACTTTCGTCAGATGACATTAATTGTGGCTGGAGATGGAGCTTACTAGCAATTTGTCATAAAATATAAAAGCAGTGAACTCTGTCATTTCTTTATCTTATCCCAAACTCCAACTGTCCTCCCCCAACTGCCCTCTCCCACCCCCTTCCACACCAAAAAAAAAAGAGGAAAATTTAGCTATTGAAGTTTGTCAAATAACAGACTAGTTATGAGACATGATAAAAGACAAACACTGACAAATTGTTTGTATTATGCTGTCTTTATAACAGACGTAGGATGAAGAGAATAGATTTTGCTCTTACAATTGCTATGTCCAGTACCAAAAAAAACTGAATTCTAATCTGCTTGAAAGATGCAATACTACTGGGGTATAATGATGTATGATTTTTAGTCATATCCAAATTTGCAATTTCCTTTTCCTCTCACTTTTGATTAACAATACACTGTGGGTAGGGTGTGGGTTGTGATACACTTAAAAAATAAATAATAAAACAAAGGCATTCTGAAAGTAACACAGCCCCACCCTACTTTACCATGACGTAACAGGCCACAAGTGGGAGTGGCACACTTCACCACGGCAACCGGCATGTGCACAGCTGTTTCTCACCGCAGTCCAGATAGGATCAGTCGCTATTGACGACCACACTGCATGCAAATGATTCTTCTGTCTCTCGGGACAACTAGATATATGCATCAAATGCACATACAATTGTACACACACACAAAACATTGAAAAAAAAGAAAGAAAAAAGCCCATGTGTGCACATATTTTTCCTACCTAAATGTCTCTACTTAGCAATGCTCCAATTTCATCACCTTACCGTGAGATTCACAGTTATTTGATCATAATCTGCCGAGTCATTGACGTAAACAACCACAGAACAGCTAATTTGTTCCAGGCACCGCTCATACCAGTAAAGACTTTTTTTGTCTCGGGATTTCAGGTCAGGCGATATCATTGCTCTCCGGCTATCTGATCACAGTTATTATCAGTGATGACCTGCAGACCATGCCTTGAGTCTTGATGTACGACTAGCAGCAAGGTTGTGTGATGATATTCTTTTATTTTCTTCCAACCATTGTCATTACCAATGCAGCAATCATCTGTTGAACTGATTCTGCAAGCTATGACTGCAAGCCAATAGGCAATGTCAATAACGGCCAGTTTCTACGCCATCAGCAGAACCATTCGTTTTCCCAGTGTCAAAAAGCAAGCAATTACAAGCAGCAAGCACTGTGAGATCTGTGACTTTTCTGCCAAGATTATCATTACCACACCGCTCTCATTACTGGAGTCTGAGAACCAATACTGACAGTGAGAGATAACTTCTCAGTCAAATAAATGAAACCATTGCATTATTCACAGAGCTCGGTAGAAATAAAGAAGATTCTTAAAGGGGTCGTATCTATAGTTTTGGTTGAGACCTAATTTCAGATTTCTAACATTTTTTGGTGAGATAATGAGAAACCTCGTATGAAATATAAAAGAGCATGTAATTCCATGAGGAATTCAAACGTTTATTTGATAATAATTGTTTTTGAAACGGCTGCGATACCCAAAACAGAGCGATTCTAACAAAGTGTGGGACCCACGTTTCATTACGATCGCTTTGTTTTACTTTGTTTTTTGGATGTTTCAGTCATTCCAAACCCGATTTTCATCAAATAAACTTTGAATTCCTCTTAAGATGGTATGCTCTGAACTATTTCATAAAGTGTTTTCTTGGTATCTCGCAAAAAGTTAAAAGCCCAATTCTCATCTGGAACAGGCCACCAATACTGTACCAT
This sequence comes from Diadema antillarum, assembly GCF_040938485.1. NCBI lineage: Eukaryota > Metazoa > Echinodermata > Echinoidea > Diadematoida > Diadematidae > Diadema > Diadema antillarum. The sequence goes on along the minus strand of NW_027272132.1, from coordinate 265,198 downwards.
CCCTTTAAATGCCAGCTGATGTATTTATAAGTTTTTTGCTTGTTTGTTTTTATAATGGTGAAATTGATCCACTCAAATGATTGGCTGAGAACTATCATGTGACCAGTCTTCTGTATTTTGCCTAAAGACCCTATTTTTCTTTTCACTGGGCATTAGCATACTGATGCCTGGTACTAACAATCGCTCCATCAGCACTAAAGCTGCATTACCTGTGTATCCTATGTATTACAATTGTTTGTATACATGTACAGATCAGTTACATTTTACATGTAGCTTGAAGCTCTTAATGGCCTAGGAATCTTGTGAAAATGGATAGGCCTACCACAGAATCTAAATCAAGTCAGCATTCTATTAAGCAAATAATGCACACAGATACGTATTACTTGGTTGGGCATAGTAAAATTACCAGCCCTCTATAACTTTTGAACAGTCTAAAACACATTTGGCCTCACCTCATGTATTTCCAATTGTTCAAAAGTTACTATCTAATGTAGATAATTCTTCCTAACATTCCCTGTGTAATGTGCATTATTTGTATACTTTCCCCTGCTCAATGCCATCATATTAAAAAAGGAGTGAAAAAAAAAGTTATTCACTTGACAATTGGTGTCTGTAAGTAAAGACTAGCATTGGCTGATGTCAACAAGTGTGCCTTGCTCCCACAGGCTGTTTGCTGGACTGCACTGCGTGCTCATGCTAAATGTCTGTTACCTAGCTGAGGAGATCTCCCCAGTGAAAGTGCTGAGTAATGTGAGCAAGTAATCATTAATGAGCGGGAGGGGAAGAGGAGGGATGGGTTATTGGGGATTGAGCATGAAGTGCCACAACTGGGCATCATGGAAAATGCTTGAGATGCAGTTTACCCTCAATGTCAGAGGAGACGAGAGTGAATTTCTTGCAGCTGATTTATGCTCAGGAGAGCATACAAGTGGCAAATGGTTTAACTCACTTTAAAGATGTTTATAATTTATTTTAATCATGATTCATTTAACAGCAGGTCTAGAACCTGACCATTTCTTGTCAATTCACACTTACTTTGTACTTCCCCCTTTCTTAGCAGCATAGAAGAGAACAATACACTTTACATCTACATTGTACATATATTGAATGTAAATTTCACAGAAACTACCATGTGTTTTGGGGATTTGGGTGGAGGAATAACATGACACAAACAAAAATTAAACATTTTTAAGGATACTACTTTTAACTTTGTGGCAATCTTTGACATTAACCACAAATTTTATGTCAAGGTGCAGATTAAACACTTTGCTGATCAATCACAAGCCTGCCAGTAAGAGAACAGTCTTCATACCAAAGATAATGGGTTTTGTAAAATATCAGCATTTAGAGCACCTGGTTTGATTCTAAACATCTGGAGATCATACACTTTAGATTTGAGGGAATACAATTGAAAGCTAATTGAACATTGAGCAGAGCTTTTTTTTATAACTATGCCCTATGCCTATTTGAGACAGAAACTTTAATCTTCCCAAATGTGTTGCAATTTAAGGATCAGTTAAAAGTTCAGCCATTTAGAGGCTTTTTACAATTGTATGCTAATTCTGCAAATACATGTATGCACTATACGTGTATGACCAGAACAGTGCTCAGTTGGAAGAGAGATTATTCATGTACATCATGAAATACTAGCAGTGAATGATTAAAGTCAAATAATGAAAAGCAACAGCATAAAACCAAAGAAATGTGGTCTGTGTGACTTGATGGGTTAATACATGTGTAAGTCATTGACTTCACTTTCAACGATGAAAATTTCAAACACATCCTATTCATTGTCAAACTGAGTGATAGTGTCCTTCACATCAGCTAATAGTGCAGATAACCAGAGGATTTTTTTTTTTTTTCAGGCATAAGAATTGACATCTGATAAACAGACGTTCACTCCCTATGTGAGTGGGACACACCCAGTGAGAAAGAATAAATGGGAAGCCTTAATAATGGAAAGCAGTTGGCTACAAATGCACTGAATTATTCAACTCACTACAGTTTGTGCAAATCTTTTAGATATTTTGTACTGATTGAAATTTATGTAACATTCAGAGTATAACATTGAAAATTAATGGGATTGCATAGCTTTGGTTGAGATGGGGCTTCAGGTTTTTAACTTTTACTTTGGAGGATAAGTTGAAACCACTTTTAAGTATGAAAAAGCATACAATTCCAAGAGAAATTCAAAGTTTACTTGATAAATATTTCTTGTTTTAAAATGACTGAGATATCCAAAAACAAAGTGGTCCTAATAAAAGGTGGGTCACGCCTTTTAGTATTTATACATTCTTTTATGATATTGTCAATACAAATTACTAATAAACTAAATGTGTAAATAAGAGTAAATAACACTGCCTCACAAGCAATTATTCGGCAAACAAGAGCTTGACATGATACATGTATTTTGTCTCACAGTTCAGATGACAATGTACTGTACGCACAATCAGCTCCACATTTAGCAAACCGTACACTCCATATGGCATGTCTGGAAAATGGACATTATTAGAGAGTAGAAGACAATCAAGCAATGCACTACAAAGGTAAGATGAATTCATATCTTCCCCTGATCAAAGAAATGATATTCACTGGAAAACTGTGTGAAAAGGTAGAAGACAATTCATGTTCTTAAAAACATCGTCTTCTACAAGTACGACATGTCATCATAACTGGGTTAAACCAGCATTGAATGCACCAAATTCTCTAGGAGGCACTGATCCCAATACTGTACATGTACGCTTTTTTTTCGTAGTTTTTATTTTAGTGAATTTTGCAAGATGGGAGCTATTTACAAATTTAAACCACAAAAATATCAACTCTGATCCCAACATAAATGCGACACACACACATATAAAATTTTCTGTTCATTGCTATACTCCATGTTTGCAAATTTAATCACATACAAATGTGTAGTTTGCAAAAGTGTTTAAAAGTGCTCAGTGCGTCATGAAAAATCTGACTCGCTAAATTCATGACATACACGTACATGTACAATACCGACACTGTAGTCAATAATTAACTCTGGCAAGACTGGAACATTTAGTCAGCTGGCAATGTACAAAATTTGAATGTAAGCTAATTCAAGCTTACCCATTATTTCTTTGTGCTTTAACACAATTAGCCCCACTTTGTGTTGTCATCTTCACTCCAAATTCTGTCGTGAACATTATCGTTCTCATTGATTGTTGACACAGCCTAAAAAACTATTGTAAGAATCCTCGCTCCCACCATCAAAGGCGTCATTAATGTCACTGTTGGCTGTGGTCCAATAATCCACATTGTTATCTCTTTCTAAGCATTCTCACAGCCTTGGAGGCTGTAATTCTGCATTGTGTTGTCCCAGATGTGAGTGAGGAGCAATATGAAATGTTCTTTTTCTTTTGACCAGGACCAGCTTCTATTTACATTAAGTATCACAGCCAAATCTGGTATTGTACACTGTGTATGTAAACAGACAGTGGAAAACATGTGTATAAAAGACAGTGCTGCACCCACGAATTTCAGCTAATCAATGCTCGAAGTAGTACAACATGTAGTTTGCACCTGGCGGCTCTTAAACACCACATCACCGGATGTACTGAATGCACACCACAGAGTGAAACAATTACAGCTCATTAAACAAGAAAAGATCTTCAACCAGGAGTAACTCCCTGCAAAAAAAAAAAAAAAAAAAAAAAACCCACTAAATATCAAAGTTGACTTTGATTCAAACCAAGCTCAACAAACAGAACACTGAACAGTAGTTTCATTGAAAATAAAAAGCAACAACTGAGAACACTACACAATTTCCAGTGATTTCTTTCAAAACAACAGTGACATATGATCTAAATTGCACATGAATACCTTTTGTACATCTAGTCACAATCACATTGGTGATGACAATAAAATGAGGTGACAACCATTACTTACCCTACATGTACATCTTATACTCATTACTGGCAAGTATCAAAAACAAATTTTTGTGATTTAAGTGTTCTGTGATTAATATGAATCGAATTTCACTGTATTACAATGTAGCCTACATTGTACATCATCTGCATTTTTACTCCATCAGCAACAGCTACGTGTACAATGTATGCATCACACCTTATGGCAAAGCGAGAAAGAACCCTGTGATTATGTTAATATTGCTTTTGGAGACTTCTCAACTCACAATATCATTTAAAAGCAGTGATGCTTTGTAACATAACTTTGTCCTTTCACCCATTATATCAAAGACATACATTGATGTTTTGCATTAAATCTAGCCAGATAGTTGCTGTGTTTACAATAGAATGCCTCCCTTTTATCCCCCAGCACAAAGGCTATTAAAAGTAAAGGAAGGCAGGTTGAGATTTAATATAGAACATTCATCAGTGTATTTTAAAGTAATTGAGAATTTGATAGTTTTTGCTGGATGCATAAATTTTGATGGCAATCTTCAGTAGGAGAATGGCTTCTTTTGTACAATCTTTGCTTGATTACAAATCATCTTTCCTACTTTTAGATGCACGGAATCAACTCTGCCATATAAAGCTACAGTTGCAGCCATACTGGCAAAGAAATGAGCTTTCAATGTACTGTCTGTTTCTAGGGTCAGTCATGTCTCTATCAAGGACAATCTCTAGTTATCAAACAAAGAAAAAAAAAAGTTTTGAAGCTATAGAATCTTGAAAATGTATCCAGCTGTGATTCAGTGTTTAAGCTAATCTCACACTGTACGTATCTACACATTATATGTTTTTCCATACAAAGCCAGTTTGTACTTGTACAGCAGTTTAGTAAACTATGCACACACACACAAATTACATCAAACAATGCAAGATGAGAATGTGTAATCATTAGTCTTGAACAATATCTTAAAATCTTCAAATATATAGCATAATAATGGTCACCCGAGTGATAGTAGCTTCGTTGCTGAGCATTAATGTGTGTATAATATGACAAGAAATGCTACTGGAGGCTACAGATATTTCACTGCATTGTGCAGTCAATTGAGATGTCTACATTTGTACATAAAAGATCTGCTTTCTTGTTCACTCATCACGTTTTGTTGTAAGCCCTTTATTTATACCATAATGTTTGTTAAACTTGACCACTCACCTTGAGGATTGGCTTTCAAACCTAACTGCACAAATTAAATATTTCCATATTTGTAATTTCTATTCATCAAACAAAATGATATTATTATTGTTATTATTATCATTATTATTATCATTATCATTTTTATCATTATGTTTATCATTGAACTTTCATGGACATTCTGGTCAGACATTAATATTTAAATTCTAGTCACCTTTGACCTTTCACCTTTTATTCAGGCCACCGGGTACTTGTGGTTTGTTTATTTTTCTTAATGAATATCATTAGCATTGGTTATTCCTGCTATAAGGCTATGGCTACATTAGTCCAGCTGGAAAATTGCTTTTCAAAGTAGAATGACCTATCACCTTGACCTTTCATATTTCACCACTAAAATTTTGTATCTTTTCATGTACGCGACTGTCAACACAGTTCCTCACTCATCACTATTAAATATCACTTAGTATTTCTTAAGTGAAGTCATCAATTTAAAAAGGAATTTAAAGCTAAAGTTCAGTGACCTTTGACCTTGACTTTGAGCCATTATGCTCCAAATCTTAGAAGTGCACATATCATGTACAGTGTACAACTAACAAAAAAATCACACCTAGAGCAGGTACTGTTACACCTAGAAAATTCAATAACATTTTTTCCTAAACAGCAAGTGGAACAGATGAAGGATTGATGGCCAGACAACCAGAAATAATGCCTCCAGTGCCCTTCACAGGCAAGGCATAAAAACTCCGTTCAGCTCTGTGGCCTTCTTGAAGTACGCATTCACATCCATTCAATAAAACACAAGTTTCAGTTTCAGTTTTTTTCTATCTTACACAAGTTTACAGACATTCTTACAACTGCAGTTTTCAATTACTATCAATTATAAGATTTGAAGTCTATTCACATCCTGCAGAGGTTAGGGTTGTCACATTTAATGAGAATGAACAAATTGGCCAAATGCGCAATGATTGTAGGAATGATGTCAGTATGCCTATGGACAAGAACAGTGTGTATCACAACACCTTTTAACTGACCAAGATCGGATTGCAGAACCCATCTTTGTGATTATGTAGCCGAGACCTACTGATCTTACTGAGTCTGTGTACAATTTATCTCCCTAAGAATAAGATGTGCTGTAATGGCAATGCGAGCACTTTTCAAAATTTTTATTTTCTCTTTGTTATACATCACACATCGAAGATGGCAGATTGGAAAAAGTCACGGCCTGTCACATTTTATTTCATAGATCCTAACATTGTTACAATAATTAGATCATTCACAGATGATTAAATTAGGGTATCTCAGCCATACATGTAATGATGTATCTAAAGTCCTAAAGTCCAAAGACAAATTTTCATCAAATAAACTGTGAATTCTTCTAAGAATTAGAATCTAGGCTAACATGTTCTTTGAATACTACCCTAGTTTCATATTCATTTAAAAAAAGAGGTTTCTCTGTCTGACCGCTATAAATAATTAGATGTCTAACCTTAAAGGACAAGTTCACCTTCACAGACATGTGGGTTGAGTGAATGCAGCAATATTAGTAGAACACATCAATGAGAGTTTGAGGAAAATCGGACAATCCGTTCAAAAGTTATGAATATTTGAAGTTTCTGCTCAGTCACGGCTGGATGAGAAGACTACTATAGCTTGTGATGTCATATGAGTACAACTACATAAAGAAAGTATAAAGAAAATTCAAGATATTCTCACTTTTCTCAAATAATAAAAGAACACTCGACTTCTCTCCTTCAAAAGTCAGGGGAAATAATATTACCCCTCACATAAGTCAGTAACATGTCGAAGAAATGTGCACTTTATTCAAAACGTCAAGTTTTGTGAAATTCTCTTTTTATTTTCATTATATTGTTGTACGCATGCAGGTGACATCATGCACTGTAGTAGTCTTCTCCTCCAGCAGTGATTGCACAAATACTTTAAAAATTCATAACTTTTGAACGGATTGTCGGATTTTCCCCAAACTTTCACTGATGTGTTCTACTAATATTGTTGCCCTCACTCAATCCATATAAATGTATATGAAGGTGAACTTGTCCTTTTGGAACACCTAACCCTGTTAGTGTTACTAGCTGACTTGAGTGAGGGGACATAACTAACCTTAACTTGACCCCCTACTCAAGGTTTTGAACTGGAAAGCAATCTAAATGACGCTAAGTCGAAATCTGTCTTTTTCCGAATGCAGTGAGACTACGTAGTGTAAAGAAAAAAGGGTAGTTATTCGTCGTGACAAGTGTTTAACTAGCAGTTACGGCAGGTGGCTTTCCCCGTGCCCAGTGTGGTCAATCGAGAGAGGGTGTTTCTATCAAGCGCAGTCGCCGTAACATACGGCCGCGAAGATGCTGGACGCACCGTCACCGCCGACACGCACCGGCAACACTCTCACTTCAGCAAGCTGCTTATGCCTTAAAATAAAGGGAAAAGATACGCTAAAAGGGATATACTCACGATTGTAGCAGTTATGATTCCCGGTACTAGATTGCTTGTGATTTCACCAACACTGAGGTTATTTCTCTCGCGTGTTATCTACAATGGCATCGTTTCACGTAAGAATTGTTGACAGGATCACCGCCAGCGTGACACATTCGATTTCACAGAGGTTTTACCGCGCTCGCGCATTCATTCAATACACAGCAGCCAGTGTTTTTTTACGTGTGTAGCGAGATCGATTACTTTACGATACCGCAAGAAGAGTGCATCGATCAATTCAATTGCATGCCGTACGTACATGCGCAAGGTTTTCGTAGAATTCAGCGCACGAGCCAGGCGGTATCATCAGGGGGGTTTACCCTCGAAACGCATGCCTTTTTCAGACGTCGGGCCGCCGCTTGTGGTACACACCGGTACGACTTTTCATTGGGAAAGAGGAGTGTGAACAAAAGACTGTCGCACAGACTAGGTGGGCTCTTCATGCCGATGCACGCGACTCAACTTTGGATCATTGCTTGTACATTTTTTATTCCCGTTATAATACTAATACATTGTGCAAGTACTTTCTATGTCGTCAAGGTACAACTCCTACAAAAATGTTGCTTTATGCTTTATTTTACTAAACTCTTCTTCATTCCTAACAATCAGCAATTATTATGGTACAGGACAGGTGTAGTTGGTTGCCTGGTTTTGCATCTTCAGCTACAACTGGGACTTTGGAGAGAACTACAAAAATGACTTTTTTTTTCGGGGGGGGGGGACAAACAAAACATCTGATATAATTATATTGTTTTGCTTTCAGAGAACTGCTTACTTTCAGAGAACTGCTTAGTAAGCAGTATAAAGATGACAGAATTATCTGAATCACTGTCCATTGTCTTTCGTTTTGTTTATAATGTTTGTGTGTGTGTGTTTGTGTTTGTGTTTTTTGTGTTGGTTTTGGGGTGATGATCTATACTGTGTTGATTTACAAGGTCAGCGGCCGCTACGCATCATACGTACACACAAACACACACACAAACACACACACATACAAGAGAAAGAGCGTCATTGACTTGCAGCAGGGTTAGCGACCTCGGCTCTTTGAAAAGCTTGTTCAAGTTTGTGAAATTGGAATGTTTGTATCCTCATATGATATCTTGTAATGGGAGAAAAAAAAAGCGATGAAACTCAATTCTTCTGATAAAAAGAAATAATATCTATACCTCTATTCTCTGACAATAAATACCATATCAACTATATTTTGAGGTTGATTTCTTAATTTCACGGTGCAATAAACACGACTGCAACATCTAATCCTCGAGCGAAAGAGGCTCACGTTCATCTCCGAATCTCTCGCTTGAAAACAAACCCTATAGGCTATTATGTTACGAATGTATACTCCATAACCCTGCATGATCAGAGCTTGAAATTATTTTCTTGTGTGCCTGCGTTTGCAACACACGAACGGCTGCTATAGGCCTATAGTATGGAGATATATTTTGATGCATTCTGGAATTGGACAATTCTTAATAAGATAAATTGCATCCCTGTACAGAAAGCACTGGTGAGTCTCTTTAGTGCATACAAGCAATAAGCTCAAGAAAATAATGCGTCTGATTACAACATTTCATGATTAAAAATGCAGAATCCCCTAGTCATACATATATACCAACCCCTCCTAACGCCTTCACAGCCGCTTCCCAGGCTTGCGATGAATATCCTGATAATGCTGAACTTTTTATGGCGGCTGTGTGTGTTTTTGTTTTTGTTTTTGGTTGTTTTTTTTTGGGGGGGTGTTTGTTTATTTGTTTGCTTGTTTGCTTGTTTGTTTGTTTGTTTGTTTGTTTGGTAATCTGATTGACTTAACAGTATAGTCCCGTATATTAAAATTTCCCTCTACAGGTTAAACAAACAATCAGTACAAAAGGCACATCACTATAGTAAACAAGATTATACTGCTAGAAAAAAACACTTTATTGTGTCTTTACTGAATGGTATGGATAAAAGACTTTTATTAAGACGTGAAATATGGAGAAGTAGCGAGTAAAAATTTAATGCTACTGGTTCCATGTATGTTCTGCATGAAGAGAAGTATAGATCTAATGTATTGTGAATACATCTTTGCAAATCATTAAGCCTCCTTCTGTAGGTTACAGGAACAAGCTAACTAAATGCCTCACTCCTTCCACAATACACAAAATTTGAGTACATTCTGAAATGTTCAGCCCTGCGGAGTCTGAATAAAGACCTCTGGTTGCATCTATAACATAAAGAAATCAAGAACTATAAAGACCGATTCGGCTTGTATATAAAAAAGACAATTTGGGTTCGCCATGACTGTGTTCGATGTTAAAATTGTGGTAACTCTGTTGTAAGAATGAATAACTATCAGTTCAATTTGCAGAAACTCAAGACGATAGTATATAGTTTGAAACATAACTTTAAAGTTTCATATTGTACTATCATTAAGGAAAAATCGTTTTTCCACCTAAGGTTTTATACACTTGAGGATTAAGTGAATACGGAAATATTACTATACCACATCAGTATAAATTTTGAGGAAAATCTGTCCTATATATCAAAGTTGTGACTTTTACAAAGTTTCGGATAAATCCACGTGCAGTTAAATAATACATGTATGCGACACCTTCTTGATGTCACAGAATGTGGCATGATCGAAAATATCCTATAGAAAAGAAAATCCCACATATCTTCATCAAAAATACATAATATATATATACATATATATTCATTTATATATTTATATACAATATATATATGTATATATATATATATATATATATATATATATATATATATAACAATGAAGAGTTTGTTCGCAAAAACCGATAAGTCCATTTTTGAAGATTTTGAAGTACGCTCTCTGTCATAAAGTACAAAGTGATACCTTATTGGTCACTACATATAGGTACATTTTTGAAGTTATGGTCACAAGAAGCAAAAAATTTCTTATTATTCTCTTTATTTTTCTTGACCTTTAATCGCAAATATCTCCATTCGGCAAATATGGACTTATCGGTTTTTGCAAACAAACTCTTCATATGTTATCTTCATTTATGTGATATGCCTTTTTCTCCCTGGATGCTATAATGAATGAATTAGACCATCATAAGAGAATGAAACAGAAGAGGGGGGTATTGTTCCACTTTGACTCTGTCACTGCCGTGGAACTGGCTTTTACTTTTATAGGTCAGTTTGTAATGTCTGTTATATAGGATTCCGAGCTGTTTCCAACTTTTTTCTTTTCGTTGCTTGGTGTGATATCAATGATAATGATCCATTTTCAGGGGCGGATCCAGGAATTCTGTGAAGGGGGGGGTGACTAATATTTCTGGTGCCACTTCCGGGTTTCATTTCATTTTTTTCTTTTTAATTCTTTCGTTTTCAACGAAAAATAAAGGGGGAGGGCGTGCGCCGGTTGCGCCCCCTCTGGATCCGCCACTGATGTTGCAGATGGATTCATAATGCGATCTTATTAGAAATGTATACAGCAAAAGAAACATCTGATGCACACAAAAACCCAACAACAACAACAATCTATTCATAATAACATAATGCCCATGCAGATTATTAGAGAAATAATTTCACCCTCTGTCTAAGCAATATTATGTCACTTTATATTGCACAACAACATGCAAACACCGAAATACATGAACGTGGGAACATACACATCACACTTTCATTATACATTCACATCAGGGTTAATAAATGTGATTCTCTTCTTTTTTTTTAATGATTCCCAAGGCGACAAGTTTGCCATTGCATGACAGCAGACAATGGCCATAATCACTTATGAGATTATGTAACCCCGCAGCGGAAGCGACATGCCTGTCGTCCTATAAAAGTGATGTTACCTTGAGAATGTCTTTGTATGGTGATATACTTGCTTCCGGAGGTGGTGAATTATATTCATTCATGACTTGTATGCATGGGACGGTTTAATTATCACCTTCTGCTTTGCTCAGGTCAACGGAAGTGGTCTAGAGGATTTTTTTTACTCTCTAAAAACAAAATACATAACAAAACAAAACAGAACGAACAAAGCAACAAAAACAACAACAAAAAACGTGACAAATAAGAGAAGACACCAGTTAACCTATATGATGACTCACGAGAGTTCCTTACGAGATTCTTCCCATCGAAAGGGATGTGGGTGTTGATGTGGGGGGGGGGGAAGGGGTGGGAGCGGAGGGGGGCATTGACACCAAAGCAACCAACCAGCGGACAAGGCCGTTCCGCATCATAAGGAAGCTACACAAAGGGTCATTCGCGGACAATAGTCATAATCAAAGTACTGTATCAGGCCCTTAGAAAGACGTTAGCGAGCTTTAGATCTACCACACGAACACTAAGACGACGCAGCCTGTTGGATATACAGTTCGACTTCGATTATCCGGCCTCCTTTTATCCGGAAATCTCTATTATCCGGACGCGTTCACGCAGTGAAGGACTTTTTTCATCCAAAAATTGAGAAAAACAGTGACTTTAAACTCAATTAAAATTTCTACAAAACTCACACGATTTACCTACAATATTCCTGACAGAACTGAGGTAAAACATGTATGATTTTCACATAAAGATATACTTTATTTTTGTGAAGAAGGGACTACAATTTTGTGCAGGCTAGCATAGATTACACCACCGTTGCGGGGTAGGCTACCTGCCTAGCTGCCAGTGCACTGGGACGGCAGTTTGGACGGCAGCTATATACATTAACATTGTGTCTCCCATATCCGGCCAATTCCCTTATCCGGATGAGCGCTGGTCCCGACATGGCCGGATAATCGAGGTCGAACTGTACTGTATTGGGATCTTGGGAACATCCGTCTCGCGTACGTGCAGAACACCATTAATTTTTTGCCTATAATTAGCGTCGTCCATATAGCGTTCGCGTTGCAGATCTTAAGCTCGCTATTACTGACAAAATGGAACGAATCAAAGTTCAGAGAGTTGTGAGTGTTCTACAGATGCTTGTGTACTGAAGAAACTCTCAACAGTCATGATGATAATCATGATATCGTTATCATAATCGTGGAATCAAATACCTATTCAGTTAAGGCAACTGTCATCTACAGAAACATGATAATCCAAACTTAAAACGTATCTGTTCCTCTCACACCGACAGGGGCGGCGCAGCCGTGGGGGCCGTGCACACTTTTTGTGCACCATACAAAGGAATACATAGGGTGTCATCACTTTGGGCCCCCACACTTTTTTCAACCCGGAAGTACGTAAGAGGCACTACAAACAATGGGAGGGGAGAGATGAGTTTTTTTTCTTTTGTTTTTGTTTTTGTTTTTTGCTTGTCAGCTGAAGAAACCCGGAAGTGGACGGGGTAGGGGAGAGATGAGCTGAGGACCTTTTTTTTTTTTTTTTGGTTTGTTAGCTCATGAAACCCGGAAGTGGGCCCCCACACTTTTGAAAACAGTGCGCCGGCCCTGACCGAGGACTACATTGCTGTCTATAATGTTCGGAACTGCCAATTGTATTCTTTATCTGGTAGCCTATGTGTTTGTTTGCCTATTTGTTTGCCATTTTCTTTCCTATTGTCATGCTTGAACATGCATGTATCTGCATGTATACATCTTTCTTTTCATTTTTGAAGCACTATGAGCACTGAAAAGTGGACCTGTGCGCTATCTCCAAATATCCACTATTATTATTATTATTATTATTATTATTATTATTATTATTATTATTATTATTATTATTATTATTATTGTTATTATTATTATTATTATTATTATTATTATTGCACCAAGGAGGTGGAAGTCTCTTCAACCTCCCTGATGACACTGAACCAAAGTTTGAACCAATGATTCAGTAACCATTGTTTTGTTCAAAATTTTAAGTAGGTTTTAATGAGAAGAGAATCGTAATAATCACCTCAGCCAACTAATGATTCCCATCATGATACAGAATTCTAACATGCAATGATGGCCTTAGGTTACAGTTTGCAATGAGGTTATTAGACGAAACATTATTGCGAAGCGGACAACCATGAAAGGAGATGTTCAAAGTATGACTTCTTAATTGAACAAGTTTATTCAATATTGTACTTCACTTCGGGAGAAATAAACTATATTGAAATATAATACGTGTTAAAGATATCAATAAGATTGTCCATTTGACAAGCTAAACGAAATAGGAATCGCAAATACGAATTATTCAACAAATTGCACTGCTTATTTATTATAGATTTCATCTTGTAACAGAGAGAATGAAATAACAACAAATCAAAATAACAACCAATTATCGGTGAGAATATTTGTTGTTGCTTTTGTTGCAGTATAGCTTGAAGAGTATAAGATGGGAACTCTCGTGGTGGTTGGCAATATGAAACAGTGGCGCGTGGTTTGATGTACGTCAATGTACTATATACAGCCTTTTCAGGCTACGTTTTGGGACACTTATTAACACTTATGAGTTAATTGAAATAGAAAAGTAGATTATTGCTAAGTGAACTGAATAATGATGCTCAAGGGTGGAAAAAAAAAACATTCTCAAGCACGCACACTGATGTTGTCTCTATCAAGATAAATGATCAACGTTTACCCTGGTGAATAAGTTACTGCTCTGGAACTGAAGAGTCCATGACTGTATTCTGAGGAATATATTACTAATTACTGTCATTATTATACCAGGAAAGATTATTGTAGTATGATTCAGTCACACACAGATCAGGTTTTGTTCCACTATTTTTAGAGCCTTTGATGATCGTTTCAACTCGAAGTTTTTCATAGCTCTGTGTTTATATTAAAAAAAAAGACACTGCATGGTAGCACCTATACGATCACGTCATGATCACATCTTTTTCTTTTTCTTTCAATGAAGCACCACCAAATAAGACCTTCGAGTGGAATTTAGACATACGTAAAATGCTCAGTGGAGGATACTTTGAAATAATCTGAAAGACACTTCGCGATTAGTGCTGGTACCCGTAAACATTTATACATGTCTGTTGAGCGTGCAACATAATAATGCTGGTTCACTGGATGTGAGGGTATCATGGCCTTAGATATGAACAAGTTTTAAACATTGTCACAGCTTTGGCGTCTGCTTACAGAAGTGGCCGTCCTTCTTTAAACCTTTCATTATCATCCCAAGTAATTTGGTTGATGGTGCCACTCTTAAAGTAGAGAGCGTGCAAGTTTCCGACTTTGATCACCCAAAAACCCAGCAAGCGAGTGGCCGAGAGGCGAAAAGTCAATCCATTGATCGTTTAAGACGAGTGATCCATGATGGAACCATGAGATATGACATTGTGTGTCCATGGGATTACAATGTATAATGAATTCGAAAGTAAAGGGTTAAGTTACTATAGTAGTATCCCACCGTGGCGCTGTGGTTTCCTCAGAAAAGTTAGCGCCGTCTCCTATTCGTTTCCACCTCATTCTATGGCCGCAGCTGATTTATTTATTTACTGCATTGAGGTCATGTATATCGCAGCTAATCACTGTTAGTCCGAGCCTCGGTTGGAGGTAACGCATACTGTCTTCCTTTCATAATCAGCTCGGGGTATGATAATTATGCAAAAGGTCTGATCTGACTTGGTTGTGGCTTTACCGTTGAGGTTATACAATTCCACTTCACCACATGTTTAACATGGCTTTGATCAAAACAAAAATAGTGAAATCAAATATTTAAAAAAAAATGATGGGAGAGACGTCTTACTTTAAGATGAGAGAGTTTGCAGCTTTTTAAGTTTTCTCGTTTTCGTGAAATAGCAATATTATCAGTTGGACCCATCGTCATGCGCCCATTAGATGAGATAGCGATAAAAGATGGTCTCACATTACATGTCTCACCTTGACACACAAGCACAACTTCTCGAACTTTCCCCCCATTTTTCTTTTTCTTTTTTTTTACTTGAAGTCAAATAGAAAAATGTCATCCTTGGCGTTTTGTTTTCATTCGTCTAAATGTTACTTAGCAACATTTCAGGGGCTTTTCTCTCAGAAAGAGTAATATGATTTCAAAGAAGGCAAGTATATTACTAGAGTGTAATAGGACTGTAAGCATGATACGCGAAGTATGGGGACCTGCTGTAAGGGTCTGAT
The DNA here is from genome assembly GCF_040938485.1 of Diadema antillarum. NCBI lineage: Eukaryota > Metazoa > Echinodermata > Echinoidea > Diadematoida > Diadematidae > Diadema > Diadema antillarum. The sequence continues at coordinate 249,623 of NW_027272132.1, read as the reverse complement.
TTCTTAAATATTTGTGACTATTCGTATACATCTGCAGATGTTACAAAATGTACCAATTTGTTTAGAATATCTAATAGATCAAAAAAGCATCGTAGGACATACAGAGAGTGCTTATGTAACTTTTTAATCATTGTTTTGGCAATATGTCCGTAAGACAATATTACGAGACATAATTGTTTTTTATAACAAAAGAAATTTCGTTTCACATTCTGGCATCAAATCCTCCCCCTCCCCAACAAAAAGAAAGAATTTGTAGTTAAGCGTCATTAAAAGTGGGTAAAAATCAGGTACTATCATCATACCAAGAGGAGAAAAGGTGTACATGAATTACCAGAGTGAACTAAACCGGGCGTTTTGAGATTGGCAAACTGTACCACCTGGCCTATACTTAAACTGACTTTACAAATAAATCCTAAATGACCGGTTTTTGCTATTTCCTTGTCGCTGAATGACAAAAGGATATTGAACATACGGTATCTCATTGTTTCTTCTGTCGTTTTAAGTGGAATCATTAAACTGTCGATGTAAACATAATGTAAAGTCGATGAATTTGACCACCCAGTAAAAAGCCGCTTTAATTAAAAAAAAAAATTAAAACCTTCATCCACGAGGGGTTGGAATTAATGCGTGACTTATTACAATGATTGGATAAATACAGTGGAGTTGTGGCATACGAGTATATACGTTGCCATCATGTAAACGTTTGTGCATAAATGAATTCAATAGTTGTATAAAATGACATCATTAATCACTGCACGTTTTCGTTTTCTCTAACATAGAAAATCTTTCTGGATGCAGCAAATAAGTATAAGGTTTGTAACTTTATTCTATTTTCTGACGATTGAACCTTCGGAATATAACTTTATAGATGAATATAACTTTACATAGATCACTTTCGGATTAACGAACATTCGGAATAACGAACCTTATTTCTTATTTCATTTTAGGACTAACGTGCTTAAGGAATAAAGAATCTTCGGAATAATGCAGCAAATATTCGAATTAATGAAGGACTAACGGACATCTGAAAGGTATACGGGATTTATATTCTGTTTCGGAATAACGAACATTCGTAACAACGAACATCACCAAAAATTTACATGGGATGGCTTGAGTGTAAATTGCTTCCTTAGAAATTTCAAATATTCAGAGTATGTGGGGGGGGGGGTGTTTCCCTTTGGACAAGTTTCACAAATTTTCAGAAATACAACACAAGTTTGACCGAAATATTGTAGAATCAAAAGACTCTACTACATAAAGAAACGCGTCATAATTATCATAGAAACAGTAAACACACTTTTGTAGGAGGTGAGGGGTTTACCCATACATAACATCCTGTATAAAGCATGCCTATCCTATACTCATGGCCTGACGGTCCACCAGTTATTTCTGGTATCAAACCAGCATGAATCACATCTTAGACTAGATTATATAGGATAACTGAAGTTCGTCGGCTGATTGTGACTCTTTTCAGACTCGAAAGTCTGCCAATTCAAGGTTAATCTATTACGGAAGATTTTTTTTTAGTCACATAAACTGAGACATTTTTATCATGTTTGTCGTAAATGAAGATAAGTGCGAAATTGGTAGGACATCGTCAATTTTCATATGCAAGCAATGGAGATGTTTCAGCTACCATACTTTGCTTGTTTCCGTGATGTTAATGGCTATATCTCATACGGAATAAAGATTTTACAGTGTACAGGTGGCAGCCGCGATGACTCGATAATTGAAAGCCCCATCATGGCAATAAAATCAAAATGTCATTATTATGGACACCTGCTGGCGCTATTTATCGCACATCTTCCTTGGGCGGTCATGTCACGCACACTCTTGTCTTGCCCATTGCTTCCGAGGGAGATTTAGATCCGTGTGTTATGTTCAGTCCACAATCAATTATCGAATACCTGACTGGAAAAACGACCCAAGTCCAAATTTGGCTATCGTCTTTGGAGACCCTTTACGAAGTCATGCAAAGATAGATAATCAGTCAAATGAATGTTTTACATTTAAATTTATATAAATAACATTCCACTAACTGACAAACTAAAATCATTAGGAAATAATGATTTCTATTTCTCCTATAGTTTTTTTCTGTAATGGACTTGGGTCGTTTTTATATTCAGGTATTCACAATCAATCAATTTCCGTGTATGGGTGGTAAACAGTGCATCATATCAAAAGCGGTCCATCGAGAAATAAGTTAAATTTGCCTAACATGATTAAAATTAGCTTTTCTCATTCAAAGGAAAAAAATACCGTAAAGGAATAGGCGCAGACCTGTAACTTTTCACGATGTCATGAGTCATCTTATTTCATTTTAGAAATTTTACGCATTGATTGGTTCTAAGCCATGTCAGTTAAAGCGATTCATAGAAAAAAATAAGTAACCTATATTTTGTATTTCAGCACCCATCCCGCAAATCCAGGGTGGACCTGGGGGGCGTTTCACCAACGAGTTCGTCGGAGGTTTTCACCGACAAATTTGCTATCAGCCAATCAGACGCAAGGATTTCAGTAGCTTTTAACAGTTGTCGGTGTAAATCACTGACAAAAAGTTTCATGAAACGGTCCCCTGAAAGGTGCATTGGTTACCATAAATCTTGAAGTTTTTCTGCTGAAAATTTCGTCTACTGCATGTAGAGAGGCGGAGCAGGCTGCTTAAATTCGTAGTTAAAAATTCTGCATTGACAGATAACGACATTGGGGGAAAAGTATGAGGACGTTTTGTGAATAATTTCCATTCTCGTTTTGGTCATGAATCGTTTCCATTGAACACCTGACGTTAGTCCTGGCGCACTTATTTTTCTTTCAATGTTAAGACGCATTGATACAACGGTTTCTATGTGTAACGATGTTTACTACCCGAGAATCAGCAAAAATCAGCTGTGATCCTTATATTCTTATCACAAGGTTTCGTTCAATAGGTGTGAAAGGATCTGCTCTTGCATGGATATCTTCCTATTTGTGTAACCGTTCGCAGGCAGTCGGGATCAATGAGTGCATGTCATCCTTCGCTGAACTTCTGTATGGTGTCCCCCAAGGGTCTGTTCTGGGCCCGTCATTCTTCAGCATTTATGCAAGTCCTCTCGCAGAGATCGCAAGGACCCATGGCATCCATATACATCTTTACGCTGATGACACCCAGCTGTACAGCTCATTCGATCCATCTGATCCTTTAAGTGAGGCCTCTACCAGACATAGACTTGAAGCATGTATTGATCATAATGAGGGCTTGGATGATACGGAACAAACTCAAACTGAATGATGACAAAAGTGAATTTATGATAATTGCATCAAAACATCTGGCAGCAAAGGTCCGTAGTCAGTCATTACGAATTGGATGTGTCAATGTACAATCTGTGTCAAATTGTAGGAATCTTGGAGTTTATTTTGACCCTGAAATGTCAATGGCGACACACATTACAAACACATGTCGATCTGTATATTTGCAACTACGCAATATTCACAGTATCAGAAAATCCTTATCAAACAAAGTTGCAGCCTCTGTTATTCATTCGTATGTTTTGTCTCGTATTGATTATGGAAATGCATTATTGTTCAAGGCTTCATCTTACCAACTGGCCAAACTACAGCGTGCTCAGAACTCTGCTGCTCGGGTCCTCAGTGGAACATCTCGCTTCTCCAGCATTACCCCAGTTCTAAAAAATCTTCACTGGCTACCAGTATCCAAGAGGATAGAGTTTAAAATTCTTCTTCATACATGGAAAGCAGTACATTCTTCAGCTCCAAAATATTTGCAAAACCTTGTTTCAGAATACGTCCCTGGCAGAAATCTCCGTTCATGTAATAGTAAACAATTAACAGTTAAAAGAACAATCTCGACTCTCGGAGAAAAAGCCTTTGTTTCTGCAGCCCCATCTCTCTGGAACGCTCTTCCACTAAGGATCCGATCAGCAGAGACCATTGAAACATTTAAAAAGCTTTTGAAATCACATATGTTCGTATCTTGTTTCGATTGAATTTTCAACGAATTGTTCATTGGTGTGTATATCTCTACCTATCTCTTTCTTCTTTTTCAACCTTCTTATGTACAATTATGACTACGATGTATGCTATTCTTTTCATAATTACGTCCCTCTGCGCCTCAGAATAGGATACTAGATCGAAGGCGCATTACAAATGCTGTACTTATTATTATTATATTATCCTGACGTCTTTCAGGTCCAAATGACATTGACGGAGTAACATGTAAACAGGATGTAAAAGGCGAGGCAGATATTTTCCTTGGCGTTTGTACAGATTCAATCACGTAATGCTGCACATTCTACACAGTATATATGCACATTCTACACAGTATATATGCACATTCTATTTGAGTTATACATTTTTTTTTGTTCTTTAGGATATTTGAACTTTATTCCTTTATGTACTTTCTGTAATTACTTTTTTAAAGTGTCGACAACCAATATATCGTTACATTATTTATCCAGGATACATATTTCTAAACGTCAAGTACCAGTCCAATAAATCATTATAATCACATATCCGGGATACATATCCAGGACACGGTGTTTAAGTGTCAATCCAACTACTAAATATATATATATATATATATATATATATATATATATATATATATATATATATATATATATGTGTGTGTGTGTGTGTGTGTGTGTGTGTGTGTGTGTGTGTGTGTGTGTATAATGATGATTGTAGTCCGCGTGTTGGTACCAGTACAAAAAAAGATGACGAAGTAGGGTAATCATTCATGTCGACCCTGAAGAAGACGTGTGTATGAGTCGAAAAAGCACTGTTGGACTAAAATGCATTTCAAAAAAAATGCAGTGGTCCATAATCATTTGAATCACCTTCACTCGTCTCCCATATCTGTGATGGAAGGCATACGTTTAGTCCGCATTGACGATTTATGAAGGTGTCACGTCGCAGAGTCGTTTGGACTCATTAACCCCTCCCGTCTCGTCACCCCTGCATGCCAAGTTGTGAATGACATGGTCACACTATTGTAAACTTCACTCCTGTTTATTGAAATGCATGGTATTGGGGTATTGGAGTCACTATCCACCCTCCCCCCCCCCCCCCCTTCCATGTGTCGTCATGGATTTTTTTTTAAAGCAATTTTTTCATCAGAGGAAAAGAAATGAACGAATGACTACAAAAAGAAGAAATGAAGATAGAAAGAACGGGAAGAGGAGGGAGAAACAAGAAAGGAAGGGATAAGAGGCTTATGTACCCACGAAAGCACGGCCACTCTCGACATTATAGTACACACTTTACTTTCACACTCTCATGTTCCCGAGACGAGTGACGTTTACATTGACGTCACTCGCGGGGTGTTTCGAAACGTTGGTGGCGAGTAATTAGAGGGAAGACGAAGCAGGCAAGGATTTGGATTTCCTCCGCCTTGAGGTTGATTTACCTTTAAAGGAACATTCCGTCTTTTTGTACTTGTCGTTATGTAATCCCCTCTAATGTAAGATATAGTAGTGTTATGTAAGAAAAATCCAGGTTAAGATGGTACAGTTTGTGCTTAGACAGAAGAGATATTTCTCTGAACGTGCTGATGAGAAATTTTCCTGTTATCAAAAAATAATTTGCTTCTCTAACCATAAGTTGGTGCGTACTTGCAGTAACTTGCTGAGATAAAATGAAATGAATGATTTATCGTGAATAAAGTACGAAAATCTATGCCGTTCGTAGCTGCTGGTGTGATAGTAAATATTGTCGGAAATGGAATTAATCAAAATACGTGCACAAATTACTTTTAGTTCTGGTCAATAACTTGTCATGAGGAGCGAGGGTTAGATTTCCATATTCTTAACCAAGATTATTAATGATTCACTTATTCTATCGGTAAATCTCTGTTTAAGACGTAAATTACGCATTTTGATCTCGCTTCTCAAACATATCAAGGCAGATTACTTTTTCAACTGATAAGATTATACCAGTTACTTTTTTCTTATTTTTTCGGCAACTCAACGGCACTTCAGGCCTGACAAAGTGCTACTACTATATACTAGTAAACTACTATTCCATCACCACTGTTGCTACTACTGCAAATATTACTACTTGACCGTGATGATGAAATGATGATATTGATGATGGAGATGTTGATGATAATCCTCATCAGTGTCAGCAGTCTCTCTGAAGAGTATGATGAGAAACAGCCCTGTATTCCGCGGCACATCACACAAGCAATCTCCTCTAAATTATGCTATTTCTACTCTAACAATCGCCATGCCACAAGCATTATCAGCCTTAACCATTGCTCCAGGATGAGAAGCAAGGGCAAAATTAGACTTCCACTAAATTGTTATTTATTTGGCTCTGCGAGGAAAAAAAAAACGCGCAGGTTGATCCCGGGCAGTCTCCCTGATTGCACGCCCATCTAACGTAAGTCATTTCAATGTACCTCAAGTTCTGCACTTTTCAAGTTCACACTCGGATCAATTTTCGGAGAGGAAAAAACAAATGTCCGTATGTTCGTTCCTGTCTCATTTTTAGGTATCACTAGTGAAAGCTGAAGCTAAGGGCGTGATTTGTTTTTGTAATCGCGCGTGAAAAGCCCTGATAGAAAACGTGCTGATGACCACCAGTGCAACAGGTCTATCGAACAACACAAATAATAGGATGCACGACTATGGGATCAACAGGCCAACACACTTTTACGTATGCTCGTTTCCCTAAATAGCTTCTCGAATTTGTACGTGTCAACTTTTTTTTTAAACATAAACGTATTCATTCGTTTTTCGAATTTTCTTGCCCCCCCTTTTTATTTTCAAAAGGCCTCTTTTTAAACTAGTCTATATGAATGTGTGGCCGTTTTATCCTGTATACCCACTCGCGGGAACTTGACGACCCGTATATTATGTTCGATATACGTGAAGATATTAACACGCGATTATCAAAGGAAATGGATTACAATATGTGTAAAATGGTATAGAATGTAACTAGCCGTGTGCAAAACGATGCGTTAATACCTTCCAGCTCCGCCAATTTTCTCACACCGCTTCAAATACCAAAGCGTGTTCAGAAAAATACGACAAGCAAACAACCATCTAATCACTGCACCATCAAATATGGCACTCATTGTTCTTAAAGCTTCACTGTAGCCACAACAAAGGTGAGCTAATATATTGTAAAAAGGATGTTGGATAATTTGAGGAAAAACTGTTTTATGTAAAAGGAGACTTCCAAACTCAAATCAAGTGGAAGCGCACCATGCTTGTGTAATCACGTACATGTGCCCATGGAATTGGGTAATTATGTGGCTGTGACGTGAATCTGGGTGGGAATGCAAGACTTCATTATCCCTTCACATGGCCTCCCGCTCCGTGGGAGCTAATTGTGTCTGTAACCCTACCACAAAGAGTCTCCCTTTTTTATCTTTTTCTTATTTTTTAGAATATCAAACTGTATTAAATACAAGGACGCGCAGAACCTTGCTTTATGTATGAATCATAAAAAGTATCCATTTTCTGCTCAGCTAGAGAATATGCCAGCTCTCGGGTGTATTTTCCAGCTTATGCGACTGATGCTCTAATATCTTTATGAAAATAATAAGATAATAAAACTGCAAATGCATGGTAAGTGAATAAAATGCAGCAAAGTGATGGAGAGGATTATGCTTTTATTCCTTCGTCTCTCTCTCTCTCTCTTTCTCTCTGTCTCTCGTAATTCTACCTATATATCCTCATTGTTTTTGTTATCGTTATTGTCATGATGTGGTTATGGTTATTCTAATTGTTTATCATTACGCATTGTATTGTATAAATATCAGTATTATTATTATTGTTGTTGTCGTTATATAATAATAAGGTCTACAGCTTAAGCATGTTAAGTGTAGCTTGATTTGCTTGCAGTCCTTATACATAATACATAGTACATGCAAAGAAAAAAGAGGGGAAGAGTGATTTGTAGGAGCGGATCCAGGAATTCTGTAAAGAGGGGGCGCCTTTACAAAATTAAAGGGGCGCACGCACCCCCATTTTTCTTTTTATTTGTTTCTTTTGACAAAAGATTAAGGGGGGCGCCCGGTGCGCCCCCTCCTGAATCAGCCACTGACTTGCGTAGTATTGGCATATTTATGCAACGCCAGCTGCCACACGACGAATGACGAAGCTAGACTGTACCGTGGACATGCAGGGGGCACCTCAACCCATTTCCCTCATCTCCTCCTCGTCCACCGCCCTCTCCTCCTCCCCTCTCCTTTCTCTCTCCTCTCTACGCCCCACAACCCCCTCTTCAACATGTTGCAAAAATGGGAACGGGGATTTTCCACCCTTTAAGTTGTGACTAAGCTGGCGGACGGTGAAATTCGCTTCCACCCGACGGAGGGTACAATAATTGTCCCGCCTTCCCATCTCTCATCCCAATGAGAAGTGAGAGACCATGAGCGCCTTTCACTCCTTGTCGCCTGATGAGGGATGATGGTGATGGAGCCAAGGTTGCTTAGGAGGAGTCTCGCCTTAAAGGGATGGTATAGTATTGGTGGAGATGGATGAGAATTGGGCTTTAAACTTTTTGGGAGATACCAAGAAACCACTTATGAAATAGTACAGAGCATGCCATTCTAAGAGGAATTCAAAGTTTATCAGATGAAAATAGATTTTGGAATGGCTGAGACATCCAAAAACAAGGTAAAAAAAAGCAATCCTAACACCTTTTTTTTCATCAGGATTGCTCTGTTTTGGATATCTCAGCCTTATCAACACCAATTTTCATCAAATAAACGTTAAATCCCTATTGAAATTACATGATCTTTCATATAAGAGGTTTCTCATTATCTCACCAAAACATGTTAGAAACCCAGCCAAAACTATGACCTCTTTAAAGGGATAGTCCTATTCAGGGATTGGCAAGAAAGGAAAAAAAAGAAAAAGAAACTTCAGTAACCAGTTCAGGGCAGAAGATTAAGTTCTTGTGTGATATTGATTTTTTTATAAAGTATTTTTTCTTTTCTTTTTTTTTTGGGGGGGGGGGGAAGAGGTAGAACTGATCTTACCATATGCATATCAAAATGATGACTCATGATTGTACAAGATTCATTCAGGTGAATTGAATTTGGTGTTACAATCAGATCTGTTGAGATATATTTCTTTCCTGTTTCATTCTATGTTGATGTTTGTTTCAGTCATTAACGTTACATGTACACTACGGTACTTTTGTATAAATGTATTTTTAAAATAAGGAAAGCCTGGCTACTATATTTTTGACACTTGAAACAAAGGTTTTGCAACTTTTGCATTTTAAATTTTAAATAAAAAAATAATAAAGCTATATGATTACAAAAGAAAATCTGCTAAAACAACGCACACGACTTAATCGAAGAAATGGATTTCTTTTATAAAGTGTTTCAAAGACAGTTTGGGACTCCTAGCACAAATACTATGGTGGTCTAAAAATTCAGAGGATAAGGATCTTGAAAGTTTTTACTGAAGGTTGATTCTTAGAGTGAATTTGTTGGAAAAAAAAAGAATATCTTTGCTCCTAGATTGAATTATTCTAAATCACTTTGTATAAGTATTCTTTAGTACACCATGGGCTGAAAGAAAAGTAATCATGCTCAAAATGTGCAAACTAAATCACTTATCCACAATCTGTCCTACATTTTGTAGCAACTACCTCTTTAATGATAATCATTTAAAACTTTTTGAATCTTACAACATGCACCATAATAGTTTGTGAGAAGCATGTATTTCTTTTTTTTTGACTTCATATAAGAATATGGCTCGTTTTAGATAAACTTGATGTGCAACTTGTCAATAGTGTGAATCAATGACACCATCACACCCATTCATTTTCTGATAACTAATTGGCATTATGATCGGCATTAGGTTAAGTGTTGATGCTTGAAACAGGTTTCCAAATAATGCTTTGGCAGAGTCTGAACAATGTGGGTGATGTTTTTGCTCCTGGTACATTCTTGTAGGAAGAGGTAGCTCAAGAAAAATGGTAATCACAGATAATGATAAATTCATCCCTCTTAACATAAACCCTCTGTGTAGTTGCTATGCGTGCGAATGTGCTATTGTAATTTTTAGCACTCAATATACCATGATAGTTATCTTTTCAACTATCTTGTGGAAGGCAGCTGTACAAATCTCAGATTAAAATTTTTTATTTTGGTGTATGTAGAATTATGTAGTTACTTTAAGAAAGTAACAAGTAACGTACATTTTAATGGCATAATTTATCATTTGCAGATGAAATAAAAACCCAGCATTAATGCTTCAAAATAGGATTAAAATGTGAGTTAGGGATAGAAACAACCATGGTAAAAATTTGAATTGGTATAATCAATGTTCAGTATTGTTAAATACACAAAATGTGAACAATTATTATGAAAAAAAAAAATGTTTTCAGACTAAACCGTCTGCAGTTACAGTTCATTGTGAAAAATAGTGATATTTCCTTATATTTTAGGTTCTATTTCAAAATTCTTATATGGTATAGGGTGTTTTGTGATACATCTGACCTACACATATGCATCCAGTGTGATATCTTGAACTTTTTTTAAATCACTGCTCCCAAAGGTAAAAATGTTCTTTAAAATTATCATTAGGTCCATATTTTCATTTCAAGTACTCTCGGCCATTATGTCATTATTTGTTGTATTGTGGTTTCGATGTTTGTATATCATTATAATGATAAAAAACCCAAATCAAATCAAATCAAATCAAATCAAACCTCACCAAACTAAACCAAGCCAAATCAGACCGAATCAAAAATACTGTTTAAATTAATGACTGATGTCCTTTACGTATTTTCAAAATGAAATTTGTATCTATACCTGTCCAAAACTCTATGACGCTTGTTCTCTCACATATTCTACTTACCATTTTAATGGGTAGTGGAACCCTTTATATACTTTGCACAAATATCTATTGGGCATAACTATAGAATTGACATAATTATATTAGACAGGCTTCCATAAGGACATAAGGACTGAGTGTAAGGTGCAGTAATTGCAATGTAAAACACTCACAACTCATTTGCTGCTTCCTGGCGGCAGCCCCAGATAGGGCACTCTATAGTGCAACTGGACAAAAGTTGCAAACCTCTTTATGATCACCGGGGAAAATAGGTCCTGCTCCTAAGAGGGGATTTGCGATCAATGTCGGTCACGATGGTGACGACGGTTACCATGTATCTCAGGATGAACTGAAATATTGTTTGTAGCCCAGAGGCCACAATGGAAATTAAAGGTACTGTTTACCATAGGGAGCAGTGCTTTTGAAATGTTCGAGTTATCACATTTGATGCATATGTGTAGGTCAGTTGTATCACAAAACATCCTACCATACATTGCATAAAAATTTTGCAATAAAGCCTAAAATATACAGAGTTATCACTCATTTCAGTCTCTATAAACCATAACTGTTGATGGTTTATTCTTTAAACAATTTTATTATGTAACTATTGTTCACATTTTGTATATTCGACAATACTTAACATTGATTATACTGTTTAACATTTTTACATTGATTGTTTCTATCCCTAGCTCACATTTTAGAACTTAAAAATGTATTTTGAAGCACTAAGTTGGATTTTTGTTTCATCTGCAAATGGTAAATAATGCCTTTAATGCTTAATTCAATTGCCTTTTTAAGGAAGTGTATGAAACTGGGTCCTAGAGATGTGTCTTAACGGTTGTTGCTGTAGGTTGTTTTTGCTTTGTATTATGTTTCATCAAACACATGCAGCGTTTTTACCATGCTTGCAAGAGGGATAGTGAATAGAAGAAAATACCATAAAGACAAGCGTATTGTAAGTCTATATAAACCTTTTAAGCTAGATGCATACACTGATTAATGCTGCACATTGAAATTATGTGTTGGGAAAAAAAGAACCTGGCCGACAAGTTTTATAGATTGTAAAGGGAAAGCTGGTGTGAGTATCAGCATCAAGATTGAAATGTAAAATCCCACCAGTCGGCTGATAATCCAACTACTTATACTTGTCAAACAGATTTGAGAACAATTCAAAATGTGTGCATGCAGATCCTGAGTGACAGCGATAATCCAGTGCTTAAAACCTGAAAATCGTTATTGGAAATTGTTTTTTCCATGTTGTGTTAACATGTTTCTCATTGCCATTGTACATGTAGTATGTCCTCAAAGGTAATTTTTTGTCTTACCATTAAATCATCCTGGCAGAAGCTTGTTTATGCTCGAAGCAACTTTCCAAATGACATTTATGCAGAGTCTGAACAATACAGTGATGTTTTTGTTCCTAATACATTCTTGTATGAATGCCTCGAGAGAAATTGTGCATTATCATTACAAATAAATAAATAAATAAATTTAATTGATGGTTAACGTTCTTTGTGTATTGTTTTCAAAGCGTGACCTTTATTCATACCGGTCTAAAACTTTGCATTACGCTTGATTTATCTCGTATTCTAGTATCATGTTACATGTTGATGGGTATGGGGTAACCCTTTCAATACTTCCTGCACAAAAATCTCTCAAGCATAACTAGAATTGACTTGTATGAGACAGCCTAACATAGACAGAAAATAGATAACAAAATGACAAATAGATGAGTACCTAGTAGATAATCAATCCATCCATCTGTCACTCATTGAATCAATCGTTCACCCAATCACAGAGCTACCAAGTCTCATGCATTCTGTGTGAGACTCAAGCATTTAGGGGCAATCTCACGATCTCACGCATGACACCCATTTTTCTCACGCATCGGGCCAAGTCTGCAACTTGGGCCTATAATAATGAGTATAGCTCAAAAGATTAAAGTGATAGTTGCAAATGAAGGTATATTTCCCTTTTGTCTTTCAAAATAAGTAAAGATAGTCACTTAAGTATGCACCTGATCGCACCATTAAGAGCTGAAAATTGAAAAAGCTCCCTACCGTGGGAGGCCACAGGAGGGAAAACCCCTCCCACACCCTCGCTCGCGCGCACATTCGCATGCCGAGATGCCGAGTCATGAAAATCTCAATCATAATTTTTTTTTTGAACTTGGCATCCCTGCAATCAATCACTCGATCAATGCACTGAAGAAGTAATGGTTCAGGATACTATGGCAATTGCTCAGTTCAAGCCTAGACATTCTGTCACTCCAAGAATGGGTGTAACATAATAATACAGTGCATATCATTTACAATATAATTCATCATTTTCACGATCTCAATATCTGCATGTATCCACCTTTCTGCTGATCAGTAGGTTGTTTCATTACCCTAGTATGTCTGCAGTGTAGCATTGTATATTTACATATAAGTCGATATGTGTATGTCTGTGTGTGCATGTAGATAAATATAGATACACATGCTCACATTTTTTAAAAATATGAACTATATGAACATACATTATATATATATATATATATATATATATATATATATATATATATACACATCAGACACACACACCAAAAATTTTTTACAGATATACTATTAATAAAACAGTATCAACATAAGGCAGGTATAGGCAGAATTATGAAAATGGAACTGATGAGTACCCAGCCATAATTTTGCGACTCTGTTTTTTCAGAGAGGGAGAAAGACAGAACACAAGAAAGACAGGACAAAAGTTGTGTATAAGAAAACTCAAGAGCTGGCTTGAATTATATTTCCAATCAATGCATTGTGTTCATAACATACAATAGGCTAGATACAGTAAAGATCACAATCACATACTCCGAGTGATCATATTTTTTTTTTCTTCTCATTTTTGTTTTGTAAATTAACAATTGCTCTTTCTCTCATAATATTCAAACATCATTTGTACAGTGTATATATCAAGATAGGCTAAGAAAAGGTATGTTACATGTTACTGAATAGATATCTAGTGTTAACAACTTGATAGCATAATAACGCTTTGGGCTCTACTATCGTGAATGATACGCTTTAAATTTCATTTTCATTTTGCAGCTACACACACTTCACTAGTGACATTGAAACACTTTTTTTTGCATCGAAGAAACACATGCAGGTTGCCATGACAATGAGAGAAATCATGGCTATACATAAGACAGTAGCCTCAACTATCTGTAGACCACAAGGACAACAGAGGCCATCCTGTGATTAATGATTTCTAGTGTAATCTAATAATGATTACAACAAAATTCAGCAGTGCTGGTCAAGTGGTCAGTTGAGAACCACAATAGCCACAAATCAGTGTACTAAAGATTTCTGGCCAATACCTCCTGCATAGCCGACACTCAAGCACATTTAAAAAAAAAAATCTTTTAACATCAATAATAGCTCACTGCCTTGTAACGTGACAGTTCTCTTGTTTAGGTAGAATAAGAATTCTCCCACTTCAACTATCATGACATAAACTCTCTTCCCTCGCTTTCTTCAGGAACTTTTGAGAATGAAGAGAATGAAACCTCGTGCAGAGCGAAACATTCACATATTAAAGGTATAATTTAGCATTTGCAGATGAAACAAAAACTCAGCATTAGTGCTTTAAAATAGGTCAAAATGTGAGTTTGGGATAGAAACAACCACTGTAAAAATTTGAATCCATATAACCAATGTTAAGTATTGTTAAATACACAAAATGTGAACAATAGTTATGATAAAAATGTTGCCAGACTAAACCGTCTACAGTTATGGTTTAATGAGAAAAATACTGATATCTCCTTATATTTTAGGCATTATTGCAAAAATTTTATATGGTTGGATGTTTTGTGGTACAACAGACCTACACATATGCATCAAATGTGATATCTTGAACATTTTTGAAATCACTGTTCCCAAAGGTAAACTGGACCTTTAACTCTTAACGTGCCATGGTCGCCGAACGGCGACCTTAGTCCTGACGTGCCATGGTCGCCGATCGGCGACTAAGAACAGCGAGAAAAGCATTGATCATTTAAGTTCTTGTGGTACCGTAATGTGTTACACCAAGCAACTGCCAATGATATGTACTGGTAGCTGATTAGCATAGCCATCGTTTCCACTGAAAATATGAACATGCTTACATTGGAAAATTTTGAGTAAATACACGATTTTTCAGCTAGATGTATTTTTCTCACATCGGGAAAATCCGCAGCGGGCGCAACCTCTGCGAGATGTGTATGGATCAAAAGTCTCATAGGTAAACCACGCGTGTGTATGCTATTGACTCTGCGTGTATTGTCTATGCGGTTCCACTCGCATTGTTCCGCTTGGACGCCGTCCTGCGGGAAGCTGCTTTGATTTTGTCCCTCAAAGAGGGTCAGCTTTCATTCGTCGGTCAAGTCTTTCATCCTTTTGTTTTGGTGAACGTCACTAATCATCCCCACGCTAGCGTAGGAATTGCGCGTGGACAAAGGCCTGCCGATTTCAATAGAGTACGCCCGCCCGCGGTCCGCGTAGACAAAAGGAGGATTAGCAGGTTCTTCCTTCTCAGGTGGACAAAAGACACTATTCCAGGGCCCGGGACAATTACTTTAGTTTCAAATACAGGATCTGGGACTAAAGGACTCAGATTTGGGAATGAATTACTTAGGCAGAAATAGAAATTGCCAAGACAAAATAAACTGCTAGTATCTTTGGAATCATACAATTCTAGAAAGCAAATTTGTTATCATTTGAAAGAGGAAATGTTGCTCTAAAACTTTCTCACAGAGTCAAGGGAGCGTTCCATTGAAGAAAAAACAAGACTGACTCTTTTTTTCCATACTACACAAAAAATTCTAATAATTTTTTTGATGTATCAAATATTTCTGCAATATTTCAGATTCAGATAGATATTGTGGCAAACTGACTGCATGACACGAAAGAGCAAACATTTCTTGATATATGTTGTGTAGAACTCAATTCAAAACAGTCAATAGTTTCAGAGATATGGCGGTTTTAAATTTCATTGTCAGTCCAGTCTCGAAACGTTCTGGCGTTAGGTAAAAACCTCTGGCACGTTAGGGGTTTTGGGCCTGGCACATTAAGAGTTAAAGGTGTGGTAGCGTAAGGATGTAACAGAGCGGGAAGGCTAGCTCGGCTTGGATATATACGAGAATCCCCTACCAAAGTGTGCAAAATTATCTCACCGATTTCTGTTTACACCGTAGGTCGGACACACACTTGAAGAAACTCAAATGGAGTCAGTCTGACTATATATGCTTTGATGCACATATGACCAGTGCTGACCAGTGCTACTACTTATGTGGTTTTCTACCGTACCCAGATGAGCAGCATGTGAATCAAGCAACCCATGAATCCCCAAGTTACCAGGTTTTTAATATCAAAGGGGTTCTGAAGAGCAAATCAGGGAGACATGTGGGTGCTACATGCACCTCAAGGGACAAACCAATTTCAAAGTTTGTGTCGGGGGTGGGGGGGGGGGGGTGGAGGGTGGGTGAAGGGGGATGGTAGGGGCTCGGCATTCATAATACTCTTGTTGAGGGAGAAAGAGGTACTCAAAGTTTGCACGGAGCCTCCTGTAGAATCGGGGAGTATCAGCACCTCTGCTGTAGAGTGTAATCCTCTCACCAGAGGGTGACATCACAAGGTTTACTGGATAGCTACAAGTGTAACCCTGGGACAATGATGAACAACACAAAAGTATGGGGGACATTTTGACTAATAACCTATCAACTGTCGTTCCCCCATGTCAAAACCTTACGGGGCACATTACAGATATTGGTGATTCCTTGCTATCAAACCTAGCTGCTAAACCAAATTTGCCCTAAAATAATTGAGGATCAGAGGGGTGGTTGTAGAAGAGCCAGGGAATGCACATTGTCTACAGCTCCATGATGCCCATGTCACCAAATAAAGGAAAACAGAAATGTGACACATCCCTGGATCATGGGGCAGCATTGCACATCTAATCATTACACAAACTTTTTGCAGATCCCAGAATTCATAGATTCAGATACTTGAGCTTGAGAGGAGGGAGGGAGGGGTGAAAAATAAAACAGAGCAAGGAGCAAGTGAAGTGCTCGTCTTTCTTCCTTTCTGATTGAAAAATTAAGATATGTACCATGCCATGTCACACTCACTGATACACATGTACATCAAAACCAAATCATTTCTGTCCCTCAAATAATTGCATCAGAGGCCAGCCCCTGGACGCACTGATATTTGGACAGACGATGGCGTTCTCCCTCCTGTGCTAGCTTCAAATCATGTTCATCGAGTTCATGCGTACCCTGCTGAGTATTATCTGTACTCTTTTTGACGGGGGGGGTCTCGATACAGCTCCAGTCCAGTAGGTTCAACATAAAGTACGGAATCATTCATTTCATGCGATACTATTTCCTTTTCCTTTTCTCAATTTTGTTTTGTTTTGTGGGGTTTTGTGGGGGGGGGGGGGGGGGGGGGGGGAGGGGGGCAGCGGGTGTATTTGAAAATAGTAATTCAGAGACCTCTTTAAAGTTTCCGAAGTACCATGCGAGATTGGTTACCACGGAAACATGGATAAAGTTAATGACAGAGGTTTAATGAGCAGGAGGCAAAAGTGTAAACAATACTGAAAGAAAGAAATAACATATGATTAGAATACTGATATTAATTAATGTGTGGTACCACAGAGATATATCAGAAGAAGTACAGTCTTAGTGCTGTCCTCAATACAGGATGCAGAATTTCTCCATTAAACTGGCAAATCTGAGTTTACCACATATTCTTTATTGCAGAGAGATTAGATAGAACCTCTTAAATGAATTAAATCTGCACACAAATAAAGAAATTAACACAAAAATTCACCAAATAGAGACATTAAGATATCTCCTTGAATATGCTGTGAAGGGTCAGATATAGATTTAGTGAAGCAGACATTTCTGTTACTTCTGAAACTGGAATAAACAATGGTTAAATGACCATTTTCTTTTTTTTAATTTTTATTTTGCCTCCTGAAATACAAACAATGGTAAAAAAAAGATAAAACGATACAACATCAAATAATACAAAATTCAGGTTTCCTGGACTTGATATGTTCAGAAACTTACTACTGCATCGAAAGAGTAGAATTTGTCACATTGGTGGTAAAAATGAATCTGCATGACTTTTATCTTATTGAGACCACTCTCCCATTCCATAGTAAAGGTTTTTCACAATCCACAGTCACTAACTCATACTATTTTAGTTTCATGCGAGTGATATTGACCACACCATTACATATGAATGAGCACTAAAAGCTACCACCTGCAACCTACTGCCATAAACCGACCGTCCAGTCCGGTCTGGTCCGGTTTGTTCCGGTCACAACCAAAGCTCACACTCTTTTGCCAGCCGACAGGAGGAAGCCAGCTTCTGCTCCATCCATCTCTTCACAAAAGCCTAACACGGACTTTTTTTTTTTTCAAGTGCCATCATCATCATCAACGCTACTGAGTTGATCTAATTCTGAAACATATTCATTCTTCCTAAACTCTGTCGAGTCAGGCTAGCCAAGCAGAGCAGCCATCTGCACTGATCTCTTCATTTCATTCAAACATTCACGATTCCAGTAAAACAGCAACAAAAATATCACTCCATGAGTTGTTACTTCATATAATATGAATAGCAGTGAAAAAAAAAAAAGGAATACAAATATTTTTCAGACTTGATCATTTGTCTCTGAAAAGTTAGCAACATTTAACCCGTTGAGGACGGACTATTTTGCTACAACACGCATTTCCCATAGACACCTGCCCGAGTATACTCGGGACTCGTCCTCAACGGGTGAACGAATGTTTACAGTGCAGTAGGTGTGGAAAGTGATACAATCTCCATGTATAAAGACATACCCACTTTAAGACGACGACCACAATTTTTTCTTTTGTTCTTTCCACAAATCTGTGAATCTCCTAGCATACTGAATCCTGGATCATGCATGCCGACAAAAAAATCCAGTCTAGACTCAAAAAGGCATATCATCTCTGAATCTATGGATCAGACCTAGAATTGTACGAACGTCTTTACATTGTACAGTGTGGGCGTACAGAGAACTACTATACAGATCATTTTAATAAGTATCAAATTTAGACACTCTATAGATTGCATTCAACCTGTACAGACTATAGCATCTATTAGATAGGTATCTTTTTTCTCTTTTTTTTTTTGAATTTCTGTGAAAAATACACTCCTGAAAGATGATGTGATTTTACAGTCCTATGTTACAACGTGCCAGTAGGCTCCACTCTTGTTGGATCAAGGAAATACATGTACATAACTGAAGATCTTTTCACCTCCAATATTTGGCGTTGCCTTTTCATGTGCACTCAAGGATTTGTTACCATGTGATACTTAATCACCGTCACATGTAAACCAGAGTATATCTAGTAGTCCTGGGCCCCGTTTTATCAAAAAATAAAATTGATTTTAAATTTCCTTACTACACAGGCTGTCATAGACTTACAGTTGAAATCAACTATATAATGAATTTTAACTCTTCATAAAACAGGGCCCTGCTGATGCAAAATGTATTGATACACTATTAAATGGGCTTCTTACAATAGACAGGCACAATGCCTGTTTAAGGGCAAAAGAGAGAATGGGATGAGAGGTGAGGAATGGAATTCATAGATGGATGGAGGGAAGGATGGATGAATGAACGGCTCACTGGATGGATTGATGAATAGGTAGATAGATAGCGAGGCTGGGTGGGAGGTAGATAAAGATTGAGGGAGACTAGTGGCTAGATGGAAAGAAAGAAAGAAAGAAAGAAAGAAAGAAAGAAAGAAAGAAAGAAAGAAAGAAAGAAAGAAAGAAAGAAAGAAAGAAAGAAAGAAAGAAAGAAAGAAAGAAATATAGAGAGATAGATAGAAAGAAAGGTAGATGGATAGACAGATAGATAGATGTAACCAGACAGAGATATGACACACTGACTTGAGATGAATCCACTAAAAGAAATACCGAAGACGATTTGTAATGAACTTTGTATTGTGCCACTTACAGACAATATTCATTGCTTGATTTGGTGCCAGATAAAATGCAGTTTGTTTAATAGAAAAATAAAATGATACCAGTTACATTTGACAAAAATTTAAAACAGGTGTGTCTGGCATTAAAAAGATTGGATTAGAAAGCAGATGAAAGCAGCAAATGACAGAAGTAAAACACCTTGCAATGTGAAAAATTGAGACGGGAAGAGGAAAAAAAAAAAGAAAAGAAAATAAAAGCAAAGGGAAAAATAGTACACAGAGACAGAACCACTTGCACAATTTCAGGCCACCCTCATATAACAATGAGACCTGGGTTTTACTCATCTTTTACATCAGCGAATACAAATTTAGAGATAGCGTAAAGACATAACGCTCTGTGTATACAATATAATAGGCAGTAGGTAATGATTTGCAACTCACAACATTTGGGAACACTGCAAATATCAATTCTGAGAATGAGCAGAGTTAAGACGACATATTTGGTTGAAATCCAAATACAGTGGAGCTGACCAGAAACTGGACATGCATGGACAGCAGTGGTGACCATCAATATCGTGATACACTCAGGGGGCAGTTCTTACATGTCTACCACCAAAACCAGCTATCCCTTTCTGAACAAGTGCATATACAAATGTTTATGCTGCATTCTGGCAATTAAGACGGTCATTAATTCTATGTGTGTATGTTGTGTGTGTGTGTGAGTGATATTTTTGCTGTATATGCTTTTGTTTTAATGGTCTTATTGATTGTATTTTGGTGACCTCATTCAAGATGAATGTTATGTTACATTGTTGCGGAAATCAAATCAAGATTATTGAAAAACAAAGTATCTGTGTATATGTGTGGGTGTGTATTTCTCTCTTTTTTTTCTCAGCAATAGTGGTGAATATTGACGTGGACTAAATTGTCTTCTACTGGCGTGATGGAGAGAAATCAGAAGATGTTGTTCATCTTTCTTCCCCTCTTTCTTTCCCTCGTTCCATCTTTCTCAGAGAGAATCCTTTGTAATGCCAGAGACTCGCTGACCCACAGATCCTTGAAAACACTTTCAAACAGCGTGCAGTGCCACAGGATACAGTCATTGCGTGTGATCAAGATCTGATGAACGTTACTCCCTGACTGCAGCTTGTACAGCCCACTCTACTCACAACTAGTGGAAACAACCCTTAAACACTACACACTCTACCATGGAGGCAGTTTGCACGGCTAATTTGTCTCCAGTTCCTCTCATGCTGGAGTCTCGTCTCAATTGCTGTTCTTACAATTCACTTTTCTCGTCACAGCTGAATAATAATAATAATTTCTAAAAATGCCCCAAATAAAGGGCTCTTCTGAGCGCATTCCTTCACGGCGCCCTCTGTGGTTTCTGAGTTCATAAAGTGTCTCCATAGGCCCATCATGGAGGCATCAGTCCAGGTCACATGATGTCTGTCACATGATCCTCCTCCATGGTCACCTGACACACCATTGCTGAATCATAAAAGGGCCCTGCAGTCACATGATGCCAGCAAGACTGGATATACATATTATATTACATTCTTGCTGTGATGGCTCCGTAGCCTTCAGTGTAAGTACCTATATAGAACGTGCTTGGCTATCCCTCTCCCACTCTCTACTCAGCCGGCTGTTAGCTCTCCGACAGGTACTTCCCTGCAGAAACATAAAACAAGAAATTTGGAACATATGGGTAATGTCAGATATAAACCAAGAAGGATGTGAGATAAAGACAGAGAAAGCATGTATTAGAGAAAGGAAAAGAAAGAGAGAGAGATGTGCATACACAGATACAAAGATAGATACGTGTATATACATAGATAAATGAAAAATATATTGAAATATATGAAAATATGCACATACAGAATAAATTAATAGATAAGAACATAGATAGATAGAGAGGAATAAATATAAAGCGAAGACAGAGAAAGCAGAACATATGTGACCGTGCACCTCAAAACGAACATAAAGTCGCACACACTGATTTTGCGTGAGGACTGAAAATAAGTGAAATGGGTCAACCTAGCCGAACTTGACTTTTTCATATTTTCTGAAAGAGCGGGTCTTCTTTTACATTATGCTAAAATTTGGCATCATAAAACGGGCAGGAAAGTGTGTTTTTTTAGCAGTTTATCTCGAACATTTTCGGTAGAATAGTGTGATTAGGTGTGTCTTTAGAATCCCTTTTTCATTTCTGAAAAACCTTGTCCACACTCTTCACTTTCAACTCTAATAACTTTTGAAAGGATGGCGCTACTGCTTTGAAAGTTGGCATTAATTATGGACAGAATGTGTTAATGAGGCATGCTTAATTTCAGTTTAATCTGATAATCCCTTCATTGTTGTTACTCTGGTGGTTTACTTCCTGTTTTTTGTCCCATTCATCGCACAGCCAGCATGGTTTGGCAAAGATTAAGCGCTTGAATAGACACTGTACTTCAGAGCCTCTTTTCTCAGTTCACACTTTTTCTGAGTTTATATATATATATAACACAGTGCTTATATAGCGCATATCACTACCGTGGTGTCTCTATGCGCTTTAAGGAGAGGGATGAAGTAGAAAGAAGAAATGCAGTGTACGATATGTGTACCATAAATGCAGAACCAAACTCATTCATAATACTTTTTGAACAGAAATGTCTTGAGAGCAGTTTTAAACTTTAACACTGTGGGAGCTTCTTTTATATAACACGGAACAGCGTTCCACAGTGTGGGAGCAGCATGGGCAAAAGATCGCTCACCATAAAACTTTGTTGTGATAATAGGACATTGGAGAAAATTTTTCTGAGTTGATCTTAAATTACGAGAGGGAGCGTACCTGACCAAGAACTTACTGAGATATTCTGGTGCCATTGAATGGCGGCACTGATAAGTCAGTAACACTATCTTGAAAACTATACGTGACTGAACAGGAAGCCAATGGAGCTGTTTCAAAATAGGGGTTATGTGAGAATTCTTCTTTGTGCGGGTGATCAATCTTGCAGCTGCATTATGAATTGCCTGGAGTTTATGTAACTGTGAGTCAGAGATATTATACAACAAACTGTTACAATAGTCTAAATGACATATAACAAAAGCCTGAACAAGCTTCTTAGTGGTCTTAACATCCAAAAACTGACGAACTTTTCCAAGCTTATATAAAGCGAAGGATGCTGATTTACATTTCTCTGAAACAAATTTGTCCATGACCATATTCTGATCGAATATCACACCAAGGTTTTTGGCTGTTTTACCAGGTACAATGGAAGTACTGTCAATCTTTATAGCAGGAAGTTCCATTCTTCTGCGAAATCGAGATGTAAGGTGTAAGATCTCAGTTTTTTCATCATTCAGTTTAAGACCATTTTGGATTGACCATAGTTTAATCTCTTTGATACAACATTCTACTCGAGAGATTGCATCCTGCATGTTACAAGGTTGAAATGAAATGTATATCTGAGTATCATCAGCATAACACATCCCTGACATTCGGTTGGACATGATAATATCGTGTAAAGGAGAAGAATACATGGTAAACAACATTGGGCCAACCACAGAGCCCTGGGGGACACCGATATCTAATACATGAGCAGAGGATTCTAACTGTCTGCCTTCTCTGCTTCAAGTATGATTCAAACCATTTATAAGTAAGAGATGTGATACCAAACTTGTGTTGCAGCCTTTGTGCTTTCTTTCCAATATTTAGATAAGTTAGGAGAGTCCATTTGATTTGAGTTATACAAATGTACATCATTTTAAAGCTTAAAGTCTGCTTTTTAAGAATATGGTCTTAACTAAAATTCATATCTGGCGAGTTTTTGTTTGTTTTGAGGTGCAGGGTCACATATATGCACGGAAAGAGAGAAGAAAGAAAAGAGCTGTAATATACCAAAGTGATATAATGACCCAAGTATGAAACTTAGGAAAACTCTTCAAAAAACTTGATAAAAAGAGAGAGAGAAAGAGAATGGGGCGAATCAAAGGGAAAATATAACATCACAACAAAGAGAGGAGACACTGAGACAATAATAGAACAAAGAAGAAGAATCAGAGTGCCAGAAAGAGGTTAACAAGAGAATAAAGATGAAACCTAAAGCAGATGTTTTTACGCACGACTGCCATCAAGTATGATATAGATTGGCCTGACAGATGTTGAAAGGGTTTCTTCTAAGCATCAACCACAAACAACGTCACCTCAAGGGTGACTTTATTTGGGATAATTACCAGTACATCTGCCACTTCATGAACTACAAGATTCCCTGTCTTACATAACAACATCTGACTCCAGAAATCTTTGTATGGTTTCTTCCAATTTATGAGCGGCAACAAAATTATCTGAAGGTTGGCTTTGTGTGGTGCAAAAACAGCGTGACTTTAACAAGACACAAGATTCCATGTTCCACATAACAACATCTGATTAATTACTGGCAGAGAGTACCTGAACCAGTAAAATGCCATGCACGCACAACCATGATTACAGCTCTGATGATTCAGGCACCCTTGAAAGTCTACACATATCATCTACACAAAGAGAAAGATAAAGAGAACGGAAGCGCCATCCCCCACCCCCGCTTTAACAAAACAAAAGTAAAAAATGCAAAATAATCACCTTGTGGAGGCGCTCTTCTAGTTTTTACTTGAGCCCTACATGCACAGTGTTTTGGCCTACTCTACGAAATACAGAACATATATAGGGCTGACTACATACAGTTGTTGCTCTGTCATGGAATGTCACACGCCATTACTACTCAATAAAAAGGAGAATAAATTGCTGCTTCGGTTTGCATGGTTCGTGCCGATACCTTGACAATTACTGCAAAAAGCTGTCATTCTTGCAAGGGTTTAATTTTTCGGAAGTCCGTGAGTCATTTTGGGGCTACAAATTTAACAACACTTGAAAAATATCCCACCTGGGTCCTGTTTCATAAAAAGTTGATATGATAGCAACTCTTGCTGGGATGGCAAATGTCATTGCAACAACAAGAACCCAGCTTCCTGATTGGCTGTTGCTATGGGAAGTTGCCATTCCAGCAAGAGTTGCTATCCTAACATCTTTTATGAAATGGGGCCCTGATCTCAATCGCATTATGTATCCTTGTGCACTCAGTTGTAAGTACATTTATAGTACAGTGGCGGGGCGAACAGATCTATGATAGCCTCGGAGTCAAATCACAAAAACAACGTCTTGGGAAAATGTCTGTGACCTCCACATTTGCGAAAATATCTGTTGGCGAAAATAACAGCTTTTACAGTACAGCAGAAGTACAGTCAGAAGAGGACATTCACCAACACTGCAGGAAATCTTTCCACTAACCATGGGGACTACTGTAAAACAAGATATTTTCGCGGCACGAAATTTTCACGAACTGGAGCCGACGGCCTTTTTCGCAGCATGAAATTTTTGCGAGTTGCCTTTATCATTCAATGCATATAGTGTAGACAAGAACTTTCGCGTGCATTTTAATTTCGCGAATCTTGGCTCTCGCGAAATTAAAATGCATGCGAACATTCCTCGTTTTACAGTAATTGAATGCACCGAAATTCAGCCTCACCTGTACAGAACCTCTTTTTGACCAGAGACAGTCGGTAGGAGGTGTTGAGAAGGTCGATGTCCACGCCGGAGAGAGTGGCGCCCTCACTGCTGAACTGGACAGCCAGCGTGGCCGGCTTGCTGGGCCCCTCGGCCAGCTCGAACCTGGCCCGCAGGGACCCCGACTCGCTGGTGGGTGAAATCTCTCCAAGCTTCCATAACACACGCTTGCTCTCCGATGACCTGGATAGAAAGACAAGGAGCATATTAAACATTGCTTGCTTTTACTGAGGGTACTACAGAGGGTCCTACAAAATAAAACAAAATTTCCTCGTATTTTCCTATATGTAGGAAAAATGGAATCATAAAACATATGGTGAAGACATGAGCAGAACACAAATAATTCTGAAATGCGCTACATAAAAACTAATTATTATCATTATCATTATTATTGCGCTATCATTCTCTCGTACATGTATATTTGAATAATCAAAGAGTACATAACATCTCATTTAACCTTTTCTATGCCAATGAGTCAAAGGTGCACAAATTTCACACACTACATTTGTATACCTATGGACAATGAATTAATGTGGCAAGCAGAGGCTTAAGTACATTGCATATGTACAGTTCGACCTCGATTATCCAGCCTCCTGTTATCCGGAAATCTCTATTATCCGGACGCATTCACGCAGTGAAGGACTTTTTTTTTCATTCAAAAATTGAGGAAAAAACAGTGACTTTAAACTCAATTCAAATTTCTACAAAACTCACACGATTTACCTACAATATTCCCAACAGAACTAACATAAATTCACACCACATTATCATCGTAAAAGTAAGCAGTCATCACCACCGTTGCGGGGTACGCTACCTAGCTGCCAGTGCACAGAGACAGCAGCTTGGACGGCAGCTATATACATTAACATTGTGTCTCCCATATCCGGCCAATTCACTTATCTGGATGAGCGCCGGTCCCAACATGGCCGGATAATCGAGGTCGAACTGTACATACTTACATACATATATGCACATACATGTATTAAACATGCATACACACAAATAAATGGTGCTCACTTTTTAACATTCCCTTAACACTCTTAAGATTGAATCCTGCCTTATACAATGTAGAAATTTATTTAAAAAGAAAATAGAAAGAAGGGCATAACTCTTGACCATGCAAGCTGCCCCCTCCCAACTTTCATATAATTTCACAAACAGAAAGAAGAGAAAAAGAACAAGGCCGTCCTAGTCGAGGCCAGGAGAATTTTTATGTATCTATTCAAATGGCTTCCTGTGATCACAGTCTAGAGAGCCTGCAGTGAGGTCACTACTCACGTCACAGATATACATCTTCACCATGGTCTACATGATAAGACTTGTTTGTTACGAGATGTTGTCCTTAAAGAAGAAGCCCCCTCAAAATAAAATATATATACAAAAAAAAAAACATTTTGTGGAGGAAGTCATTGCAAAAGAGTGAAGCACTGGTTGCTACTAAACTTGTGTGGAAAATTTGATAATCTGTTCAAAGGACATGAATTTCCACATGTTTTGGTTTATTCCATGTCCTGCTCTTTCCAGATTGGGAACTTTCCAACAATTTGTGATGTCACAATTACAGAATAATATAAATAGTGTTTGATAAAATGAATTTTTCTTGTTCAAAGAAAAAAATAAATCTCTCTTGTTTATATAATGTGAGGATTTGAAAAGTTCCTTCACATTTTCTTATACAGTATGTATTTTTCTTTTCATCATACTTGTTTTCATCTATGTGCCTGTTTTAATAAGTTTAATGTTTATCCTGCAAAACTTCTTACTTTCAGGAACTTTTTAGGCATAGGTAAAATCCTGTGTAATACACATTACAATACACTGACATCAAGATAAATTGTCAATTTTACTGCTTTCTTACACCCTGGGGTTTCTGAAAGATGCTGAACTTTTTTAACAGAGGATAAAAATTCAAGAAATGTTTTTGTTTCTCTCAGCAAGAACCTGTACACCTTTGAAATGATATATTGCAAAATCATCAGAAGATGAAATGTGACCTGCCACAAGAAAAGGATCCTCAAGTCACTGACGGCTGAGCCGAGAAAATTGAGTTTGAAGTCAGATCATTAAGATCGTTCAAAACGATCGGATTTCTGTTTTTGGCATAATTTTGTAGTCTAATGTATCGTCTTTCATCTGTCGAAATTAGAAACTAAATGATCAAAGGAAAGGCAAGCTATTACATTTTTCTGCGCCGTGATTTTCTGACTTTCAATGGAAGAAAAACATGTCTGAAGATTTGGATTTAGCGCCGCAGATAAGACTCTGCCCCTAGCAACGAGGAAGTGATCTTATTGTTCAGTGCGTGGCACTCTGGTTACTGATTGGTCGTGTGTAGATCGTTGGCGCTAAGCTTGAATGAACATCGCGGAGGTTGCTATGAGCAGACCTTCTATTGTCAAGCGGTAAAAAGTGTCTTACCTTCCCTTCATGACGATTGCGTCGGAGAGAAAACTTTGAAGACGGTTTTCTCAAAACGCTGATTTCCTAGACCACTCGACATGGTCTCATAAAATCACCAATATCTCTGCAACCGAGCACTTTTATGAGTTGTGTTATATACAAAATTGAAAAAGAGAATAAAGGAATAATATCATGTCATTTTCAGAAAATCGTCCTCCCGATTTTCGTATTCTTTTGTTGTAGCAGGTCACAAATTTGCTGAGAGTTTGGAAGACTTGCAAACAATTCTAAAACGATGGTCATGAGGTTGCTTGACATTGATCAAGTCCTGGAATCAACGCTTTGCTGCAGCCATGCTGAACTCATCAATCAAACCAGGGTGTGGCAGTCAGCACTCACCATGTGGCCGCTGGCTTGGACTGCATGACGGTCACTCCGCCGTCCACGGGCACGATGAGGGATACGCCGGTCAGCGACTTGGCCTTGTCCATGGCCGAGGCATTGTAGGCGTAGTCCACTCTAAGGTCAGTCGTCGTGGCCTCACACTTCCAGTAGCTGGAGAGGTGGAGGGGCGTCGACTTACCCTCCGCCTCTGCCTTAACCTATAACAGATAAAAGGAGAGACTGTGATCATGATGGCATTGAGAATCAAATAAATTCAGAGATCTCTCAAAAGGCTCCTCCAAGAGAGGGCAATTCTATCAACCTTTTTGTTTTTCTCTGTCTCACTTTAAAAACACAATTGTTACATTGGTTTTAATATCCTGGAGAAGCCACGACAGGTCAGTGGCCACTGCTTCTTCCTCCACACTTAGAAGTTTTCTAACATCATCATCATATGTAGAAAACACACACATGCATTCTGTGTGTTTTATATACTATTTTCACACATCACCTTATTCAAATTGTGGAAATAAATATAATGGTAAAAAAAATGAATGAACCCTCCTCCCCTCCTCAATTAAAAAAAAAATGTTCTGCGACCCCTGACTAGAAATGCAAGAATAGCTAAACAGGAATCGAAGGCTGCCTATAAATTCAACATACTGTATACGCCATCTATTTTGCGGGGATTTTACTTTCGCGAGTCGGTGCTGTTTGTGAATATGAGTAACAACACGCCAAAAATATCAACTCTGATTCCCGCATGAATGAGACATGCACATGTTTATGAACTGCCACGCAGCACATAAATACATGCACAAGATGCAAATTAGCATCTGCACTCCATGATCATCAATCTAACCACTCATGAAATCATCAGGAAATCCTCATAGGTAAAATAAAAAGACTTGCTAGATATATGGCACATACAGTACCTGATAGTAAACTATAAAGGGAATCAACAATATAATGAGGTAAGCGTTATTGGACACGTCGGTGAAAATCCAAACCGACGTGGGCGGTTACCTGATATTTGAGGATATCGACATTGAAGTAGGAGGCAGCTGCATTCTTCTCCACTTGGTGTTTGAGTAAGGTGACTAGGTTGGACATGTTAAAGATATACGCTGTACTCTCTGGTGTAGACTGTGTGGCATCACTGAAGAGAGCAGAACAGAATTTGATACATGAGCAGATAGTTGACATTGTATAATTGTTTTTTTCTTCAAATCTTTTCTTTCGCAACAATTCTTTGGTAAGCAGAACAAGACTCAATTTGGATCAGTCAAACAAATTAGAATAAGAATATTCATACAATAAAAATATATGAATGGGGATTGCAAAAAAAAAAAATTGTTTCATGAGAATTTGACAGAACACAATCAAAGATACATATGAACCTTTGTCATCAATGTAACAGAATATACTAAGAAAAAAAAGGCCAGAATTCATAAATCTATTCATCAAAGTAAACCTTCAAATGGCATCTCTTCCTGTTCTTTTAGCCTGTACATTACACCCAGTGATTTTACATCATGATGTATGCATCACATGTCTACGTACCCACAGAAGATGTCAGGAAATAAGCTCAAATGGTTCTTCATTAAATTTAGTACTATGCACATTTGTCATATTAGGGAATGGACAATGCATGGACACAGTGCTCCTGTTTAAAGGGGAAGGGGACACAGTAACCATTCTAACAAAATTTTGTTACAATGAAGTAAATATTCAAGTCCAAAAATCATCATCTATATAATGTTTACATATTCCATTTGTTTAGTTATAACAAAATTTTGATATTATGAAAAAAAAACAAAACCTGCCAGTCCCATGGACTTCGTAATGACAGGAGTTGCCAATACATAAATGTACGTATTTAACATCAATTGGAGGATTACATACAGAGAACATGTTCCTGACAGTCTCTCTTAAAATACCATTTAATTCCAAGAGTGTGCCAAAAGGCCTGAATTATGCATCAGGTGTGTGAACACGCTGCTAATCATTTACCTGGTAATGAGCTGTTTGTTGGGTAACACCTGTTCTAACCGACTGGTGTTTTTGACTTTGAAGGCAAGCATGGGAGGTTGGGGGTTAGAGGTCAGGGCCTGGATGATACCCGCTGGGAAGGACAGCATCAGGTCACCGGTGATCTTGACCATACATCTGAGACGGAGAGACAGAACGAGTGACAGATCGTTAACCCTCTCCCAGTGAGAGTCTGAAACTCCCTTTAGACTTTACATGAGACTTTCTATCACATTTCTGCATACAAAGGGAGGGTATAGTTTTGGTTGAGATGGGTTTCAGGTTTCCAACATTTTTTCCATGAAGATAATGAGAAACCTCTCATGAAATTTGGAAGAGCATAAAATTTTATTAAAGAGGAATGCAAAATCTATTTGAAGAAAATGGGTTTTTTAATGGCTGAGATATCCAACACAAAGCAATCCTAATAAAAGGTGGGATCCACCTTTTACTAGGATTGCTTTTTTTTACTTTGATTTTGGATATCTCAGCTATGTCATAACCGCTTTTCATCACAAACAAACTTTGATTTCCTCTTAGAATTGTATGCTCTTTTACATTTCCTAAAGTGGTTTCTACGTATCACGCAAAAAATTAAAAGTTGAATCCTCATCTCAATTAATACTATACAATCCCTTTAACCAACTGATCAGACTAGTTTAAAGCATTGTTTCAGAATGCAATCTCTACTTATCGCAACAGATGGAGAAAAAAAAGACCCCTTTAACGACATAAATAAACACTGATTATTCAGTGTTTTAATAGTAGCCAAGATAGAAGTCATGGGCATAGATACTCAGGCTGGATTCAGACCAACGACCACCTGACTGCTAGATAGAGATCATATCCACTAGACTACCGAGCTTCTGCCCAATAGCCAGTGATGGTTATGATCCCTTATAGCAGTGGGTACTGCAATTTTTATTCAAATCAAAGATTCTTGTGTATAACTGTTTTCATTGCAACTCATCTATTGCAACCCAGAGGATAGTAGTGAGTTGATGACATTAGTGAGTCAATGACATATTCACCTCAGCAAATTTGCTAATGAGGCTGCAACCAATACCATTATTTAGTAGGGGAACACACATAAAACTTTCCCATTTCACATGTTTCTTATTTAAAGGACAAGTTCACCTTCATATACATAAGGATTGAGAGAATGCAGCAATATTAGTAGAACACATCAGTGAAAGTTTGAGGAAAATTGGACAATCCGTTCAAAAGTTACGAATATTTTAAGTATCTGCGCAGTCACTGCTGGAAGAGAAGACTTCTACAGTGTATGATGTCACATGCGTACAACTATATAAGGAAAATAAAAAGTGAATTTCACAAAACTTTACTTTTTGAATAAAGTGCACAGTTCTTCGACTTGCTACTGACGTATGTTAAGGGTAATATTATTCCCCCTGCCTTCTAAAAGAGAGAAGTCGAGTGTTCTTTTGTTATGGGAGAAAAATGGAAATATGTTGAATTTTCTTTACTCTTTCTTTATATCGTTGTACTCATGTGACATCACAAGCTATAGTAGTCTTTTCATCCAGCTGTGACTGAGCAGAAACTTCGAAAATTCATAACTTTTTAATGGATTGTCCGATTTTGCTCAAACTCTCACTGATGTGTTCTACTAATATTGCTGCATTCACTCAACCCACATGTTTATGAAGGTGAACTTGTGTCCTTTAATGTCCTTGCCCTCCCCCCCCCCCCTAAAAAAAACCCAAACTAGAAATGTCGCTAAGGCGACTGGTATGCCTCCGCCATAATGCATGATTCTCCTAATAGGTCTATAGTACATGTAGACAATGTGTGATTACATTTTCACAAAATTGGCAAAATATTAAAATGACAAGTTTGTCACAAATATGTTGAATATTCACCTTCCTTGACCTACATTTGTAGGTTTAATTGGATGAATAGGAGAGCATGTATTTGGGGATTTAAGGACTTTAACTTGACTTTGACCCATTCATAAGTTTATAATGCATTGAGTAATTTTCAAGGTATGGAGAAAAAGTGCAATTTCTGTATTGAAAAGTTCATTGTTACCATTTTCATCTGGCCTTTGACCCTAAAATTCATAGGATAATCACTGTCAGGCACAACATGCATAAATATGTAGTAAGTTTCAAGATAACTTGAGCCACTTCTGAGATATGGCGGAAAAAGTTAGTTCAGCACTTTCCCTTGATCTTTGACCTTTTGACCTTTGAGGCAAAAAAAAAAAGAAGAAAAAAGAAAGTTTCAAGAGAATCTCTATTAGGTTATACATGCATACACCAAGTGTTAAAAAAAAAAAAGATAATCCTGCTGGCATTGCATAAATATGAGGGAAATAGTAAAATTTCGAAGTGCTGCCCTTGACCTTTGACCCCTGACCTTTGACCCATAACCCTAAATTCTCTAGATAATCACTGCCAGTCAGTACATGTATATATACTATGTTCCATGAAGATACCTTGAACAATTTCCAAGATACGGAGAAAAAAAGTGAAGTTTTAATATTTCTACTTGACCTTTTGACCTTTGACCTTTGACCTCATGACCCCAAACTTTCACCAGAGAATCTTAATTGGGTAATACATGTATACACTACGTTTCAAGAAAATATCTTCAAGCATTGCATAGTTATGGTGGAAATAGTGAAATTTCACGTATTTGACCTTGACCTTTTGACCTTTGACCTTGAGCATGTGCACCCAAAAGTTGATAGGCACAACTTCACCCCCTAATACACATACATGCCAAGTTTCATTAGGATACCTCAAAAGGTTTGTTAGTTAAGCTGTCCACAAAATTCATTACGGACGGAAGGACGGACGGACGGAAAGACGGACGGACGGACGGACGGACGGACGGACGGACAACCCGAAAACATAATGCCTCCGGCACCACTTCGTGGCGGAGGCATAAAAACAAAACTGTTGGACTGCTTTAATGTCTTTTTGAAAGACAACTTGCACACTGGAGGAAACTGCACTTCAAATACAGAGAAGCGAAGTGCTGATGACTTGTTGCACAGATTCTCTCCCTCCAGGTAGCTATACTCACTTGGACTGGTCGTTGCCCTTGAAGTAGGCGTTGACGGACTCGGTGAAGGCCGCTGCTATGGGTATCGTGTCACTCATCCCCAGGGTGAGGGGGCTGGGCCCCCTGGACCCGCCCACCACGGTGGTGGCGTTGAACGGAGTCAGACCCGAGAGGGAGGAGTTACTGTCCTGCCTCGGGAGGTTGTGGCCCTCTCCCAGCGGAGGAGACTGGATGAGGAGGGTAACCATGGCAACACAGGAGAAGATATCTTTAAAACTTGGATGCCCTACCAGTTTGAGATGTTCATCATATTGCTAATGGTACTAGAATATCAACCTCTTGTGAAACCACAAAGTTCATTATTTGAAGTATTTCACTGATGGAATTTGTTTTCTATTAGGGCTTTAGTTGCCATGGATGAACCCATTCATATTTTGTTCCCCCCCCCCCCACCTCCTTCTGGAAGCTAGGAGTAGACTTTCATTATCTTCCTCTCCCAATTGTCCTTGAAAGATTAAAAGTCTGTAAACAGCCCGTCATCGTGTCAGAATCTCTCCATTCCTGTGTCAACTTTTTGACCGTTGTATTTTACTGAAGAATATTTCCTATAATTCTGACTGGGTATTAAAATCACAATATTTTCTCCCCCCCCCCCCCCCCCAAAAAAAAAAAAAAAAAAAAAAACATCTCACATCACCATGTAACATACAAAAGATTCCTTTTCATCATTCTTAATTATTCATGACTAAAATTACACAACTGAGAGCATGAAAAAATTATGCCCTGTCATCCACCAACTTCCAACAAAACTCTTCCTGGAAAGATGCCTATGCTGCACAGTGCAAAATGATGCAGTTCCTAGGCAAATCATCACCCTGCAAACAAATGATGCGGTTACTACGGCAACCCACTGACCTGCATTCCGCTCTGGGGTCTGGACGAGGGTCTGGCGGGGAGGGTGGGGATGTTCCCCGATGACGCTGCTGCCGCTGCAAACGTGCTGCCTATACTGTGCCTCTGTTTGGCCGGGAGGGCGGGGGGCAGCGAATCGCTCAGCGTCGTCGGACTCTGAAGTAGGTCTACTGGGAGTCGATGAAGGTGTGCATGAAGGGCGGAGGGTGGGAGAGTAGGTGGGGGAGAGATAAGAAAAAAATAATCATAAAATCTGAACACTTAGGCATCAGGAACACAACATCTGATTTCAAATTGTGCATCGTATTGCAAACACACACTGATCAGAGTTATAAAATATCTGGCCTGTAAACATCAACATACTATTAAAAACCAGGGAGATTCCAAACAACATTCAGGGAGATACATGTACTTCTGTGTTACACTACATGCAACTCAGGAGGTGAAATAACAATTCAGGGAGAATGTTATCATTTCTTGTCAGAATATGGGGAGAGATAACGAATTGTTCATGGAGCTTTCTGCAGAATCAAGGAGACTTGGCTGGTCTGGAATATATGTACAGGTGACTGGTAGAACTGATAACATTCAAACCAAGCAATAACAAAAGGGATGAGGTAGACTTTGTGGGGGGGGGGGGGGGGGGGTAAAGGGCAAAAACATGATTACAAACATGTACATTTTGGGAGGTTGGGGAAAAAACCAGCATTAGCCTTGGACAAAACATAATATGCTATGCTACATATCTGGCACAGCATTATCTAATACATGGAAACCTCAAAAGACTATGGCATGAACTGTATATTTATACTAGACATCACATGCCACAATAACAACTGCGTACAAATCATAGCAATGTGTGTAAATCTCACAATTAGAACAATGTGTGTATATTGCTAGGTACTGCACTACTGCAAACTTGGGAAACATTCTATGTATAGACACAATATTGATCAGTCACTAGGGAACACATACTACACATGCAGGTTTGTTTGTTGGTCTGGTTTTATTTTCTGTAGCACATAAATTGCACATTTTGGTCCAACAAACTGTACATTTATGTTGAAGTAAACAGGGAAGGTAAAAGTGAAAAGTTTAGAAAAAATCTGTAAGGCAAAGGCATCAGAGCAATATATAGGTGCACTACACAGGTAATGTTACATCACATTTAAATAACTGCCATTTCCTCACGAGTTAGATTCCAGACATACAGATATTTTGCAATAGGTACCATAACACATTCAGTATTCATCCACCTTTCAACCACCAGTTCACATGAAGAAAAAATAGGCATGCATGCATCTTCAAAATGTTTGCTTTTTCTTTTGTTATTTTTCTGTATGTGTGTGCATAGCCTTCTGTGCATAATGTTTTGTGAAAGATAGCTGAAACTGTAGAGAAAAGACAGCCATTGGTATCACATGGACAGCAGGACAAGTGAGAAAAATAATGCACATATTTTCACACCATTAAATATACAATGTACATTCTTGTGCATACAGGAGCCTGCAGCATTTTGTATTTAGTGGGACTATACTGCATGTGAAAGCCTTTTCAACTGGAATAAGAATGTGTGAGGATGAACTGGAAGATAAAATCAGGACACACACAAAATACTGAGACATCCTACTATGACAGAAATGTAAATGTGAAGTACAATGTCAGTATTGATGGATAGAAAGGGGGGGGGAGGAGGAGGGGGGGGGGGGGGAATGAAATGTTGACTGACAGATCAACATATTTGCAAACAGTTTCAGGTTTTAAGGATCACCAGCCAAGAGACAGCAAAGATTTGTTAGTGTCAAAATCACACATTAATCCAACAAAAACCACTACTATCTCTCTCAAAATTTAAGTGTAAAGAAATGGCATTCTTCACAATACAATATCTGAAATCTAATGAAGATATTACATCATGTAAACTCCACATCCAGAGTAATGTTTTTAAGAATCATATGAAACAGCCACCACAAACCTGTATGGTCTTTTTAAAAAAAAGAAAAAAAAGGTACATTTCAGTATAGTTAACAACAATGAGTGCAAAAGACTATATTTGTTTCCTTCTATTTCTTTTTAGTCAGCATTTTCAGTAAGTTTGCTTGTTTCTCCTTCATTACGCAACAGAAAAGAAATAATGCTTGTTGTGACATGGTACATAGAAGATTGTCATCAAGCCTGAAGTGTACAAAATACTTTACACTTTAGCTCACAGACAAAATAGGTGGGCAGCTTTGGATTAGTCAGATTCACATCTTCAATTATGTCAAAAAATGATGGAAATGACAGCAACAACAACAAAAAGAAAAAAAAAAGAGAAGAAGGTGAAATGTGTGCTGTTTGGAAAATTCATTGATAGGCAAACTTTGCTAGAGAGAAATACTTTTTTTTTTCGCTCCATAGAAAGTTACTTTAGATGAATGCTGAGAACCTGATGATATTCAAAGGGATGTTCCAGATTTTACTCAAGAGAATTCAAGCAACTATACATAAAGTTATAGCCATTAATATGTCCATAGTAGAGTTGGTTTATGCTGCATTAGAAAACTTATGCTGCAGTCAGTTGCATTGTATTCATTGCGGTTCAATAGCTACATTAAACATTATTACGAGTTCTCTTCTTTCTTTTTTTCAGGAGACATCTGAAGATGCATTTTCCATCTGGTCCCACATAAGATGCTTTAGGTGATGTAACATCCATTTTCTGATTTTTTCAAGAGAGAAAACAACTTGCCTTTGTGCAAATTTGAAAGTATCAAAATTTAAGTCATTTCTTATTACCCCCAATTTGGGGAGATTCTTTGGTGTGGTACATGTATCTCCAAAGCCTGGGCAATAAAAACTCCAAAATTACAGCTGTTTTAACATTCTTTTCTTCTTCTTTTTTGTCAGGAAAGGTGTTTACTTGGGTTTTCCTTTTTCTTTTCTTTCTTTTTTCTGGGAGAGTCCTGCATA
The DNA here is from genome assembly GCF_040938485.1 of Diadema antillarum. Classification (NCBI taxonomy): domain Eukaryota; kingdom Metazoa; phylum Echinodermata; class Echinoidea; order Diadematoida; family Diadematidae; genus Diadema; species Diadema antillarum. The sequence goes on along the minus strand of NW_027272132.1, from coordinate 212,542 downwards.
CTTGGGAGACCTGGCAGCTCTGCTTCACATGGCTTATATGCTACCATAATTGATGGTTTCTTTATTACGAGGTAACTGTCCTCAGATTTAAAAACATGAGAAAAGTGGTCTAGATCAGTTTCATATGTATGCAAAATTATGACAAGTTCATTCCTACAAACAATGTAAAAAACCAAGAGTGATGGGCACTGGAACAATTGAGTAAAATCAGCAAGAGCACAGGAACATTTTAATCAGGGCCCTATTGCTTAAAAAAGATGCAATCAAACGTAAGTCAGAAAATCTTTCATATACACATAAAGTCAAGTGTAATCCAATCAGAGTTGAGTATTCAGAGACTTATGTTTGATTTCTCGCCATATGTTTGATTTCAACTTTTACGCAAAAGGCTCAGATGTATTCACTCCCAGTATGTTCTGGGCACTCCATTACCATAGTGTTGCACAAATGTGGTGCACTATGAGCTAAACAAGGTGCATTCTCCATTTTTCATACCATAAGCCATCTATTCACACACATGTGCTCACTACAGCCAGTTAGAAAACATCGTGCAGTTTTTCACTAGCTTATATGAAACAAGTGAAATGGGAAATTAATTAAACTTAAATCCCATGGCCCAACTTTGGGAATATTCAAGAGGCTGCATAGTCTTTTTTTTTTCATGCACACAAGAAGTCAAAGTCACATATAATGCCAGAATTGAAGAATATTTCAAATACAAATTCCTCTATGGCCAAATCAAGCTTCCAAGGGATTACGTTTTGCTTTTTTTTTTGTTGTTGTTGCTTCTTGCTTGCTTGCTTGCTCGTCTGTTTTTGGCAGATAACCTGATTATTGTACAGGTCTAGCAAACAACTCCTGAATTATTTTTCTTTCTCTCACACTATCCCTCTGCCTGCATGGGAAGCTCTCTGCCTACATGTAATATTGTATTAACCTAAATTTGCTCATCTACATTGTACGGTAAACATGACAATGTGCATAACATTGCGCTCCATTGCCAAGAATTAAGTACAGCTTTCAATATTCATCAAGATCACCATTATTACACAGGGACTTCTAGCACACAATGGGCATTACCTGAAGTCTATACTAACTTGCATAAAAGTGCAAAGTCAGGACATTCACCAGAATATGCCACCGTTTATCATTTATGACCATTGCTCCTAAAACTTGCAGCTGAAAACTACAAAATCCTTCCAGTTCTCTTTGCAGCATTGTGCAGGCATCAAGCTTGGTGTTTCCATGACAACAGAGTGTTCTCCATTATTACATCACCGTGCAGCAGCACTGAAATTAGTATTGCAATTTTTCTGCGTATCTGTGTACAATGTGTATGTGTGTGTTTGTGCATGTGTGCATTTGTGCATTACTCCATTGCCTTTTACACTGCTATCATTACTTATACATACTTTTCTAGCGTCAATACCCAAGGCGGGATGCACAATTTTAGCAAAATGTTGTTTTCATAAGACAGATGTTTTCCTACCCCAAGCCAGTGAGCAGTTTTCTTCCAAATACGGCCAGTTATATTCAAATGCCTTTTCTTTGCAAGGGATTGGCAAGTCTCAATGTTTCAGCTACCGCACATTATAAAGAAGCAGAATTGAATGTGACCATTACTGGAGAAGTTCTGTCAGTATGAACATTAAATCTACAGAGAGACACCCATGAAAGAGGCATGATCTCAGAATGAAAAACTTTAGGAGTATAGAATCTTTCTTTCTTGAAGGAAGAAAGAAAAAAAGAAGTCTATACTAAATCAAAATGATGATAGGGGCTTCCAAGACCACAAAGGCTACTTGAAATGTTATTAAACATCTTGCAAGAATTAGGGAAGATGCATGTTATAGGGAAGAGGGTACATTTGGATGCAAAAGTATAGTTTTCCAGAGACCATATGCCAAATGTCCCTACTGGCACACTGATATATAGTTTGTCACATTTAATAAGACGTTTAAAAGAAAGACACTTGAAATACTGATGTAGATATATATATATATATATATATATACTTCATGATATATTTGAGATTTAGAATACGAGGAAAAGGTTATAGTAAATGGTGTATTCATAAGCACGACTTGTGGTTGAAGTGACATTACACGACATAAACACATTCTTTGTTTTTGTCACAGTGCGAGATCTTGCACCACAAATTTGTGTGTGTGGAAACAAATGTGTTATGAATACACTTAGTTTACTATAACACACAGTGTATACTCCGTCATGTCCCATTCCAGACTACATGCATTACAAGTGTATTTAACTTCCCCAAGTGCAGTTCTATTACAAACCCTTGTCTTTGGCATCAGTGATATAAAACTGCACTTAAGGAAGCAATGCATATGTCCGGTATATAATCTGGTATAGTACATTCAAGATCATGCACTATTCATATTATATTGCATAAACAGCAGATACGAAAAGAAATCCAAGTTCAGACATTCCGAGAATGCATAGTGCAGCTATACGTATGAATACAACAATAAAAGCAACCTTGTTTGCCCACATGCGCCCAACAGACAAGTATACAGTCTGCCGGATTATTAAAGACAGTGTCAACAGAGTATTGGAAGAGGGGGGCGGGTTGCGTCTGACCCGACCCCCAATATCTTACTTGTCGTGTTCGAACGGGGGCGCGGAACGAATTCACGAGAATACCTGAAATTACCTTTTATAAAGGAAACACACGTACAATACAATACAATCAATCAATCAATCAATTGGGGAAACATGCCCTAGCTGCTGTGGAAATTAAAATTTGTCACGGGGGGGGGGGGGGGGAATTCACGTAGGTGAAAACTCGATACTGTAGACTCATCAACTCTTGTCATTTGTAGATGACAAAATGGGCATGCTACGGTTCGATGCCATGGTTTGAATTCATTGGCATTATCATGACCTTTCATACCTGATTGCAAAGTAGCATTCAAAAGCCTATCTCATATTACCACCTTAGGTTGTTACAACCTGTAGTTTTAAAATCAGATATCAGTGTAGTGATTTGATATCTCCTAATAAATTCAGACAGGAGGAGAGCAATGTGTTGAGAATGCAAACGTGATATTATAGATTTAATCAAATTATTATAAACTAACCAAGAATGAAAGTGATGATCTGGTATTCATAGTCCAGCATAAGTTCCCTCAAACAATTAAAGACTTCTATATGACTAATCTTCAAAGTCATGCGGCAGAATAGAGTTCTTCTTTTCGTTTAATATTAAATATGATATTTTAAGAAAATTACTTCTCATGCTTGCATAATGATTTCACATCTCCGTATCAAAAAAAGAAAGAAAAAAGTACAGACTTATCAAAGAACAGAGAACACTTGCTTGCTAATCTTTAAACATCTTGCCCCATGATAGTACGTTATGAAAAGAGACATGCACATAAATGTATAGTACATGGTTTAAAGTCTTCCCCTACTCAGTGGGAATACAGACAAAGGTAAATGGAGACACGGGATACTCTACATGGTCAGTCAAGAGCAAGAAGGGCATACATGATGCTACAGGTCTATGACAGTCACATCCTTCTGCTTCTTAAATGACAAAATGTATGAAAGATGGAGAAAGAAAGATATCTGACCAAGTTGTCAATGTGGCAAATATATATACCTGCTATTAAAAACATCAGACATATTTTTGCACAATGTACTATAGCAGATATAACTGCTCTCAGAGAGAGAATAAATTGCATGAAATAGATAGATAGATAGATAGATAGATAGATAGATAGATAGATAGATAGATAGATAGATAGATAGATAGATAGGACAGATAGATAGTTAAATATGAGATGGAGAGGTATGATCTAAACATGTAAAAGAAAACAAACAGCAATGATACACATTATCTACCATCATACGGTAGAGGCACACTGCCCCTACATGTACTTCACTGTAATCAAATAGAATCTAGACCATTCCGCCGAATGGATTCAAGATAGAGGGCACCAGACTTGCATAGGCGGGGACCTTTAGGGGGTAGGCGTGGGGGTTACAAGTTGTGCCAAGCAAATAGACATTGTGTGATGACCAATGACATGCAAATAAACATGCAAATGTGCATTATTACAGTTGTATGAACCATATCATTTACTCTTACTGTGAACATTATAGTCTGTAAGTTTCAATATAATGTAATCTGCAACTTAAAATTTAAAGGAACAGACGAACATTCTAGATATATGTATCTAGGATGGAAAAGCCATGGAAAATTGATGCTAAGGGTGTGTGTATTTTTTTTTTATGAATCCAGGAAACCCGCATAGGACAGGGCAACTCACAAGCTATGACGATGGCCATGACAGTAATTGTGAAATAACTTTCTTACATGCCGAATGTGGGCGTGCCGAAGCATCGCCCGTGGCAACCGGCGTCTGCGGACTGGTGAAGGAATCTCCACCAACGCTGCTGAAGAGGTCGGGACTCAAGGCGCCTAGTTGGAGAGGTGGGTTAGAGGTTAAATGTCAAAGCCCTTGTACATGCATGAGATCATTCATGGTAAAAAAAAAAAAGCAGGCTTGTTAAAAATGATGGATCATACACAGCATTTCAACACAAACCGATTAATAATGCACTGTTAGTTGCAAGTTGAGGGTTGCAACACTGTTAAGATACATCAGTTGATTAGTTGATAACAAATGGCTGCCATATCGTCAGTCCAAGTCGGATGCCTGTTCATGGGAAAATTGGTGAAACAACTGTTTCTGAAGTCTAGTGATTGAGTGCTGTGTGCACAAAATCACATAACATGCAGTGACAGTGTAAAATGACTACCCAAACATTTTGTGCTTATTGCAACAGTGCAAGTTCTCAAACCAGGTCATACTTCACATTCCACATATGTATACACAAAATGTTTGTGATGATTCACTCAAAACAAGAACTGTTTTACACACTTATACTCCATTCAACAAGCACAAATTTAAGACCAGGGCTGAAATGTGGTGTAAAAACAGCTGGACACTAGCAGATTCCTTTTCTCACACATTTCAATGGTTTATTCTTCAATTCAAAGAAAATTTTCCCACAGGGTAATCGCCACAAAAAGATTATACTCCTCAGACAAAATCATACAGGATAAAAGCAGCCACAGAAAAGAAAAAAATAACGAGAAATGGGGCGAAAATCTACAATGAAATGTCAAGACCACTCAAATGGCAGTATAATTAGTAAATGTCAAGGTCCAGAGGATAGCTACAAATTGCCAAAAAGGTCAATGTAACCATAATGTAGGTTGCAAGGAACTTCCTATTTATTTTGTAAATAAACTGACACTACATCACAGGTGTTATTGTTGTTGGCATTGGTGTTTTGGGTTTTTTTTTTTTTTTTGCATTACAATTCATTTTCTTCACAATTTGACTGAAGTCTCACATAGCGCACAGTACTCTTCCACATCATTTTGAAATTGATAAAAATGCACACATGTGTGCAACTTTGAATAAAACAATCTTTCAACATTTTTGTGAAAAGAACAAATAGGAGGTAAACAGATGGTATCATTATCCCAAGACAGAAATACTTATCTTAAATGATCCGTGTGACAGAGCATATCACACAAATTACTAATATGTCTTTAAATTGATTTATACTCACAAATCACTTGTCTAATCTGCTCAGATTCTCGTTGAAATCTTGTATTAACTTGTTCCACGCTGAATTCTGAAATCTCCATATAATATAGATCCTGTATGGAACGGGTTAAAAGCTCCTGTTGTGCTCTATTTGAATCTCAATTTTGTTATCTTCCTGAGAAGCTGTGTTTTGTAGCCAATAAATGGTAGACTGAAGTACATGTATTACCATGCTCTGAGCATCTACGGACTAGCAATTATTTGAACGCTGACAGGGGATAGAGATAGATGGAAATTCGGTTTCACCAGTGCAGGGCATGTCTCTGAAATAGGACATCAAGATCAAGAAATGAATACGTACTAATCTTCTCGCTGATTCAAAGTGACAGCATTTTCACTTTTTCATCAGGTCAATGACATAAATATGGCATCATAATTATCACATAATATTATGGTGATGTAGGGACATATTGTCCTATAAAGGCGCATCACGCATAGGAGATACCACAGTTATACAGTGCTATACCCACTACATAATGCTGGGACGCCAACATTGTAAATTGCATTGCAGTAGTCTGAGAGCTGAAAAGCCACATTTTTGGCGGAAAAATAGGATTTTTATCTTGCCTGTAACAACAACATGTATAGTTATACAATTTGGACAAAATAGCAGTTTCAATGAGACCTGCAGTATAGTTGGCCAAAACACAGCACAGAAAACTACAAGAAGTAACGGTTGGCATCTCAGCTTTAGAAATGATAATTATGTCAACTAAACACGTCAGCTCCTATGATCCTGCAAAATATCAACAGATCTCTGAAGTCTCCCATAACAGAACCTATTGAGATATGGGTACTATGCACACATCAACAGATTTTTCTCTGTGTCTTACTGTCTCAAAACAGACAAATCTGCCAACGCACATACAAATACAAACCAAACACAAACCCACTTTATAACACCACATACATGTAATCCAACCAGTCTGACATACTGTTACCTCTTAAAAGGCCCTCTAGATCTCCTAACCCACTGGACCTCACCCCTCACGCTTCAGAGCCGGAAGAATATTCCGCTCCATGCCATCTGCTCCGGAGAAGACCCACACACACCCACATGCACATATGCTGGCAGTGACAATTGCCCAGACGTCGCACAAAAACACAATTAGCGACGCTGGAAGTCAACGAAGGAACACCAAAGCGGGTCTTGCTGCATTTCATTGGGATGTCGTTTTCTTGGCTGGAGTCCACATACAGGCACACATGCACACCATGCACCACTCACGCCGCCAATATCTTCTCATCACACGGACACACACTGACTGGCACACACACACACACACACACACACACACACACACATTTCTTCAAAAGCTACCTCACTGATTAACACATGTAAATATCTGTCACGTCTACTCTCTATGTCTCTCCATCTCCTTCTCCCTCTACCCATCTCTCCCTCCCCCCCCCCTTCTCCCTCCCTCTCTCTCCTCCTCCCTCTCTCTCCTCCTCCTTCCCCACTTGTCGTGTTGCCATGGGATACTATGCTCCTCCAGGTCTTGAAATACAACCTCCCCTGACCCACTTCACACGCCAGCATCTTTCGGGTGTGGCCCCTCGTACATGAGCTGACCCCGCCCACCTCATTGCCATGAAGACACCCGGCTCTCACACCAAGGTCGCCTTCGCCACCGATGGCTCGAGGGATTTGAGGCATCCATGAAGACAAGCTCATGATGATAGCCATACATGCTATTCATGTTGAGCAAGACCAACTTGCCTGCATAACTGAGAGGCATTGCCATAGACATTAACACCCTCACAAGACGCATGCTTAAATTTCTACACGTGGGACTCTCACGCTCCCTCCCTCTCCCCCGTACAAAAGCAAACACACATTTGTATGCACACAGCACCATTACGACTGCTTGAAATCAAGGCAGATCACGGCGTGGGCTTTCCTTGCATCATAATTAATCGCACCAATTACCGGAGGCCTGCCGCTACTCACCGTCTAAATGTGATGATATCTGTCCAAATCAATAATTGGTTAGGTACCCTCAGAGATCTTGGACTGACACCAACATGTGGTTGGGTGTACTCATCAAATTACCCCCTGTACAAAGGTGCTCAAGTGCATGCTATCTTGATCAGGTCCTCACAGTGAAGACAAAGGCCCACGACTGTACATCGTCAATGCTCTCACACCACAAGATAACATAGTGAACAAACTGCAACTTCAATTATCATCACTTTAAACCATGTTACTATCCTGCCGATCATGAAACACACATTTCATGTTGATACATTCCAATACAATTCATTCTCCATCAATGTCATCTACATGTACTTCCTTTAACCTCTTCTGCGCCAATGAGTCAAATATGTACAAATTTCACACACTATACCTATGGACTGAAAATACATGTGGCACACGGAGGGTTAACCACTTCACTGTTCCCCTCTTCAGTGTCTGTTTCACCCTCACCTTCTTGTCTCTGTTTCCTTTTTTACCCCCAGTAGACCTGGATGATTTTCTTTTAGGTTTTATCTCTTCCAACCCTTCCCCCCCCTTCCAGCTTCTTCACTCCCCCTTCTTTCTTCCTAATACATTTTTTTCGTCTTTCCTAGCACACTTTTTCATCTTTCCTCGCACACTTTTTCCTCTCCTTGTGCCTTTTGACCCATCCTATGACAATGAGCTAAATGTGCTTAAATTTCACAAACAAATCTATGGACAGAATATACAAATAATGACTGCTATGAGGGGCACAGTTAAAATTATGGGCCCAAGGTGATGTGAAAACCGTAACTATGCCCGAAGCGAAGCTGAGGGCATGGTTATGGTTTTCACATCACCGAGGGCCTACATAATTTTAACTGTACCCCGAATATCAAGCAGTCATTATTTGTTTTATATACCGAAAATATAGATTCCAAAATATAGATACCGAAAATATAGATTCTAGTCTCTTTTACAGCACTCGCAATCAATGCTGATCGACAGCGCGGCGGTCGTATCATTGGTGCGTACAGTAATCATCTATGTGTACAGTGTACGTTACGTGTACTACGGGATGGCGATTGTCTCAAAACCAGTCCGCTAGTCTCTTTTACAGCACGCTGATTGAATGCGCGGCGGTCGTATCATTGGTGCGTACATATGAGCGATCTATGTGTATGGGGTCGCGACTGTCTCCAAACCTATTTGCTAACTGTGCCCGGGCCCCGGTCACAGTAACTCAAAAATAGGGCACAGTTATTTTCATGACTCCCCTTTTAACCAATCAGATGAGAGGATTCTAGAAATGAGGTATATAAAATCTAATGTTGCACGCATAGGGTTAATACCATTTATATCTCTTGGCTTATTGCCTCTCACCCCCTCCCCCCCCCCCCCCCCATTCATATGTATCTCTTTTCTTCCCTCTTCCAATCCTTTTCTCCCATCCCTCCTTCAGTCCTTCTCTCCTTCTACCCTCAGTCTATTTCATTTTTGTTTTGATTATTTCTATTTCCCTTTGTCTATTCTCCATTATTCTCTACGTACCTCCAAAAATCTGACCAGATGTTTTCTATTCTTTTTATATTACAGACCCCTGTAGTGTGGGGATTCACGGAGTGCGAAGGTGGGCTCAGCTTGGATATAATATTTAAGAATTCCTGCAACGAACTGTGTATAGCTTTTAATATCACCAATCTCTACGTACATGAAGTAGGGAGCCTACACACACAGCTGAACAATCTTGGCAGGAGTTGACCACTACCAATGAGCATGGGCTTCAATGCACATATTTACTGACGCATGTCTGACAGGCACCATCTATGGTTTCTAATGTACCCCAGTGGCCAGTGACTGAAGACCAATTCAATCAGACCACCTATGTCTGCTCCCATGCTACCGAGTCTTTCAATCTAAGCTCTTTGCAAACATCAAATCATCTCTTTTCTGTATCCCTTCTTCCATCCCCCTCACTCACTCTACCTCTATCCTTTCCACCTCCTTCTCCTCTCTCTCTTTGCCACCTTACCAAGACAACTCCCCATCTCAACCCCACTGCGAGCTCATTAGACGGTGTGTGGCGCGTACGGCTTCATTAAGTCCCAGCTCACTTCCTGTGTCCGCCACTGATCGACCCATCATGCTGTGCCTAATGACACATCAGAGCAAAATCTCACGTATGTACATCTACCCCCTCCCCTCCCCCCCCCCCCCCGTGCCCCTTATGCCCTGCATTCCTAAGACCAAACGTGAACACACTCACATACACACACATAAAACTTGTGTATGAAGAAATTAAAATGAGTAATGAGATTGAAGGAATTAACACTGATCTCTCTCCCTCTCTCTCTCTCTTTCCATCTCTCTCCCATTAGCTGGTCATGTGACTGGTATCAGAAGAGAGCAAAGGACGACGCTCGTTTAGCACTCCATATGTTCTCTTAACATTGAGACACTACCATATGTTGTGCATTATCGCCATGATATATTGTACGAATGGATGCATTTTGACAGCAATTTTCTGGGCAAACACACACACACACACACAAACAAACGCACACACATATAATGCGAAACCCACGCATACATTGTACACTTCCACACATACATGGAAGCACATTCACCGGCAAGCAACTTTAGCCGTTCAGATTCATGACTTCCACACAAAGAAAAAAAAAACTTTCTCAGATTTAGGGCCATCTGGTGAGAGCAAACTACTCTCTTCAAAATAAATGAAGGTTGATAACCTATCATCATTCTTCTACATCTTTCAAAATGAGATGAATTTAATACATCTTAGTGCTTCCTGGTCTAGAATCATAATTTGAGTGTAGTTTCCCTCCAGCACTGCACCCTGTGGATCACTCATTTCATAACCATCATCACAAAGGTTCATCACAATGCTGTATAAAAACTTTGGCTTGAAAGCAACCATAGAAATCAAGTTGGAGTCCTCTGGACTGGACTCTGATGCCCAGCAACCATATTCCAACTTATTTCTATGTTTAATCTCAAACATAAATGTTCTTAAAGTATTTTTTTTTCACATAAAACATGAAAACACAGTTGGGCAAAAGTGCTGATTAGTTCTGGTGCAGTAGACACCTTGAACACACCATGCAGAAACCTTCATGAGTGGAGTGGTGGCATAACGTGTTGTGAAATACTGCAAACATCATGTATACTGTACATGCCGTATATTATGGGAGTCTAATTTTTTAAAAAATCAGAACCTTTGGACGATTTTGCGAGTGGGTAAATTCGCCACCATGGAGTACAGCAACGGACAGAGAAACTTATGTGTGTTTGTCATACTCCTGTTGGGACCACAGTCAATATTTTCATGTGTTTTGAACTTCGCAAATAGCACCTGACTCGCAAAATTTGCAAAAATATAAACCCTGTAAAATATATGGCATATACAGCATGAGTCTCACAAAAAGACATTTGGTGTCTTCAACACAATTCCATCACATATTACACTTGCCAAATATCCAAACACAATGAATCGAACAAAGTCAGCAAAATCATGACGCCATCATAATCATCATAAGGGTAAAAATTACAGTGAATGTGGGTGATTTCTTTTTTCCCTTTTTTTTTAGGCAGAAAGAAATAGAGCCACCTAGAGTTGTTTGTAACATTTGTTGTAGGTACTTACTGTCTGGCGTGGTCGTGTTGCTGCGGTGGTTGTTGGATGGTGACGTGAAGCCGGAGCGCATCGTCGGGCTGCTGAAATCGAGGTCTAGGTCTAGGAGGTTGCCGGCAGAATTTGACTGGTTGCTATGGGTACGCAACATCCACAAGGGGAGAAGAAGAGATGGAGATTGAGCATAAATTACAAAAGCCAGAAAATCTTGACTTGCTAACCCTCAATTCCACTTCGTTAGCCTTCTTCTACTTCAAAAGTTCACAGGACGACTTTTATGCCATTTCTGTTATGGATAATATCTCAAAGAATGAAAGTCTGCATCTAATACACATTGGATATTACTACAGAGTTAAACTGTGCATGACTTGACAGTAAGTCATGTCATATAAATCATGATTAACAGCATCAGAGCCATTAAGGTGATCTAATGGTTCAGTTTCTTACACTCACAAACGAATAACATGTGGTGTGACTGTGTGTATGTCTGTAGTGCGTGCAATTAGCTTTATTTTGATGTCGACACTAAAGTCAGCTTGTATGAATAAAATTCTCTGAGAACAATGTATCATAGAGTGACTCAAAACATACAATGAATTTGACACAATACTCTAAACTGCTAAGATAAAATCTTTCGGGGAAAAAAAAATCCAAACAAAATGAAACAGGGGGTCAAAGTAATAAGAATCTGTGAATTTTGATACTTACATTCTAACACAAAACATAATTATGTATCTGACAAAGGATTCACACAACTTTTACTCTTAAGAGGAGAGAGATAACAACACATCCTGTCACTACATGAAATTGAATCAAAATCCAAATAACATTCAACAATAAAGTGAATCAACACAAATTTGTTTCTCTTCTAACATGCTTAATCATGTGAAATCATTCTGTGTGCTGGTAATTGTGCAGAAGGAACAATCACTTCATACAAACAAAAGGATCATACACAATACAAAGGAAGAAGGGGAAAAAGAGGCACAACACAAGAAGAAAAGTGACAAGGAGGGGGAGGGTGGTTGTCAAGACAACATAGGAGTTGCCAATTTGCTGTTCAAGACGAGTAAAACATAACCGGGAAAACAAACACCAAATATGGTGGAAGACACAAAAAGAAAAAGAAAAAAGAAAAAGAGTTTTGTATTTGACAAAGGGTGGTCTTCCCTACAGATTTGATTGTCTGCTCAAATTACAGAATGCCCCTTTTGGGGCAACAGTTGTAACAAGGCATTTTTTTTTCCACACACATGATATGGATTTTTCAAACTATTTCCTAAAGATGAGAGTAACATATAAAAGGCAAGTGTTACATTCTAATATGTTGGATGTAGTGCAGGTTTTTGTCTTACATGTGGTTTGAGCTTTAGAAGGAGCAAGTCGGGCATACCCTGTTGCTTTTCAACATGAAAACAATGACCATTTCAATTTGTTTTCAAAAAGCACTCTAGCATTGTAGGGAATGAAAGATACTGAAAATGGATGGCTCAGAAGCTTTGTCATTTGAGAGCCAGAATGACATTAATGCCATGTGATACATTATACACCTTCTTGCTCCCAGATAACCGTCTCTGGCCTGGCCCGGTCATTTGAGTTTCATTAATTCAAAACGTATTTTCTCATTTTCTAAACCAACAAAAAGTAAAACACAGCATAATTTTTAATATGAAGAGCTGGCTCCAATATCTAATGCAAATTGTACAAAATCAAGAACACATGACAATAATGATCATGGTAATATAAACATAAATGATATCATGACACTGTGCTTAGGAAAGGTCTCTTCGTGCCCAAAATGAAAGGTTTTAAAGTGATGCCACAAAAAAGAAAGTTTTGTTGACTTTAAAGAAAGGCTCTTTCTTCAGCGCATTCCTCAAACTAGCCATGTTAGTTATGATACACAGACGCACAAGACTTCAGTGCTCAAGATATGTTGCCAAGTGCTCTTTCATTCTAACTACTGGTATCATCAAACATGACACAAAATCTTCAAAGCCGTTTTCAGCAAACATTCCATGATATTGATAGTAATAACAGAAAAAAAGAAGAAGAGATACACAATGCAACATGATGGTCTCATGTTATCTTGTAATGATCAGAATATATGACTTAAACAACCTATTGTGACTGTGCATGCCACAAATACATGTTAGACAATATTCAATGAAATCAACTCCCATACAGACATATCAAAACACAATGACAATCAAACCTGCATGCAGCTCAAAAAGAAAAAGAAGTCATCTTCAATAGATAAGTCCTGAATGGTGACCTAATACTAAAAATCAACTTACATTACCACATGATCGAATTAGCAGTACAGTTTGGATTGATCAACAAAAAATCTGCTATTGAACCATCTTTTACTCAGGTTTCTTCATATATTTGTAGACATTTCTATGAGTGACTGCTACACAGCTTTCATTTCCTTGCATAACAAAAGGAACTTCATGAAAGAAAAAAAGTCTGGAATGCTTTTGTTTGTTGCTGTCACACAACTTCTAGAAAAAAAAAAAAAGACTAAGCCATTATCTTTTCTGACAGTATTTAAGCATTTAGTACACTGTAAAAAAACATGAGAGACATCTATAACTGGGTGAATACCCTTAAGTGGCTATCCATAGGGGTAAAAAAAATAGAGAAACTTACTAATTTGATGCACATAACATCTCATTCAGCATGTGTGCACAATGGGTTAATATCAACTTTTTGGCATTTTCAGTTGCCCCTAATGTGAAGTTTAGAGTTTCTCATGTGCATGCTACACTGCCATCAGATAGTAAATTATACCTGATGCATCAAAAGCTATCTCCCTACTTCAACTAAGGCTTTGATATGAAAACTCATTTATTCTCAGAACCCCAAGACTGCTTTGTTATCTGGAGCTTTTCATAAGATTTCCTTCTTTAATGTTTGGACCCAAGTATACTAAGACTTTGGTGTACATGTACGTATTTGAGGTTTGAATTCAAAACAAAATCATATCATCATTCAAAAGAAGGGAGATACAAATATTCCTTGGGGAATGATAAAGCCTGCTAATACTCGGAAAACTACCTGACATACCACAAACAAAATGTGAACAACATCCTTCACTTGGGAAAACAAAAATAAAAACGAAAATCTCTTTGTGTATTACAGTATACAGAGACAGAGTACAGAGATATACATAGCACAGCATTTGTCCTGATATCTTCTGGGGGGCATTTCATGAAGGAACTTGTCGGATAAAATATCTGACAAGTCAATTATATCCGACAAGTTTTGAGAAATTCTTTGGTCTGATTGGCTGATTTCTCTGAACTTGTCGCATATAATTGACTTGTTGGACATTATATCCGACAAGTTCCTTCATGAAACGCCCCCCTGATATCTCACAAAATATCAGACATAGAATCCATTCCAAAAGATGCCAGCCAAGATACCACCACAAGGATGCAGTACATCATCACCATGGCAACATGAGCAACAGCCAAGTCAATTTGTTGTTGTTGTTGTTGTTTTTTTCAAAGCATTAGATGCCTCATTCAACAAGCTGGGCTCATGGCCACAAGCATGCCAATAAATAGGAGACAGACACACTTGCTTGAGACACATTGACTGGTTCCAAGCCTATATACTTTCGTTTCCGCACACATATTTGCAAAGATTACAAACTCTCTAAACAGTCTCATACATGGACTGGATAACAGCAGATAGTTACTCCCAAGTCCAGACTGCTTAATGAATTCAGTAATGAATCCATTGCACAATGAAAGGTAGTTTGGAATATGATGTTGTTTTTCATTACTAAACCAAAACATGGAATTCTTTGTGATTAGTTCAACCCATTCAACAATTAAAAATCTGCAAGGAGGTCTAATACATTGAATATCAAATAACTACAAAGGTCTTGTCTGTAAAAGTTATATGATATTATTCATGATGATTTAATGTCATGCAGCAAATTGATTCTTTAATTTACTGGTTCTGAAAATTCTAAGTATGTCATTCAAATGATCACTTTTATAAATCAATTTTTTAAGTCAAACAACAATGGCTATCCTGTTGGTAAAATTATTTGAAATACTTCACTAAATGCAAGGATTTATTTAAAGAAAAAGGAATGTATAGGGTTTTTTTTTTCATAAGAATAAGTGATATTGAAAGTCTATCTTTCAAAATAGAATAAACTAGAAGAACAGAGTCCATCTCTCTGGCACTATTGCACATTTATGAATTACCCATCATGTTATACATCACTAACTGCTGCTGACAAACAATCACTCCGAATTTAATGAAACACAAAATCCGTTATTTTCCCTCTCACCTTCAAATTATTTCATTAGACCTATTAAACATCTTGTCCCTGCTTTACTTAAGCACCACAAAGTTGCAAGACTTACTTTATTCAAGTGATTACGGTAATGTGTGCTTAAAATTCAATGGTTAAATGTGTACTGAACAAACTTACGGATGGCAAATCTTCATCGCACAAAACCAAAGAGTAGTAGACATTGGCATGCGGTTGTGAAATATTAGACTGAAATGTCAGACATTCAGCTCATGCTCATAATAACAAAATAAATAAGCAAAGATTTCATACACCCAGATTTTAGGCCTTTCTCTGCTAGGGACTTTGGACAGAGTGTACAATGCTATGGGGTTTTCTGTGCCAATCAATACTCAAAGCCCACAAAGGGTTAACAAAGGATGTAAGGATCGCTTGAGGGTTATGTTATCACTTAATTTGAAAATGTTCATTACAAAAGTTGACTGCTCTCAAAGAACAAAAAAAAAAAAAGTCAAGTGGGAACACCTAATGTTTTAAGTTTTTGAATGATATGACTATTTGCCACATGGCTGTTTAGAGTATAACATTATGTACTGGTGTATGTTTGCACAAGAAGAGCTTGCTTTGTGAAAGTCATTGACCGATGCTACATTGTATCTCAAGAAATTTGCCCAAATTTCTCCCTCTTCAACCAATGGACATATCTCAAAACATGTTTTGATTTGAGAGCTCTTCACACTTACATGGACTCATTAAATGAAAGATCTGTAGGATTTTCTATGGAATTCTTACATCTACCAGCGTCATCCTAAATAAAACGAAGTCCATTTTCTTCGTGTTGGTAAGAAATATGTCTGACATCGTTTTGAGCTTTTACCTATAAGCACTGCACAAGAACACAAAAACATAATACCTACAATGGTTTCAGAGTGAACAATTTTCCAATTCTACATCAAGTAGTATATAGTAGCACATACATGGCATCCAGTACACTTCTAAGCAATACTTGTGACAGACATTTCCTTAATCACCATAAATTAGACTAACCATCAGTAAATCTTGATAATAGAGGATAATTCTTATTTTGTTACTATAACCTTAGACTGAATTTTGCTCACAAATGAAACAGCTATGAAGTTCAGCTCAGTTTCAGGGTCCTTTAATCCCATCTGTACCCAAACCATTTCCGTGCCTGGGACTTTGGGCAGTGTGTACAATGGTATGGGGCTTTCTGTGCCAATCAGCATACAAAAGGTTAAAGGGCATATTCACTTGGATGGAATCAGCCATACATGCTAATTACTGAAAAAAAAAAATGAGAAGCCAAATCACATAAGAGAGGATATATGGGCCGAATCTTGGCCCTGCAGAAATTAATGTGGTGCTTCAATCAACTACTATGACCGTGGTCAATAAGCTGTAGGCCATTTATGCACAATCGTTACATACAAATCCTATGCTCAAAATGCAGTGCTGGTGAATTCAATCTCAAATTTATCCCATGTCACCTTAAAAAAATATCGAGTAATGATTTAAGGCATGAAGGCTAGGTGCTGTTATCATTTTTACGGCAGCCCACGAGCAAGCTCCCAGTGCAACATGGTTCTATCAGAGTTAGTGCAGTAGTCAGTCAAACCAATACACCGTCGTGCCCTGGCCATTACCGACACAATTCATTCTTTGAGCGACAGTTTGTGAAATAATGATAAAGGTGTTGACATTCGAGAAAGCAGAGTCAAGGTGGCAGCCAGTCTCAATGTATCAAAGACCTTCATGAACAAGAGAGATGAGCAATTTCCATATGCAGTCTGTACAGCCTTGATCTGTAAGGCATAAATTCCCACCTGATAGAACTACTGGAACCTGTCAAGTCTACCACAATGTGAAAAAAATGAAAGTGGTCTATAGATCCCAACCCATATTTGGAATGAGGCAAAGCAAGAATTTTCATGTCATCCTTGTCTGAGAGATATCAGTAGTTTCTAATGATATTATTTCATTTTATTGCCTTTTTTCCTCTTTCAATTTCATTTTTTTTTTCAAGTGCACTCATTGAGAAAGTTAGCAATGTTTTTGCATATAAGTAGAATAACCTGGTAAACTCAAACGAACCTAACCTCAAACCAATATTTCAACAATTGCTTCTGAAATCTGTTGCATAGTTGCCAGGATAGATTTTAGGATGTCCAAAGCACAGCACACACATCAGCAATCAAACAGTATGTAGTGGCTTGATTTTTGAGGTTCTACTGTATTATACTCTACTGATCAGTGGCCTCTTCATTTCTTGCAATAGTGATTGTGCGTCTGAGCGTTCATCTGTGTTGTTTTTTTTTGTCAGTTTTTTTTTTTCTTGCTTGCTTTCTTGCTGCTTGAGACTTGACCTGATATACATCATATATACTGCAAAGTTTTTATTTTTGTGAACCTTGTGAGTCACGCACTACTCACATATTTAACAACATGTGAGTGATTCTCAAAAAATAAAATAGACTCGCTATGAAATATATGGCGTATGAAGCAAGAAAGAAAGTCTGACATTTGGCATTATTTGGAGGATCTCATAGATTCAGATAGGTCATTTCACACTGCCTTGTAATATGGTGTGTTTACCATCTTTCCTGATGAACGCAACCACGCACACATTCACAGGAGAAGAAACCCAGATAATGTTTCAACAATAGATAAATTTGTAAGCAAGTCTCCTTTTTTGGAGTCTAACTGAAGAGCCCAGACATTCAAATGGGATGGTAGATACAGTAAGAGGGTAAGATACTTTCTGTAGTGCCCTCAAAGCAGTGAATTTGAAACAACAAAAAAGGCCATAGAATAACAAGCCATTACTAACAGCAGCGAAGGTATTCATCTTTCATGATATTGATATGGATACATGGACACTTTGCAGAACGTTTTAATTTTTTTTTTCTTTTATGTGTGGCCTTGTTCAAAATGAAATGATATCTAGTTTGGGTGTAATTTCATTTGACTGCATATTTCTCAGAGTACAATTGTAACTCTGACTTATCTAATTATTTACCCTGGCTTTTCTTGTTGTATTGCACATTGTTTAAAGCAATGGTACAAATATATTGAGACCTTTCACACAACAGACCTAGTAAAATCCCCAAACATCAAGTTCCTGACTTTGGATTATTTACATTATCTTTACATTTATATTCAAAGCTTTCCAAGGATATATATATATTTTTTCATTAATAAATGGGAAGCTAGCCATCAGATGAACACTGCTGAAAAAAAAAACAAATATATATATACATACATATATATCTTCTTTGATATTTAGGTGCATTCAAATCTACGAAAAGATTAAGGCATTTAATAATAGGTCGATTCAAAACGCAATAGCAAGATGCCTCATGAATATCCCACATTTCTGAATTTTGATCTTACACCCAAGTTCATACACGCAGTCATTATCACACTAACAATTCTTGAATGAGCGTAGAATAATGATGCCATTCTTATATGAAATGACCTTTCCTTATTCAAGGATTTTTCCGGTTTATACAAGTCGCAATGTTGTGATTTCTACGTGGCTGTGCACATTTGCTGCTTCTGAAAATGAGAATGCAATGACAGTGTAGGGCGTTGGGGTTACTATATATACACCTCCCACCATTCCATTAGCTTCAGGTAACTGGGTTTCTATGGCCTCTAGCAGAACTACAAAGCAGAAACATATGTACAAATATAAAGGGATGGATGGATAGATGGATGGAAAACAATAAGCATCCATAGATCATTCATGAAATGCTCTGGCGTGTGCATGAATTCCAGACACTTGGTGAACGAGAATGGGTTGGATAAACTGATATACGCTGTAGAAGAGTAGAGAATTTTGGTACAAGGGGGACAGAAAACAAAGAGAATAGTCAATACCGAACCTGAAACGCAACCACGAATTGCGATAAACTCGCGAGTAATGAGTCGGCGAGATGCCCAAGCTATACATACACAAGGCAAAAGAGAAATGACCAACAAAAAAAACAAAAAACAGACGAACAAAAAACAAACAAACAGTAGAGTGGAAAGAGAAAGTGACAGAGATTGACAGAAAAAATGAGAGATAGGCAAAGAACGAGAGACAGGCAAAGAATGAAAACAAGAGGGAGAGAACCAGAGAACAGCAAACATTATTTTGACTGCCACAAATAACTCTTTGAGATTTTAGGCATTGATCACTCTGCTAGAGAAATCGTCACCAAGCTCTTGAAATGTAGCAGCCTTCATTTGAAAGAAATAAAAAAAAAAAGAATGACCACAACAAACAAACAAACAAATGGAACCTCTCACAGAATAACATCAAAACTGAAAATAATGCCCCACATATAAATGAGGAAAGCAATGTTCCCAAATTCTCCATACAAATACAATTTCAATGCAAAAAAAAAAAATCAAATACTGTCTTCCCATGGTGACTGAATAAGCCTCTGAAAAAAAAGGTATTTTCTTCATAAAGGCATATTTGAGGATTACATCCACCTATATCAAATAGGATTGTTTGAACTACAAATTTTGACACATTTAATTCTGATGCCCATGATGGTACACTGATTGATGTGTGTGGGTATCTAAGGGTTTATGATAGAAATGCTACCTTCTGTGATGTCACACTCTCAAATGGTATATATTACAAACTTGGTAGCATATTATATTTGGGATCGAGTACAACAGACAAATATATTGACTTCTGTCCCTACTATACATCAAGGAGGTCATTTGCTAAAGATAAATTCATACAATGATGGCAGTTATGTCTAATGCATTATACTTCTTGAGTACAGAGTAAAAAGACCACATTTTTAAAAAGAGGCCCCGAGTGTTGCCTCAAGACTATCATTAGATATTGCCCCAATCATTTCTAAAAGAACCCCCCCCCCAAAAAAAAAAAAGAGAGAAATGCTCAAAATTCAGACATAATTTGATGGTGACTTTGTTCAACCTCATGAAGAAAATGTGCCGTTCAGACTTTGACTGGAACTAAGCATGAAATTTCTGCCCAAAATAATAGATTCCTTATTTCGCCTCAGGTCCGTTATCTGTTTACCAATTTTGATCAAATCAGATTTGTTTTCTTTGTAACCACAAAAAAATTTCTAACACTCTGCCCAGGTTCCCCCTCCCCCACCCCTACCCCCCCCCCACCCCCAGTCTTGCATAATACAAATGTCTAACCTTTGAAATGAGACAGGCAATATGCATATCAAAACTCTGATATCCTGATAATAGAGAGAATGTGAATATCAATATACCACACTTCCCATTACTTCCATAATTCATGATAAATCTGCAAGGCATGCATATTTCATGTAGTCAAGGTAGCTGCACATATGAATATTTCAGGTAATGCATATAATAATATATATGCAGAGACAAAAAGGTTTGTTTCTAGGCATTGCACTCATTTGCATTTGGTAGAGTGAGCCAGAGACATAATCTACATTTCTACGAAAAGCACTTCCACATCAAGCCTGCATCATAAAACATAAAGAATAATTTATCAGGAAATACACAGCAGCAGGCATATGAGCAAGTCTTTCTCCATTAGACAGAGTTCTTTAAATTAGGGAAAACTATAAAGAATTTAGACTGCGCTTTATGCCATTCCATACAACAAGGAGTCCATGGTTAATTGTTACTGAAAACACGAGAAATGTCTTATCCTTGACAAAATTTGTATCAGTTTGGCATACTTTAAAGAAGGGGAAGGATGGGACTTGTCATAATATGCATAGTATCCCAAGCTTTCTCCGCACAGCTGTATCAAGAAAATGCTAAAATGCATTCCCGGTGTGCCACAGATCTAGAGCTAGTGCGCCATCTTCTTTAGCACCATTACAACAAATACAGTAATAGACGGGACTACATGTGGACTGACTAATGCATTCCACAAAGGCCAACCTGACTAGAGAATATATTCATAACTAGTATTCTGAACACATCTACAATGCAAGCTCATCCTTTTAATAGTTGAAAGCCATTTCAAAATGATAAGAGAACAAAGAAAACCATTAAACAGGCTCTATCCTTTCTCTGTTGCCAAACTCGTATCAAACATTTACAAGAAAGTACATATATATTTGTTCACTACGTTGAAGCTGGAATTTGGACCAGAGTTTGGCTAGCACCAATAACTATCAACAACAAAACCATACATCATACTGAGCAAATAATATTTGAGTTGTGAAAAGTCCTTTAGGGACTCCCTAGTAGCACTACTGGCAAAGACAGCTATCACCAACAGCAAATCAAGACATCATTTTACTCTTGATGGTCATAGATATTGGGATTTGTGCCAATTACAAGTATATTCGGAGAGGAAAACAAGAAATGTAAAAGATAGACAGAGTTTAATAAGAAGATGGGTGGTTCCACAAATAAGGAAACCATGCCAACAGGATGGAGATCACTCATGCATTCAGTTGCTCTCACTTGTATGCATATCTGTACTACAGAAAAATGGTGCAATGTTTTGGTATGCTGTTTACCCATGAATGAGCACCAGTTGGGGGAAATCCCCTCTCTGTTGCAGAGTCCCCAACAACTTTCAACCAAAGTTCTACAGAGGGCGGTATACCAGATATGTACACCAGACATCCAATCTATTCTATTAAAAGCACCAATGATTTTTCTTTGGGAAATGAGAGTTTCCAGATCATTATCATTCTACTTTCTAGGGAACTGGTTTCTCTCTTCTTCTGAGTACAGGCAGTGTATATCTACTCATGACGATAAGTTTTGGGTGGTAAAGTGTCATGTCATGCTCACATGTGCCTTGAGTAAAAATCCACCCATTCCTACACTGACCATCAAATGAGTCAGAATGGTTAAGGGTTTGTTTTTTTTCTAAGATTGGGCGAGTCACTGAAATGTCACAGTTGCCACATCTTGTCCCTAAGTAGAAAAAAAAAGAAAACCAAAAACAAAATGGTGACTTCGATGATGTTCATATATTTAATATGCAAATTAGGTGAGGTGATGTCACGACCCTAGATTGCAGGGACATCACGACCCTAGAAGTCTCCCATTCCCTTACACACAAAAACTTTGGACAGGGCAGTCAAAGAGATATGTGACCCTGCATCACAAAACCAACAATGAGTCGCCAGACATGGATTTTTTTAGTTAAGGGCAGATTCTGAAAGAGTAGACTCTAAGCTTTAAAATCATGTATAGCTCAATTGAAAGAACTCTCCTAACCTATCTAAATACTGGAAAGAAAGCATACACTTTGGAAAAGTGTGAAAACCATGAAAAGAGGCTCTGAAGTACAGGGTCTATTCAAATGCTTTATCTTCACCAAACCGTGCTAGTTGTGCGATGAATGGGACAAAAAACAGGGTGTAAACCACCGGAGCAATAACAATGAAGAGATCATCAGATTAGGCTGAAATTAAACATGCTCTATCAACACATTCTGTCCATGATTAATGTCAACTTTAAAAGCAGTAGCCTTATCCCTTCAGAAGTTAATAGACTTGAAAGTGAAGAGTGTCCAAAGGGTTATCAAGAAATGAAAAAGGGCCTCTAAGACATACCTGACCTCACTACTCTAGAAAAAAGGGTTGTAGAAAAACTGCTGAAAATGCACTTTCCCATTCATCTTGTGATCCCAAACTTAAGAATAATGTAAAAGAAGGGTAGCTCTTACAGAAAATGTAAAAAACTAAATATTGACTTGGTTGACCCGTTTCACCTTTTATAAATCCTCACGTAAAATCAAGGGGAGCGACTTTTTGTTCATTTTGTGATGCACAGTCACATATAAATTAAATCAGAAGAAATTATGTCCTTTACATCAAATTATCATAGAGTTTGAGTGACTATTAAAGCAATTATGATTTTGTTGTTGTTGTTGCTGTGGGGAAGGGCTGCAGTTACTATATTGCTCACATAAAAAGTGATTTTTGCATTACATTTTAATATTAACTATCCAAGAGGCCACATATTGTGATCATCTTGCCTAATTTGCATAATAAGTGTAATATGACAAATATCAATGTTAATGAAAACATACAAAACTTCAAAAGTCCATAACTTCCTCATAACTTTTGGGAAAAACTTACGTTAATACCAGGTAGTTTGATTTTACTCTATTTACTACCACCAACTTGGATCAAAGAAGCGAAGTTTCACTTTAATGAGAGCAGCTGAGCGTTTGAGTGACATCCATCTATGCTGCACTGTGTTGGGACGAGCAATTTAAAGTGATGTTGCTGTTTTTAAGGACCATCAGGTTTCATCACACTTAGTCAATAATGCTTCATCAAGCAAGACAGGAACACCACACAAATGCTCTGAAATCATCTGCACTACTAACTCGGGATATCCAGGGGAACATGAATTCTACTTCAAGCAATCAAAACAAAATTAACAAAACGAGGGATAAACAAAATCAAACAAGAGTTATGATTTGTCTCTTTTATCATTATTATTATTATCATCATCACTGTGGGGGTGGGGTCAGTAACTCAATGCAGTTTCTTCAAACTCTGGTCAAAAAGTTATATCCAAAGATAAATGCTTTTAGTGAGAGCATGCTCAAAGATACGATGAGTTAGGTCACATGTCGTTGGGATGCAACTACGTCCGGTATGGGGTCAAATGGGAGATTGTTTGGGGGGGGGGGGGTAGGGGTTGGGAGACGGGAAAGAAGGGTGGGTCATTCCCACTAGTTGGCAAGGTGACAAGCACGAAGCAACCTATCGCTGTCCAATCAAAGGCCAACACAGTTTGGTATACGGGAGGCTCCCTTGGGGGGTCGTGTGCAAAACATGTACTACCTATATTCTACAGTGAGGGAAGAGATATGATAAATCGCATTACATGCACAGATATTGTGTGTACTCTACACTCATGTAATACTAAATCGCATTTTGATCTGAAATGAAACACGTTTGAAAGCTAAAGCCTCCAGCTGTAGAATTTGTATAGTATCTTTAGCTTCACTCCAGCATGTCAATTGCCTAATCTCAGAATTACTGAATTAATAGTCATTGTAGATCACTCTTGCTTCTATTTTGATTTCTAATAATCTGTGCATACTTCCGATATCTTTCAGAGCTTGGCTCCCCTGATTTAACGACACAAAGGATCAGTTTCAATTCATTCCTATATATACCAATATCTTACAAGGACTTTTAAGTCATTTCAGGATAGTACTGATGAATCAAAATATCAAAAGTATCTCCAATCGCTAACAATGCATCTGCATAATAGAATCAACAGGTTGCGGGGCAATTCTAAAGTTGCAGCTTTATGTGCAGTGCCTTTAACATCAATAACAAAATGGCAACACTGCGTGCTGACAATACACTTTAAAAAACGCAAATGCGGAGGGAGGCGATAGGTTTGTAGGGGGGAAACTAGGCTAGGGCTGGGGCTGGGGTGGGGTGGGGAAGGGTGGGGCAGGATTGAGACAGGGGCGGTGGTAATAGTGGTTAGTAGAGGAGGGGAAAAAGGGGGGTGGGGAGGGGGGCAAACAATTCCACATTCGGGGACTCAGACCTTCTCTGTAACCAGGGGTTACTATTCAGCCGGTTGTACTTTTTACAATACAGGTTGTATGTTGGAGATCTGAGAGACGAGAAAAGTATCGAGAGACAACCACATCAAGAACGAGAAGAGAGAAAGAGAGAGATGGGGGAAATCATGACATCACAATCAAACGGAGCTTAGAGGAAAAGTTGGAAAAAAACATTTTGACATTCACAAATACTTCGTAGGGGGTGACTACCGAAATGCAGTGTAGCATCTCTTTTATAATACTACTGACACACACACACACACACATACACACAGAAGATACATGAAGATAGGAAGATGAAATGTCTCAATTTTGGAATTAAAAACACTGGGGAAATCATATAAAAAATAAAGTAAAAAGGAAACAAAATACAGTAGAAGAAGTGACATAAGATACATCTGAATACGATTAAAGGCATTTCTCACTCTACACATTTTCATTTCAGGTTAATAATACACAGAAACAGTGTAAGCTTTGAGTTCTGCTGAATTAAGGATACACAACAATGACTCGATAATGCTAATTTTGTGGTTTTTGACTAGATTATTACGATCTACTGTGCTGGCAGAAGTTTTTCACCTGGCTGAGTGCTTTATGCTCAGACATTGTGTGGTTGGTTTTTTTTTCCATCTGTATTAGATTTGGAGATAGGCTCTCCTGACACTTAACACACAATGTGAATGAAACAGACACTGAAGGAATACAGCAGCATCTGGTTATACATACACACACACATACAATGTACGTGTACATTGCACGCACATGAAATCATTTACACACACACACACACACACAAGTGGGGACACCAGTGCTCACACATACATACACAAGCACATGTGCAAAGACATACAAGCACACTAAAACAAGCAAAGGCCTTTACATCCTAGCCTTTCCTTGAAATCTGCTTTATTTTGTGATTGTTCTTGCCTTTTCAGATTGGAATGAAAGCCCAGTAATTTCACATAAGACTGGGGACTTCTCTCCTTTACATAAAAATTTGGGCATCCACACCATGAATTAATGTCTTTAAAGGGATCGTAAGTTTTGGTTGAGACCTAATTTCAGGTTTCTAACATTTTTTGGTGAGATAATGAGAAACCTCTAATGAAATATGAAAGAGCATGTGATTCTATGAGGAATTCAACGTTTATTTGATGAAAATTGGTTTTGAAATGGCTGAGATATCCAAAAAAAGAGCGATTCTAATAAAGTGTGGGACCCACACTTTATTACGATCATTTTGTTTATACTTTGTTTTTAGATGTTTCAGTCATTCCAAACCCGATTTTCATCAAATAAACTTTGAATTCCTCTTAAAATGGTATGCTCTGTACTATATCATAAGTGTTTTCTTGGTTTCTCGCAAAAAGTTAAAAGCCCAATTCTTATCTCCACCAATACTGTACCATCCCTTTAACCTATTAACCTACATACCTGTAGTAATTCCTAAGATTTTGATATTCCCTACAAAATTGTTACGTGCCACAGCTTGGTTCCCAAAAGCAAATGGTTAAAGCTGAACGACTCTAATAAAAAATAGCAGCATTACATTATCAAAAAGCTGCTGCTTCAATTAATGCAATCAAAGACGTCCTCGGCTGCATTGAAATACAACTGTATGTCAATGGACAGTCAATGTTTCATCCCACGGAACAGACCACATTTGAAGGCATTTGCAAATGCAGCCACACACATACACACAGACACACACTCACACAGACACAAAGACACACAGACACACACATACACATACACACACAAGCACAAGCACAAACATCCTGTCAGACAACATGGGATATTTTGAAACAAAACAAAGACAAAGAAAACAATACCTGCTCCTGTTTAGTGCTGCCTGTCGTCTGGATTGTAATTCACCATCTACAACAAAAAGGGGGAGGGGAAATGAAGATTTCATATCAAGAGGAAAATCATATCAAATCATAGATAGTGTCCTGGCATATACTCAAATTTATGGGATGTCCACCTCTCGGCAGAGAGAAACTAACTTTACAAAGATCACCTTTTTTGCTGTAGGTTGGTAGTATTTAGATCACCATTACAGTTTACAAATGATATTTTCTCCCTTTCTATGCTAGGGACTTCGGAAAGAGTGTACAATGCTATGGGGTTTTCTGTGCCAATCGGCACTCAAGAGCACAAAAAGGATTTATAAACAAAAGATTCATCGAAACCCAACTAGTGTGATCTCACATGCCTCGACATTCATCAGTGGTGGCCCTTGTGTCTCTGGCCATACAGACCATGACAACAAAGTCATCTAAATTCTACTCTCTCTCAGTTATTACATGAAAACTGTATGAATGTCACATTTGATTTAGTTAGCTCATGATATAAACAATGAAATATGAAGTTTTAAGGCTGACTTTTCAACCCTGACCTGCATCAGAATTTGCCAGACAATAAACAAATCATTGTGACACTATGATATATCATTTCCCATATTTATGAGTTCATCAAAAGCATGAGTTATGGCATTAATACTGGAATGCCACAAAATTTGACCTGATTCATATGAGCCATCTGCCTTCTGATTCTGTCATACTTTTCACCAGGAGTTTAACCCGTTGAGGACAGGCTGATTTTGCTACAACATGCATATCCCACAGACACTTGCCCGCGTATACTTGGGACTCGTCTTCAACGGGTTAAAGAATTTTTGATATGACATTTCATAAATTGTCAATGTGACAAAAACTCTGCTGGAGTACTCGACATACAAATCATAACCAGTAATAACATAACTTTTCTTGTACACTAAAAAAAAAAAAAAATCTGTTAATAGAGTAAATCTTCTTTTTTTTTAAAAGTATACTGCTTCAAATGATATACAATGGTAAATGAAAACAACACGCAAATGAAATCATATCGACATAATCACTAGAAACATCTCTACATAGCCACTCGACATAGAATCACAAGATACCATGTGTTATAATCACGTGCTGATCTGGCTAAATTCTAGGAAGCACTGATACTTTCACCGTCTCTCGACCAAACCGAACATTAATTTCAGGTTGGGGAAAATGCCCCTTTATTGCATTTTCATTGTGGGAGGGGGTGGGACAAGGGGGAAAAATCAGTTTATGGCAGACATCTTACATGAAAAATAATATACTCACTTGACTTTTCTCTCCTCTTCTGGGGTGAAATAGAGTTACCAAAAAAGAGACACAAAACAAACACAGGAAATAAAGAAATCAGTGAGTTTAGTGGGAAAAATGACACTTCATCTTTTACAGCTTCAGACCATCTTGATGATCTGGTTAACAAATATAACAAGAATCAGTAGACTATATTCATTTATGCACAACTCAGACAATGCATTGTCCAGGCTAAAATTTCAGGACAATTAATTTAATATTGAAATCACATAAAGACATTAATCATGACAAATTTGGGATCAACATGGACTAATGATGTTATACTGACTGCAACTTTTTATTTCTACTACCAATGTTATTACCACACCCTACTCAGGAGTGTGCTAAAGTTGGCAAAATAATGAATGATTTTTAGCAGATATGCAGTTCAACCTGACCAAAGATTAAATACAAAGATTAACTAGAAAGATTTCCATAACATCCTCTATTTTAGCACAAGAAATGATAAATTATAGTGTACTGAAGATAAACATCTTCATCTAGTGTGACGTGCGTCCTACCTGTGTAGGTGATAACGTTAGACCGTCGAGGGATTTCTTAATCTCATCAACTGTGGCTGTCGTCTTGGACAGGTTTCCGTCCCGGGGCTTGATCTCCACGCGTATCCTCCGCGTGCGGTCCTCGCTGTCGGAGTCCGAGTCGGACTTCTCCGAGTCTGAGTAGAAGTGGCTGTGTCCATCAACTGGCCGTGCAGCTGTAGTCAAGGAAACTACGGAGGACGAAGATTTTTTCTTCACAATTGCGTCCTTCATAGGATGCCTTCATGAAACGTTACACTTTGTTGGGGGAATATCTATCACAGTTCTAAGAAAACTTAGTACAGCCTTTGCATTTGAAAATTATAGCTTTAAAATACAGAGATTGTAGCTACAGTGTAAGTTTAGCTACACATGTCAAGGTCTACAACGACTTAAATTATTATGGCAGTAATATTTGACATTGTTTTATTCACAAACAACAATGGCAACAGGTCTCATATGTATATACCTGTTTTCTATTTTGTCAGAATCCTTTTGATTTGGGGGTGGGGATGGAGACTTTTCCTGATGAAGTGCTTGCACTGAAATAGCAACCCTAACTAGTGGGGTTGACATCAGAGTTTGTGAAAGCTTATATAGCTCCCTGCTGTACCCTTCACTTGCATATGATTGAATTGTGCAATCCAAGCATGAGTAAAAAGGATATCTCGGTTATCTTCCGATGGCTTGATACTGTAACCCTCCTCATCCACTTGTGGCGTGCTCTGGAAAAAAAAATAACAACACAAAGAGGCACAATGATATAGATGGGTTACAGGTCCAACAAAGTAGAAGCCGTGATGTGTAGTTCGTAGAATCATTGCACTGTAATATTTTCTTTCTTTTTTATTTATTTTTCTTTGGTCACATTCAGAACAGAAACATATAAACGGCAAATATTTGCAGACTATATTTACCAACCATCATACTTCTGAATATAAAAAATCATTACTGTACATGTCCATTATGGGGTTGAGGAATGGGTTAATAAAAGGAAAAAAATATTTCTTCACAGTAACTTAAATCAGGATGTCAATACATTTGTGAAAACAAAATCTTCATGCTGAAAACTTGAAAACAAAATACAATTCTCGACACAGATATACTATACACCTCAACATTAATACATGACCATATTCATACTGCATATTCACATATTTTGGTATCCCTACATACAAATACTACTACAGTGCCATCTCTTGTTGGTGAATATAAAGCTATACACTAAACATTCAGTGGTGGTGGTTTCTTACTAAAATGGGGCTACAGTAAAACTATCTAGTCCTTGGAATCCTTTTTTTTTCCAAATCAGCAGAAACTGATCTCTCAGATATGAGTGAAAATTGATGGTTTGAAACAAATATTTGATTATGAAATTTGTAAACATGCAATATTCATCAAAGCAAACTACATATAAAACTTTATGCACTTTTCATCTTTACTACACACATTTCAAACAATCTTGACGTGATCAAATGCTGTAATAGGAATTCTTTACAATTCAATTTCAAATCCAAAATGTATCTTAACTGAAGTTGTCAGAGGAAGTGTAGAACATATCATGAAATCAATGTTATTTTTTTTAAATTCCAAATATGTAACATGCAGAAATCAAATTCCTGAGTTAAGTCACAGGATTACAGGTGTTATAATTGGCTACACACAAAATACAACAAAACAAAGTAAGCACAATAACAGACCAAGGATCCAACATAGCTTGCAGATTAGTTTTGCTTTGCTTTTTTTTTTCCTTTTCTTTTTAGTTGAATGAAATAAATATGAGAAAAAAAAAAATGAAAAGTGATAGACCACAATTCAAATGACATTTTATGGGTTTTAACCTACACACATGAATAGATAAATACACATATGAGTACTACACATACATGTGTACACATTTTGTACTTAGTATTAAAAAAAACAACAGCAGCACAACAATTCACAAACAAACAAAAAGTGAGAAGTAGGCACATATCACTGTATCACAAATGGCCACTTTTGGTTGTCACGGCTACTGCAAGAGTTTTAATAGATATGACTGCTACATGATGACACACACAAACACACACACACACACACATACACACATAAAGACATACTACCAATGACATGTATTGTGTTAGCCCATATCTGCATTCTTTTTGTTTTTTATGAAAGAAATCATGACATACCATGTAACTCACAATCTCAAACATATTGATTATTGTCAACTCTTTGTGATGAAGAAAGCTAAGAATACTACACGTTGTATGTTGATGATGATGATGATGAAATAGCATTTATATAGCACCATTCATCTGTAGAAACATTCACAGATGCCTGGTTCAGACAATGTGTCATACATCATTAAAAAAGTTGATCTAGCCCTATTACAAAATATAACAAAATATGATGACTTCCAGGCCAGAGTTGGATTACATCGGGCAATGTCATAACAGCATCGTAAAATTTTTGTGTTGGGTTCACCCTGAATGTTATCGCACTAAAATGAATGATTGTACCATGATGAAGACAGAGAAGGGTCTTTTAAAAAGAAAATATCAACATTGGAGGGAAAGGGAATCTTGGAAGAAAATTCATTTCAATTATAATATTGCAAAACTGAATCTTTGTAAACACATGGTCATACTGCATTAAGAATTCAAGGAGATACAGTTGTTGTTTTCAATTTAAAAAATCATATTGACATCTTACTAAAAAAGAAAAAGAAAAAAGACAGAGCTTTCTCATAACTTAAATAATAGTATGTAGAAATATAGACCATAATAAGACTCTATAGAAAGCTACACTGAATTTTGACTTGCAGCACATCATCTAGGTGGACTAGAAGTACAAATATATTTATAAACAATCACAATTCATCAACATCTAAATGCAATATTTTCAGGAAATTCTAGTGAGTTTGGCATTCACCTCGTGACAGCCCAATGGATCCCCCCCCCCCCCCATATAAGAATTTAGTAAAGTTTAATCAACTTATTTTGTACCTATATGCTACTGTTATACACGGTATAAAAATAACCGTCCATGACAGAGAAGTACAGTTAATGATATTCATTTTTAAATATCTAAAATATTCATGCATGTTTCATAAGGTACATGTACCTTTGTTACCAAAGTACAAACTCCAGTAATAAGTCAGTCAAGGACTCGGCAGTCTACAAACTCACAGCATGTAACACAGCAATGACATTTTCCCTAAAGGGCAATGGGCATCAAGCATAGCACGTCCCTTCACATTACAGACATCCTCTGAAGGACTGGTATAATACAGTGACCACTGCAACATCATCATCATCGTCACAGGACAAGCATGCTACCACAGGCGAGTACTGTCACACAGACCACGGAGCCACCTCCCATCAAAGGGGATTCCATGCATTGGTTCAGCTTAAAACTTGGGGCCACATATCCCAGCAACAGGGACATATCAAACACTGGGAGACCCTAATCACACTCATGTGAAGTATCATTGAAGATAAGTCACTGCAGGATCAGGCTCACCGGTAATAAAAACATGTGAGTGTATTATGTATGGAGTTACAACGGTAGACACATGGGGACACATACGTATCTCTGGAGGACCCTATTCACACTTGCACAGTAAGAGCAATTACAGTATGTGCGGGATCACTTCTTAATGAAATTGTGTGAGAATGCATAAAAGAAATACAGTGTGAATATAAACTCCATGGCATGAGCATACATTTTTTTTGTGGCAAGCACTGAGTGCTCCAACATACATTGGATTACTGACGCCTGAAATGTTTCAACATCAATTTCCACAAAGGTGAGTGAAAGGTCATCAATGTTACCATAACAACGGACACATCCATTTTCTGTGTGTCTAGATAAAGCAAAAAAAATATATATATTTTAAAAAATGTGAGCTGATCACACACGAAGTGCACAGAGGTCACAAGTGTGAAGGGGCCCATCTTAAAGGTCACATATTGTGCAAAGGTGTGAACATGTTGTGGGTGTCACACAAGAGCACTCATTCATACAAACTCTTATACAAAACATAGGTAGCGGGAAGATGCTTTTTTTACTGAACGTGGAAAACATAAAAAATCTTTTCTGGCAAATGGTAGGAATGCACTTGGCAGGGGTCACATGACCCAGACAAGCATCTCTGGCGTCACATGACATGCATCACATGATTTGGAGAAAGCAAAGCCATACAACTGGAACATGCAGTTTTTATGTCACATGACTGAGGTAAGTATCTCAGAAGTCACATGACTTATACCAAGCATATCTTGGGTCACATGACAAGGCTAAACCTCAAGTCACATAATTTTGTCAACAATAACACTTACTAGAAAGCCACGCAAAAGGGACAATCATTACGAAGGTGCATTACAGGCAGTCACATCTGTGATCAAAAATTCCAATCAAATACTATGTAAGTGTATTTCAGACAACAGAAGTACAGATATCCATAGTTACACAGGAGTTGAGGGAAATGTCTTTAATTTTGAGCTCTGTAGGGAAGGGTATCTTGAGAGATAAGAGTAGAAGTTTTGCCTTCATATTGTCAAGTTTTGCCTTCATATTGTCGAGTTTTACATATTCAGGTCTCTTTTAATTCTTTGTGTGCCATGTTTGCATGCTAGACTCAGTCAACGGCTTGCCATCTTGGCACACTTTGCCTTTTAAATTGATCAAACTGATCAATAAATCACAATATGCAAGAGTACATTAACCCATTGAGGACGAGTCCAGAGTATACTCAGGCAGGTGTCTATGGGAAATATGTGTTGTAGCAAAATCAAACCGTCCTCAATGGGTTAAAGGTGTTATAGCCATAACTTCATCATAAGATATGTAGCAAAGCTTTAATTTTCTCTGCAACAACTTTACAGCGCTGCATTTTTATCATAAACCCTTTTATAAAAAGTAACATGGCTTTCAAAGGTATATTTTCAAACGGTGCTCATGTGTTGCAGTTTCAGAATAACGTGGCACGCAAAAAAGTCAAATATTGCTATGAAATAAAAGAGATGGAAATTTGCATTTTAGGCATCACTACCAGATATTTGCATCCCAAATATATCTGTCCTACACAAAGTATAAGAAGCACTACCCATACAGTAATGGCAAGTGGTGCACATATCTGTCTTTTTTTTTCTTTTTCAATAGTCCCACTTGGCAGGAATGGATGTTGGAGTGGGGTTGGAGAAATAATATTCCTGCATAAGTATAACAGCACACACATAAAAAAAAAATACTTCTGCCAACTCCACCAACAGAGGGAGACATTCACATTTCTGGTGGGGGCCACCATTGGGCTGACCTACATTTATGTGCAGTGACTGCAGGGAAGAAAAATGGGTCCGCTCATGGGTTTGCTTAGCGTGGAACACTCTGCGTAAACAGGCCTGACAGAATGGAAGGGGTGATGGAAGGATGGATGCAAGGACCAGAGGGATGGACAGATGAATGAATGAATGAATGAATGAATGAATGAATGAATGGATGGACGGATGGATAGATGGTTGGATGCTTGAATGGATATCAGGTTGGATGCATGGATGGGTAGATAGATGGATAAATGGATATTTGGATATATGGATAGATAGACAATGGATGAATGAAAATGGATAAAAGCGGATGAACAATAGACAGAAGGGTAGTTAACAGGATAAATGGATGGAAAGAAGAGTGGATGAATAAATGGAAGGACAGATGAATGCGTGAAGGGATACATCGTAAGTAAATGAATGCATGCATAAGTGATCAGATGAATGAATTCCTCAAAGGAATATTAGGTCAATGGATAAATAGGAGGATAATTCGACATATCAATCATCAGTGAGGTGGAAATACATAACAGACAGATGGTTGGACAAGAGGAACAAGCAAAGGAGATGGATAGATTGATGAGCAGATGAATACCAGAAGAAAGGATGGATGAAACTTAAGGATTAGAACAATATTCAAAGGTGCAGGTGAACAACAAATTGATTTGATTGACAAAAGGACAGACAGATGCAAGGTGAATGGCTTAAAGGAAAGAGCCAGTTTCACATACATATGCATAAACACGTGGATAGAAAAGAAATTCAAAAGAAAAAGAACCATCATGGTACATGACAAAATACATTGTAGGTG
The DNA here is from genome assembly GCF_040938485.1 of Diadema antillarum. NCBI lineage: Eukaryota > Metazoa > Echinodermata > Echinoidea > Diadematoida > Diadematidae > Diadema > Diadema antillarum. The sequence goes on along the minus strand of NW_027272132.1, from coordinate 177,660 downwards.
AGTGTATTATTAATACAGAATGCCAGCACAGGCAACAAGACATTTTACATTAGTGCAGTATGCCAAAGAAAGGAGAATCAACATTAAAACAGAATAACAACAACGACATCATTTGGTGTAAAAATGAATGAAGCCATGGCCACATTTACAGTGTCCATGAAAATTGGGAAAGATATGTGCCAAAGAAATGATTCGAATGGAATTGATGATCAGAAATTTTGAACAAATGAATTAATAAGTGAATGGATGGAAGGTTGAGTTGATTTAATTAGATTGATCATTAACATAAAGTGCAACAGGTGAACACATGAATCGATTGATTAATCAATTGATTTATTGATTGATAAATGGATGGATGGATGGATGGATGGATGGATGGACAAAACAGTGGTGCGACCAAATACATTTGCACAGATAATTTGATGCACGGTTGAACACAAATGATCAGATACCAGGATATGCAATGGAGCAGAGTAAAAAGGGAAGGAAATGAAGAGGAAAGAATCAGTCAACCAGTGGAAGAAATGCCAAACAATGACTAGTATGCAATGCATTTTTTTTTTGTTTTTGTTAATGATATCCATGGAAACAAAAGTGCAACTCCATTCCACGTCCAAATTGACTTCCAGAAATTGAGCAGAATTAAACAAACGACATGGTAGAGGTTTCAATGGAATCGGACACCAGCTATGTCACAGAATTTGGAAGTTTTTACATAACAGTGACAGTCAGTTGCAACCACATGATTTCGATAAGGTGGCAATGTAAAGGGCCTCATATTCACACTAAAATGTACACAAATTTTCACAAATAGTATCCTTCGAAAGTGCCGACTTACTAGTACAGAACACCCCATAGTTCTTTAATACACATTGTCAAAAGATTTCATGACACAGAAAGAGTTAAACCAAAATGAGGGGGAAAAAAACAGTTGATTCTCTTAAATCAAAGTGATTCTGTGTTGTTACAGTGCAGCAGTGGTGACTTTTGGAGAGGAAGGGTTATTAGCGATTGCTGCATGACAGACTAAAACAGCTTGTTTCTTTGTTTATTTGCTTGCTTTGGGGGTTAATACTTTGGTTATAGCTCATTTTTCGGAAGGTTTGTTAATCCGAAATGAAATTAGGTTTGTTATTTTTGAAGGTTTGTTATACCGAAAATGAAATGATGTTCATTATTCTGAAGGTTTATCAATCTGAAGATGAAGTAAGGCTTGTTATTACAAAGTTTCATTAATTCAAAAATGAAAAGAGCAGTTTGTTAAAATGAAAACAAAATAAGATTCATGGTTCTGAAGGTTTGTATTAAAAAAAAAACATATTTCATTTCCGGAATAAGGAAAACCATCCAATACTTTGTGGTCAAACCAACGGAGGATGTATGAAGACATACCAGCCTCACCACATCCTATGTGCACACAGGTCCCACCACCATCACTGCTCTGTGAAATCACATACAAAATTGCAATATTCTGTTACTTTCCTGCTCGATTTCCATGAAACTTCCACCATGATTTCCACCCTATCTTTCGGTATCAACTGGAGCGTGGGAAAGGACTCTCACTTTTAAGCTTCTTTCTACTTTGTGGCTCTAGGCTAGCATCGTCCAAGCTGCACAAATGCAGGGCAACAGCAGCTCTAACAAAAATCATAATAATAATTTCTATACTGATGCTCTCTACATGTCACATTCAAATGAATACTGTAAGCGCTAGGAGAGTCTATCACATTCTTCACACACATGTACTGCACAGACCATACACATTCCCAGGTTTTTAGTGAGCAACTATGGAAAAAAACAAACAACCTCTGATCGATGAAAGAATTTAATGAATTTGAATGATTCTGATCATTCCATCGAGCGAGAAATGAAAACATCCTTGGGAAATGTTCAGGTAAAAAGTTCTGTATCCATTTTCTGCATCAAAGGAAGAATATTTCATTGAGTGAACTTAAATACTATCATTTTTGATACATGAGTGCCTGCCTTATATAGACAGAGGTGGCATGCAAAATATACATCAACTGGTCCTAAAACAGCATCATTTGTTTGACACCCATGCAGTGTAGCCTCATTTAACAATACCAAGCATGTACCACCAAGAGTACTGCAGTGCTTATGGAATGCAGAACTTTGTACACAGCCTTGTCATCTAGAAGACTCTAGAGGGAGCTATTACTTGACAGTGCTCACACTGCTGTCATTTAAGAGTATTTAAAAGGAAGGTCTACCCAATAGAGGGACTCATTTTGAATGAAGGCAGTCTGGTAGCATAATTGAGAATTTGAAACTAAGGCGCATACCAGCCTGTACAAGGAATGTTGTAACATCTGATGTGACCGTAGGTCAGATTTCATGATGTCTAGAGTACCTCTTAACCCATTCCTTACTCTAAGAGATCAGGAAATCCCTATAGACTTTGTGAAGGCCTGAGCAGATGCACAGATGCAATGGGTTAAACTAGCTGCTGGGGTCATGTCATTGTGGCATGCTTACACTATACTTCTCACGTGTATTACAATAGTAGCAAAACGTCATTAATCTTACATTTTTCTCATGGGAGCATTTTTTTTTCTATGACTGCTAAACATCTCCTTTATATTCTATTTCCTATACCTCCTCCAGTGTGGAAACACCTTAAAAAAAAAAAAAAAAAAAAAACCTATTAAAAAAAAAAATCTATTAAAAAAAAATCATGTAAAGTCCAGAAATATGCATAAATGTGTGAATATATTTCTGGCCATTATCCCTCATGGAGCATATGCAGCACAGAATGTCACACAAACTGTTTTGGTCATGTGACATGAGACAATTTCACACAGCCCTCATGAGGGCACCATGCTTGTTACTGACCCATTTGGGATTGCTCTCAGTCAAATTTCAACTCTTCAACTCCTGGGTAACGTCTCCCGTGGCGGATTTTTTTACCCGAGACTTCCACTATGAACAATATTTCCATTGGCCATGTATAAAAGCACATCATATCTTTAGCAACTGGACACAAGTCAACCTTATCATGGTTCACATCTACATGTATATAGGTCTGCTGTCGGGGGAGGGCAAGCAAGTCAGTGATGCGAGCAAATCAAATCAAAGGCAAAGCAAAGAATACTTCACAAAATTAGCAAGCACAAAGACGATAACACATATGCTGTGGGCATTCAGGCACAAAGGGCGACATGCACTGTGTGAGAATGACCACTAGAGGGCGACATGCACTGTATGAAAGCAGACAACAGAGGGAGGCTGGTGCAACACGGAAGAACAAAATGGCAGACAAACAGAGAGCAAGAATCGGGGAGAACACAAAATTGAGATAAGTAAAAAGATCCCACTTTCAAATAACTTTAATCAAGACTAAAATGATTACAAGACAAAATTATGACCATCTTGTACATTAAATGGGCAACTTGTAAAATTCTATAATTTTCTTTGTATCACAACATTTGAATGATTTTGATATGAGGAGAAAAAAAATATGGGGCAATTTAAATTACATGTTGCCAATTTGAATCTGAATACTGTATCATATGTTGCCATTTGAAGGATTTCCTTGAAGTGTGATGAGTGAATATTTTTACTTTTATATCTTGATTGTGTTTTACAGAGTATATAAAAGAAGCTCAAAAGATGCAGATACCCATTTTTTGTTTAGTATTTTTACAGATCAATTTATATTTTAAGTCAACAGCTTGAATCTTACTCAAAAGTTACATGTTCAAACCATGAAAATTTGGGAATTCAACTTTGATAGGATACAGTATAGTTTGATGAAGGAATTTGATTTAAAAAAATTATCATTTGAACTTAATTTTCAAAATGAGTTTATCCAAAACAAAACAATTTTGTCTTGCACCATACCACTGCAGTGGAGGATTAATCAACTAATGAAAAACCAAGTTAAACCCACTGAAGGCTCGTCTCGAGTTTATTCAGCAGGTGTCTACAGGAAATTCATAAAAGCAATATCAGCTCGTCCTCGATGGGTTAATAAAAGAAAGAGGAGAAGGGAGAGTTTTCAGATAGTTGCAGGTTAATGTCATTATACAATCGGCGCATTCTATTTGGTTTTTCTGTTTGATTTCGCAAAGCAATGAAATGGAAAAAGGTCACAATCACATTAAAAGATACTCTTCTAATCTTTCTGCTGTTCTCCTACCAACCATAGACCCATCTATTAACTGTTACTGAGCTTTCTTTGCCATGGGATAGCTTCCTTTGCCGATTGGCACGAATATCTGGATATTAATAGTCAATGAATAGAGATTACCTAATCCCCCTAATAGAGATTACCTGATCCCCCTAATCTTTATTATGTCACCATGGCTTCCTAGGTAGACTAAGGCATGTTGCCTCACATAAAGTGAAGCTTGCTATCTTTCCAATAAGGTCAAGTTTTGGAGGGATTATTGAGTGCGGATGAAAAAGCTTGGCAAATCAAGCTAATTGCCCTAACACATATTTAAGGGGTAAGGCTGGGTAAAGCACACAACAACGATACATGCAAATGATGCAAATCATGGAGGCAGAAGAAATCAACGTGGATGCAGAACAGGATAACGGTGGTCGTGGGTGGTGGGGTGGTCCTCTACAGGTGGTCCATGTATGGAGAGAGGGAGTGGGGGGGGGGGGTGGGTGTGGGGGGGGGGGAGGAAGGGGTCTGGTGCAGGGAATCCGACATGCCTCAAGAGGGGGACGACCGATTCAAGACGTACAGACAGACTCACCACCGAGAGGTCCCGAAACGACCCCATGGAGTAGACGCTGGGGCTGGAGGAGGGGGCCTCGGGGGGCTGCCCTGCTGCCGAGCTGGTGGGTGTGGTCACGGGTGGGGCGAGAGAAGTGGGAGTGGTGGTAGTAGTGGCGGCAGCAGTGGTGGTTGTGGCGGTTGTGGTGGAGGTGTTGTTGGTGGCAGTGGCAACAGTGCTTGTTGTTGGTTTAGAGTTGTTTGCCACTTTCTGGCATAGTATTGGTTTTATTTGCCACAAGTTATGTGTGGGTTGTTTTTGTTTTTTTTGTGAAACATTTTAAATAGTCAAAAAATGGGAAAATGGAGGAGCCACCACCCATTGAGTTGAGATGAGCGAGAGGAGCGATGGAAAGCGATGAAAAAAACAGGAGAGAGAAAAGGAAAAAAAAACACCGAAAATTCATGTGGAGAACGACATAGGTTATGAATGGAACTCAATGAACTAAACAGAATGAAGTACAGCTGTATGCAGTGAATGTCTGCGATGAAAGAAATCAGACTTCGTGACGTCAGCACAAAAAGTGTAAATGCAGTCTGAAGAAATCTATTAAAAAAAAGAAATAAAAAGAAGCAACACAGCTGGCAGTATGCGATCATGACAAGAGGAAATGTAAGAATGTATCAGGTAAGAGTGCACCAACACATTACAAAAGGGTCTCCAATGTCCACATCACATTCAATCCAGTACTACACCCTCTCAACTTTTGCATCAGGTGCCAATATGCAGGCTCACTCACTCACAACATTGCATGGCCACATAACAGGGATGGTAATATCATATCAGGATTGAATCCATTTCAACTTTTCACACAAAAAGAACATCCATGTCATGCACTGTATCAGACGGGAATGTCCAGCTGGTCAAATTCATGGACACAAGGAGAGTGGCCCCTCACACCACAACACTTGGTGAAAAGTGAAAATGACCGAAATCTTTGGCGTATCTTTCTTGGAAGCAGCCTCTAGCATGACTGGGAAAGTCTTCTGACAGTAGCACTTCTAGCATACCACAACTGTGAAAACTTCTACAGCACTACTCTATTCCCTGCCATCTGATAAATGCCATCTTGTTTGGGGGTGACTGTGGCAAAGCAGGTGCCACGCTCCCCTTTCACTTCAATATTCCCTCCACGGATCCCCTTTCTTCATAAATTCATGGCAAATCTATCACAAAAATTTTCCATCATTGTTTGATCTTCGATACAAAGATATATATATAGAGAGAGGGGGGAACTTGATTCCTTTTGCACAATTATAAAAAAACAATAATGTATACACCGTATATTCAGAGAGTCTAGTTTGTTGCAAATCGAGTCTTCCCAACAATTTTGCGAGTGGTTAATTTTGTGATCGCAGAGTACAGCAACAGAGAGAGAAATGTACACATGCACATTGCATTTATGTTGGGTTCAGAATGAATTCTTTTGCAAGTTGTGAAATTTGCTATTTGCGCCCGACTCGCAAAATTCATGAAAATAAAAACCTCATGAAATATATGGCACATATACAGCTAATAAGTCATATTTCAGCAAGTTTTGTGCATATTGCCAAGGGGCAGTTAGCATCACTATCACATGACCTGAATGGCTATTTTGAGGTTATACGGGGACACAAAGTTCAAACTGACTTTACTGGCTTTTCAACACTCGTAATAGTGTTAAACCCTTTACCTGCATGGGCCTGGTGCTGTACTGTGCAAAGCCTATGGGGATTTCAAAAAGCTTAGAGGGAATGGGTTAATCGTACCAGTCCCGTTTCTGGCCCAGCTTTGGGTGACTTGCTGCTTTGATTCCACTGATTCCACTTCAGAACAGTTTCCTGCTTATGGTTGAGGTTTCCTTTCTGAAATACTTCATTCCTCATGGGCAAATGTGGAGGGAGCTCAAAGCCATGATTTGACTCCTTCTATATCAACAAGGAGTTTCTATTTATACATCAATTTTATCTCTTTTTAATCTACTCAATATTGCTTTATTTACTTATCTCGTTCATCTATGAATTATTCATACATGAGCATTCCTCTTTATAAATTCCGTATTAATCTACTATTAATCAATGTAACTATTTACTTCAATACATAATCTATCAGCCATTCATTAATTATGAATATGCATTCATTACGGATATTCATTCATTATGAATACTCATTTATCAATTCATGTATAAATCTTTACATTAATCTACCTATCTACTTATTTATATATCTATTCATGTAGGTATCTACTTCATCATTTATGTGTCTTATCATTCATTTTTCTCTTCCACGATTAGGAGGAAAGGTAGGTAAGAAAGTGGTTCAACCTTCGAAGAGTCATGGGATTAGAAGAACTTTGTTTCCCCCTTGTCGACAATGACTCGAGGAACATGATCAGAGGAAGGGTGTGGCTGCGTGACACCGCATGCGGAAAAAAAATCATGTGACGATTTGTCAGCAGACATCACAGTATCAGGGGGGTTTTTCATCAACGCTTGTCAGCACCGACAACTGTCAGCGCTGACCAATTTCAGCAAAATCCTTGGTTTTGACTGGCTGAGATGCTCTGGTCACTGACTGTTACTATGGTGATTCAAGTTGTTGATGAAACACCCCCCAGGCCTACGATGGAAGGCTGTAGATGGTATCGAAACCTGCTCAAACAAAGATTCTTTCAAGCCTTACTGTGCTTTTTATCTTTCACTGATTAGCTCACCTGCTAAAAAAAAGTGCTTTTCTCACTGACTGGTGCAGATGTCTGGAAAATAATCGTCAATGAATCGAGATTAGCTAATCCCTCTAATCCCTTTTGTGTTACCATGGCCTTCCTGTTGGACTTACACTGCTACACCCAAAAAGCAGGGGGGGGGGGATATTATTGTCACTCGGGGGAATACTGTGAGAACTTGTTTTGGGTCTTTTACCCACTATCTGACTCTGTGCCACATACTGAGCAGTTACGTGTTTGGTGGAAAATGTTCTGCTTTGAAACAGAAACACATATGACATGATAATTATGCACAAAAGTGGTGCTTACCATGAGCAAACATTATGGTATGAATATATGAATGCCCCATGATTAGTTATGACTTTGTGGACAGAATTCAAATTTACAAGCACATAGTGGGCGACCACAGATGTAAACATAGCATTGCATAGAAGTAACCAAAAGAACTGATATCCAGGGCACAGAACAGCAGCTGACAGCCAGCTTTGTCCACAAACAGCTGCAAGAAAGATTAACCAAGACACACAGACAGATTAAAAGAGAAGTAGACAGAGAGAAAGAGAGAGATATAGATTGAAAGACAGAAAGAAAGGTATGGATAGATAGACAGATAGACAGACAGATAGACAGTTAGACAGACAGATAGATAGACAGACAACTGAATGGGAGAAAGAAAGAGAGGGACAGCGAAAGAGACAGACACACAGATAATTATGAGAGAGAGATAGATACTGGAAAAGATAAGAAAGGGATGGTGAGACAGAGACAAACGGACAATTATCAAACAGACAATTATACAAGACTGAAAGAGAGACACAGGCAGATAGACAAATATACAGAAAGAGAAATAAGCAGAGACAGAGAGAAACAGTTAGGTAGAGACTAAAAGATAGAAAGAGAGGGCTAAAGAGACAGACAGACAGACAGACAGACCAACAACTGAAAGAAAAAGAAAGAAGAATCACACAGAAAAACTAAGAGACAGACAGCATGGGACAAAGATACAGATGAACAGACAGACTTAAAGTATGGAATTAATTTAGTAACTGAATTGAATTGAATTGAATTGAATTCACTGGAATTGAATTGAATTGAATTGAATTGAATTGAATTGAATTGAATTGAATTGAAATGAATTGAATTGAATTGAAAGAGAAAAAAGGAACACAGAATATGGTGAGACAACCTATAAGACAGTGAAAGAGATAAAGAAACTAACAGAAAGACAGACTAACAGACAGGCAGAGAGACAGAGAGAGAAGCCTATCTCATCATCACAGGTCAAACAAATGCCATCTCCTACTGTTTTTGATGAACATAATGGCCCATTTCCTAAAAATGTTTTCCTGCCTCTGTTGTTTCCTGTAGTGTTGTTCCTAAAAACAACATTGTGGCCGCACAAACCACAAAGAGCACATTCTGTTCCATTTTTCTTGTGTCCCCAACATCATAACAGGTATGATTCAAACTTCCATGAGGCAAAATGTGCAATGTGAGAATGTGTGCAGACATACATCCATAATCACATTAGTACTCACAGATATCTTCAAATAGTGGACTGAGTTGTGTGTGAATCAAATCTGGCAGTGAGGGTTAAATGAATTTTAAAGTTTGACACGATTAATTGGAATAGATCTAGATATATGGATAGATAAATAGATAGATAGATCAATAGACAGATAGATAGATGGACAAATAGATACAGACAGACAAATCAAAAGACTGAAGGATAGATACATATACAGATAGTAAGATAAATAGACCAATAAAGATATAAAGCTTGATATATCAATAAAATAACAAACAAAGAGGTAACAGACAGACAGACAGACAGACAGACAGACAGATAGATAAACAGACACAAAGGGAGAGAAAAAGAAAAAGGAGAGTGACAGATATAATATGTACAGTGAACGCATTCTTTGCTGCTTTTAGACTCTGTGTGCACCAAATACCTGAACACAATGAAGATGGCAATTGCATCTAGTATGGACACACGAGGTCTTGCTAGAACCCAACTTGCGAAAAAAAAAGAGCGACAATGGTTAGCCAACTCCATACCATCCACAAGAAACACGCAGGAAGAAAGTGAGAACGAATATCACCTGGCTTGAGGGAAATAGAAAGAAAGAGAACAGATGTGATAGATGAACCATCGAAGGAGAGAAATCGGAGATCTCACCGAGGCTACGGAATCTTTGAAAGATCCCAGCGAGGCGTTTCCGACGCTGCCCGAGCGCTCCGACGAGTTGCTACTCTGTTGCTACGGAGACGGGGATTGCGTTTGTGGGCGATTGACGAGAAATCAGAGGGTAGGCGTTTGAGGATGTTAGATTGAACCATGGCACCCTTGACATTGAACACTTACACACACATTTACGGTTCAGGGTCGGGGTTAGTGACAGTGTGAACAGCACCAAACACACTCTTTGAATAGTGGAGGTGGGGCAAGGATACATTGAGCATGTCATGTCTGATACATTAATCCCTGTTTGGCTGTGTTCTAACAACACCGCAAAACAACGCCTCATGAATGACCCATTCATGTTCATGTTTTGACAATTTTTTTTCCAGTGACTGTGGGATAAAACAATGCTTCCGCTGACACTCTGTATACAAATGTTGCATCCATTACTTGCACTTGTTGCAAACAATATACACACTCACATTATCATGTCTGTATAATTGTTGCATAGAATGAGTTTCTCAATGCACACACACACACACACATACACACAAATCATAACATTATCAACACAATGTCCATTTCATCTGGAATTAATTATATAGGAGTAAATATTGTATCCCTCCCCCCCCCCCCCAACTATTTTACCTTCTTTTCCAACATATTTGATATAGGGCTGTTTTCTTCTGGCTTTGACCAGAATGAGTTACAAGCACAGGTGGGACTAAGGGAGGATAATGCCACTACAAAAGCCAGAAAGTTTCTTTGCTAATCCTCCAGTCGAAACAGGAGTTTTGGCCATCTCTCAGAAAGAGAGAGAACGTACATCAAGCTACAGACCCCTTTCTTTCTCTCTTCCCGTGTTTTCGTTGTTGTTTTTCCTTTAAAGGTGGAAATTAATTGCTTCCTTAAAACGTGAAGGGTGATGGAAAGACAAAGTGCAGGGCACAATGGTACAGGACAGCTGGGAGGGCCTAGGTTGGCTCAGTGTTAGGTAACGAGGCGAGATTAGCTCTTCTTACCATATCCGGTGAATTCCTGCAGTAAATGAGAACAAAATCCCAAAGGAGAGAGAGAGAGGAAAGAAAATATGAGCACCATTGCAAGAAAAAAACTTGCACAAAAATCAACATTATTTTTATGTCTGTTCTGTTTTATTTATATATTTTTTGAAAAAGAGGAACAAGCAGCAAAGAAATGATAATGACCAAGGATGTGTCAGCTTCAAGATTTATCTTGGTTGTCATCTTTCAGGTTTAATGGGTATAAAAAAAAAGTTTTGTCAAAACAAAACAGAAATGGATGCAGAACCAGCTTTATTATGATATACATAGGTCATTTGTATCGTTTAACACTGTGTTTCCATGAAAACGAACCAGGAAACGTACAGAAAAGTACATACGAAGGAGACAGAGAAATATTAATAACCACTCATATCACGTTTGAATATTTTATGCTTCGCTCTAAAACTACATGGTATCATATAACAACATCCTATCCATGAAATCATACAAGGTACTTAATTATCTCCTTCTTAAAATGCATACTATATCCCTTTATGAATGCACATTTGATCATTCCTGTGAGCTTCCACAGATAAAATGGGATTTGCAAATTGAGGGGGACAGGTTCAGGTACCTAAATATATCATGGAAAAAAACCTGCCCCATATTATGTGCACATATCAATTCACATTACTTGTTTGTAATACAATCTGCATCTAATTAGAGCATCAAATTAGAGCTTGTTCAAATCATATCGTACTGATAAATCACAACATTTGCTGGATTAGATGTTCTGGTGTCAAACATTTGAAATATATTGCCCTCCCTAGGATTGTTACACATTCTTCAATGACTTGTCCAGGTTTGGGCATCATACAGTATGTCCCCAAAAAAATCACAATCAGATTTTTCGCATTGATGACACCCAATATGATTAAATTGTCTAAATGCCACATCAGGGTCTTAAAATATAACATTTTAGCTCTATTTTGCAGAAATCCCCATTCGATTTGGTTAAGCGGTCACAGAGAAATGTGGATTGTTGTAAAGCATGTCATGAGTCTGATTCTTCTAAGTTTAGCACTTCGATGCTCTTGTGTGTGCATACAATAGACAGAACTTGGAGGGAAGAGATTCCTGACATCCTCTACAAAATTCCTCATTTCTCTTTGACCACTGAAGCAAATCGAACGGGGTTTTCTGTAAGATGTGGGCAATGAGTTATAGTTTCATACCCTGAATTTGTATTTAGATTGATTCAGTATTTTTAAAGATATCATTGCGGAGGGTCCCATTGTAATTTTTTTTTTTTTGGACATATGGTACAATGTACTTCCAGAGCCCCCAAGAGGCCAGCTTGTGGCATAGAATATATGGAATACATAAGCAGGCAGTCAAAGGAGTCACTGGATTCAATAGTAGAGTCAATGAGTTCCTCCCCTAAGGGGGTATCTCACTGAGCGGCAAATATTTAGCGAATGTAGCAAATTTTAGCAAATTGTAAGTCTCGTCAGGGTTCGTAAACAGTTGCAATCAAATTCACAAACAGTTTTCATTGTCACACGTTGTCGTATGTTCAAAATTTCTTTACAACATGAAAAACTGTTTACAACAATGAAAACTGTTTGCAAATTTGATTGCAACTGTTAATGAACTTAATTGTAACCATTTACAAACCCTGACGAAACCTTACATTTGCTAAAATTCGCTACGTTCGCAAACATTCATCACTCAGTGAGATACCCCCTTTAGTCAACTGACAATCTGAAGTTCTTCTTACCCTGATGAGTCCCCATCTTTGTCCTTCTTCGGTTTCTTGCCCTTCTTCGGCTTTTTCTTCTTCGTCTTGGCCGTGTCTGGGTTTGGCATCGGGATGTTGGACACGTCGCACTCCTCAAACTCCAGCACGACTGGCAGGGAAGAGAAAAAGAGGGGGCCGTGTCAATTTGATACTTATTTGACAAGAGTCTACATCATGTTTTGCCAAGTGATCAATGAATGAAAGCAATTACATTGTAGTGCCAACATTATCTACAGGAAAGTGAATGAGATGCGAACAAGCTGCTATTACAAGTCACATGACAAGTTTGAAGTACCTCTGTCTTTGAATCAAAGATGCTGCCAGGTATTTGACAGCTATGCCAAATTTGCCACAAGAAAGAATGGAGAAAGCACACTTCAAAACAAGATACAGCTGTAAAATCAAAATGAACTGGAATTGTCCAGAGAGAGAAATACCATCTTCACCTTTCTTAAGATACAAGCTGAGCAACAATTAATTTCATCATCATCGACATCATTACCACCCTCATCAACATCTTTCTTAACTCGTTGAGGACGGACTGATTTTGCTATAACATGAATTTCCCATAGACACCTACCCAAGTGTTCTCGGGACTTGTCAGATTTAATCTTCCAGTAAATGCCACTATTAAGGCTTCTATCATCAGCAGCCACCAATCATCATTGTCTTGACCACTGAATATCATTGCAAGTCAACATCATTTTCATCATTGTAATGGTCATCATCATCATATGATCACTATCTGAGGGTTATCCATCAGTATATTCTTCTATAGCATATCATCTTGTTTACTATCTCTACCATAATCATTATAATTATCATCATCTCTATCACAATTCATATTACCTTCATCAGTATGGCTATCATCATCATCGTTGTCTTCAACTTCAGTCATAATCATGATGATCATCTTAATTGTCATCATCATCATCATCACCACCATCATCATCACCATCGTCATCACCATCATCATCATCATCACCATCATCATCATAATCAACATCTTCATCATCATCATCATCACCATCATCACCATCGTCACCATCGTCATCATCATCATCATCATCACCATCATCACCATCATCATCATCACCATCATCACCATCATCATCATCACCATCATCACCATCATCATCATCATCACAAACATCAATATCATCATCGACATCTTCATCATCATCATCATCATCATCACCATCGTCATCATCATCATCATCATCACCATCATCATCATCATCATCATCATCACCATCATCACCATCATCACCATCACAAACATCAATATCATCATCATCATCATCATCATCATCACCATCATCACCATCATCATCATCATCATCATCACCATCATCAATATCATCATCACCATCATCACCACCATCATCATCTCATCCATACCTGGTCTTTCCTTGCCGGTTCCCTTGGACTCAGCAAACATGGAGATGAGTTTGACCTCTGTCAACTCTTCGCATTGCTCTGTGAACTCTCGCTGAACCTGCAGATGGGGATAAACAACAAGACAAAACATGATGCAAATTTCAACGCTGAGTTTTTGTCCTGGAAACCATTCAAAGATGCGCTCGTATTGCAACAAATGGTCACAGAATCTTGAGGTGTGCTATCGTAATCACTGGACAGATGTCCATAGGATTTTCCTTTAACCCATTGAAGACTGGCTAATTTTGCTACAACACGCATTTCCCATAGACACTTGAAGTATACTCAGGACTCCTCCTCAATGGGTTAAGTGTGGCTTAAATCCAATAATGTTATTTAAACAACCATGAATATGTTTGATAAATAAATATTTTTTCTCTTTAGTTGAAATGGAATTAATCTCTACATAGCACACTTTACAATCACCGGCGGAGAGGGCTACTACCCTTAGGCTAGTAATTCACACAATTGTACAATCACCAGTACAGGAGGGCTACTAGCCTTGTATGGGGTACAACTGCAGAAGTGGGGAATCCATTTTTTTTATCCTCGTATTTGAGGTGTGCGAAGTGAAAAGCAGATAAAATTACCCCCGGAAAGAGGAATTAATTAATAGAGCACATGATTGCATGCCTTGAGGCTTAAATTTGATCCGTCTACATTCACAGCACAGGATGGACGCTCACCTCCCATTGAGACACATTATAAAGACATTGCTATTAAACACTTTTAGTGCTTCATTATACAAGAACACATTAAGCCATTTTACCATGTATATTCTCTTTATCAACTGTACAAAACATTCACACATATGAATTTACAATCATTCTCAACATCAATGTATGTGTACATCGATATGTGACAACAGAGCAAACCTGTACAGCTCTACCCTCAATAATCATTACTGCATGCTAAAAATTGTGACTTGAAGAAAAAAAAGCAGTGGCAAAGTGCCAACATTATCCCAGTTTAGTACGACAAAAAAAAAAGAAAGTTAGATAAATATAAAGAAAATACAAAGGAAAAAGTCAACTTGTAATATGAGCAAAACATAATGCATTTTTTGAAAATAATCATTGAAGGTAGAACTGTTTTACCGGCACCACACCCTTGCCATGTGGAAGTTACAACTCCTGTCGAATGTACACTGGATTGCTCCATGCATCACATAAGCATTAAGTTACATAATTTTATCAACTCTTACGAGATGCAACACAAATCACAATGTCATCAAATCATTAATGACATCCAAATAGAAGGATAACCCAAGAATCCATTCTGCACATTCATCACCAGCAATTTTGAAACAAGTGTCACATTGCAAGCACCTACTCCTCAAGATATGGAAGGAAAAGAAATCTTGCAGACACACCTCGTCATCAGCGGGCTGCACTTTCCTGTAGCAGTTGCCCATTTTGAGCTTAACTCTCTGAATACCAGGTCCAATGCTGCAGTAATTCTCCCAAGCCCAGAAAGACTTAACAGAAAATGCAAGTCTTTTCTCAGATTCTTTAGTTCAATTCAAAGAGAGAGAGAGAAAAAAAATAAGAAGTCGGCTTCCTTCTTTTAATTCCCTGGTGTGCAATAATCCAATTAATGAAATCCAAATCCTGGGGGCACATTCCTGAGAGTTCTTCCGCCATTTAGAAACTCGTCGTTGGCTCGGCTGTAGGATCCAGAGAGAGAGAGAGAGGGAAAAGGAGGGATGGTTGAGAGCTAAGACTTGGGCAGCCCTGTCATCGCTGTATCAAGCTCTATAATCTCCACTGGAAATTTTGTCTCTCCACAAAAGACTTCCCCGGATACTCTTCCACGTCGAATGTGCGGCTTAAGACAGCAAAGACGGCACTTCCTTCAGAAAAACCATACGTCGCAGCAAGACACATGAACTGCGCAGCTGCTCATGACGCGAAACACACAAGTTTAAAGGACGTCGAGAATCTTTTGACATTCGACAGCAAGGCCCAGGAAAGAGAAAGACGTCAAGGGATGAGAGGGGGGCGGTGGAGAGAACAACAACAGCATGGCATGGAATAGAGCATGTGAAGAACAAAAACGGCACAGTCTGTTTGATTCGTAACAGATAAGGGGGGTTTGATATGACTAAGCTGTGAGAATTAGCGTGAGGTGGGCTCGCAGTGAGGGGGTGGCGTGCTCGTCTCATCAACCGAAGGAATCTTATACTATAGCTGGGATTGGGAAAAGCTCGCCAAACACATGACTCCTGTGGCAAGCATGTGTGCGTGCAAACTGCCACAGCACGGGAATGGAAAAGGGGCACCACGTACCGGAGAGTACGGGGCGAAAGAGCCCGGAATTAGTGGCAAATTTTCATGTGGGTGTCGATTTCAAATGGCATCCATAACTAATGAGGGATAATGATTCACCCCTGAAAATCCTCATTCGCTGATACAGTTACAAACTCACACATTCACGGGGCATGGAAAGGTTACATACAGAATTCATCGATTTTCACTGAGCAAAAACATCAAGCAACTGGAAATATCTGTTTACTACAAATCCAAGACTGTACTGTCAGACAGCTGTTCTTTTTCAATGCTTAAATTGGCAACTTCCTATTGTTGGCCTGGTTTCTCCTATGCATCACAATAGAGAATTTAAAGCTACAACACTTTGGCTTTTCCCTTCTTTAGTGCCAACAAATTCAGAAGTTCCCAGTCTATGATTATATTCATTTTGTGAAAGACACTAAAACACACACATATAAGTTTCATTTTGTTTTGTTTGGATTTGTTTCATTTTTTTTTTTTTTTTTTTTTTTTTGGGGGGGGGAGGGTGTATGCATGTCATCTAAAAGGGAAATGATAAAGACAAGATTTTGCACTTGGCCCTGGAATAGTGTAACGTGGATAGCATGACCTAAACTATAAAGGCTTTTACCCTGAGAACTTTCTTCGGGCCCCAGAAAATTTGCACATGCAGGGACGTCTTTCTTTTTTTCTTTTTTTTGAGGGGAGTATTCTCCTTTCTACATTTTTTTCCCCACTAAAAATAAAGCACTTTTACTGATAGGTGATTGAGCCAATGTTGCTTCAAAAAGAAGTTCATATTTTGCTATGAATTATCGAGTTTCCTCTACAAATAGCACAGCTGAATCCTAAATAGATCTCATGTTGCAAAGATAGCTATCTTGCATTTAGTTACTTCATTGTCAGCTATACTTCCTTCCAGAAGTAACTCACTTGAGGCATATAAGAGAAGTGTAGAAGGAGAGCCTTAAAGGGACTGTACAGTACTGGTTGAGGTGGGGATTCATGTTTTGAACATTCTGAAGTGAGATAATGAGAAACCTCTTATGAAATATGAAAGAGCATGTAATTTTAAGAAGGATTCAATGTTTATTTGATGAAAATTGGTTTTCAAATGGCTGAGATATCCAAAAAAGTGATAATAATAAAAGGCGACAGGCCACACCTCTTATTAGGATCTCTTTGTTTCACCTTGTTTTTGGATATCTCAGCCATTTCAAAACTGATTTTCATCAAATAAACTTTTGACACCCCTTAGAATTGCATGCTCTTTGACACCTCATAGAGTGGTTTCTAATTATCTCGCAAAACATTAAAAGCTAAATCCTCACCTCAACCAGAACTGTACACACCCTTTAAAATGACTTGAATCACATATGATCAAACTTTCAGTGTTCACAAACGCTTCCAATACACAATGTGGGACACATTGCAGTAGGCACAGGGTGCAACATATGCCTAGACGGAGATATGCATTTATATAGATTGGTAGTGTATAACACACAAGGAAGCTGATTGGGTTATATACCACGTACGTACAAATTCCAAAATTGCACCCTTGGTATTTTGCCTTATTCTTTGCGATATGCTCGTTCTTGCTGATGGCTTTGCATAATATCCCTGGGGAAATCTGCTTAAGTATCAGAGAAAAACAAGCAAGTTTTCAAATCATTGCTCAGACTTTTTTTTTTTTTTTTTGCGCCTTCAATGCGATGTACAAGTGCTTGAGAAGCAATCTTTCACATATTTCCATGCTTTCACCCCCTTCTCCTAGACACCAGCACTCAGGCATGGCTTATCTGTGTTGGTGTGGGAATATGTCACAAAAGAGAGTGCCTTTAACTTGATCCAACAGCCAAAAAACACGTTTGCATCTGCTTGTCCCAAGCAAGCTACACTTCAATCCTGTCACATGAAAATAATGGAAGGGCTGCAACTAACTGAAATGTATTGTACATCTACAACATACCTAACCGTTTCAAAAACGTAAAAAATTTCTCTGCCAAGTACAACAACTACCAATTGTATAAAAACAAAAGCTTGCAAAATTATGAACATCATGTGAATGACAACCTTATGAAAATGCAAAGAAAGATACAGCATTTATCATATGGATAGGATAACATTTTTTTTTTCCACAACAGTATTTTTTTCTTACATTTCATGGACTGTTCTCATCCAAGGCATGCCCAACATAGCAACAATTTACTAGTGTAGATAATCTGACTGCCACTTGCAGAAATTTTTTCAGAGGTTTACTACACACCTCTCGGATTTGAACAGAAACAATCAAAACTTTTTAATACACCACAAAACAAAATTGTTGAAAATGAGGTAGCTATGAAGACGGGTGCATTTACTCAGACATGTAAGAAAGAAATGATAATAAACAGGACAAAAATGATTAAACAAAAGCCCAGGAGAAAATAAGTGGACTACACACGGTGAAAAACAAAAAGGGGGGGGGGTAATCCCTGCAATTTGGCTGAAATGATGAGGAAGGAATCGGCCACTTCTTTGACGTCAACTGATTCACTGCGACGGTGTTGGGTTGGCCCCTTTTCCTCTGTGCCTTTGAAGCAGCTGCTGTGACATGTGACCCCGGCAGTCATAATGGGGTGGAAGTCACACGCCAGGAAACGGGTCATGGAAATCTTCATTAAGCGCAGTGATCGGACATAAATTGATGACCCCTTTTTGGTTAATTATGATGGAATTTCTATGGGTCCTTGTCACAGAAATCTCCTGAATGAATCTGAACAATATTACAAAATCTAACTGAAGGTATCACAAAGTATAAACAGGATGAATGAAAGAATTAATGAATGAATAAAAGACAAATAAATTAATAGATACATATGTACATACAGTGTACATGTAAATACACAAATACAAAATCTGCGTAAGTGTACATGGCAATTTCCTAGATTCTTCTTGTGACTATTATCTAATAACAATCACACCCTTCCTTTAACTATTTTCTTTTATTTGCAACCTGGGATTTACTCACTTGGGTTTTATTTATCATTCTTGATCTTATGGTAACAGTAGAATTAAAAACAGAATCTATCAAAAATGCTTCACCATATATACAATGTACCACTCCATTTACGTGCAGTACAGTAAAACTGGAAACTTGTGTGCTAATAAAATTTCTCACAGAGCAAATGCTAGTGAACTTTGCTGGTCTATAATGTCACAGATTAGAGTATATTTTGTAATCATTTTAATCCCCTTCCCCCTCCCCCAATGTCTGCTTTTTACCATTCTGCCTTCCAGAGCAAGAAATTTGCAAAAAAAACTTCTACACTGTAAGATATTCCATCTTAAAAGACTTCCTTCACTTAACATAGTCAATTTGTAAAAGCACTTCATGAGGTGGCCTTGTTAAAATTGCCTGAGGCAATATTCACCCTATCCCATAACCAAACCACATTTCTAGGGATTTGGTGTTGTTATATGTCTTTTAATTATGAATTCTATTATTCACTGTGAGTACATGTATATCACAGGGTAAAACTTCTAATTCATTTGAGCCCTTTTTTTCGTTAAATGCCGTTGTCTATATGGGTCAGCAGAATTATCACAGTTTTTCAATCACTACATTTATAACAGATCCTTTATAGATTAACAAATTGAAGAAGATTAAAGTTTATGTGTGTGTCTCAAATGGCAATCTTTTTTGGTAATAATTTTCTGATTTTGTACAGATTTAATGAATCTTACCAGTTCCCATCTAATCCTTCCCTAATTCAAGATACGCAGAAAAAATTCGCTGTTGCCAAGTTATGAACAAGATGATAATTTCTGCAGAAAAATTACCCCGGGATTAGATGGGCTAAAATGAATGGCACACCGTTCGTGAAGGTAGCAGCACAATATGCAGTGAATGTTATTATCTATACCAGCACAACGCTTTCATCTCATTTACCAGAAGAGATAAAGAAAGAGTGATACATACAAAAATTGTTGCCATGATTGTCTCATCTATACAACAACTTAAGAAACCTATTAAGATTCTAGCCAGGTTTTTCTGCTGAAATCAGCAGCAGAACACTCTGCATGGTCTTGTATGGTGTGTGGCTGCCTGTTACCACTCCATACAAATAAATGGCCCCTGGTACCTTTCTGGGTGGGGGAAGAGGGGTAGGAGGTGTAGTATGGGTGGGGTATTTTATGTGATTGAAATCTTTTCCTAACACTTTACACATAATTACATTAGAGAGAAAACCACAACGACTATCATTAGACAAACAAATGAGTTTTTGGCTTAAAGGGACTGTACAGTACTGGTTGAGGTGGGGATTCATGTTTTGAACATTCCAAAGTGAGATAATGAGAAACCTCTTATGAAATATGAAAGAGCATGTAATTTTAAGAAGGATTCAATGTTTATTTGATGAAAATTGGTTTTCAAATGGCTGAGATATCCAAAAAAGTGATAACAATAAAAGGCGACAGGCCACGCCTTTTATTAGGATCTCTTTGTTTCACCTTGTTTTTGGATATCTCAGCCATTTCAAAACCGATTTTCATCAAATAAACTTTTGATACCCCTTAGAATTGCATGCTCTTTGACATCTCATAGAGTGGTTTCTGAATATCTTGCAAAACGATAAAAGCTAAATCCTCACCTCGACCAGAACTGTACACACCCTTTAAAACAAGGTGATCAGTTTCAGCCCAAAGTTCTGTAGCGCAATCATCTCGATATAATTTGTTTTTCATAATTTCGAGAAAGACAGAAAGGAAACGACACAAACAAACACGCACTCAACATGACTTATACCTGATACAATGGCAGATTCTAATGAATTCATTGCGCATCTACATAATCCTAAACAAATGGAAATTTGCTCCCATTTCTCTGCCATTCGCAGCAACTTTGGAGCAGTTTATGCACTCTCTTTCTCTCTCCAGTACTGTAAGTTTTATGAAAACATTCACTGGCTTTCAGAAAAGAAAAAAAAAAATTGGCAAGAAAAGATGCCCCAAATTAGCAGCAACAAGTTTTCCTATGAGTCACTGCACTCTGAGAGACTATTTAGGGATGCACATCAGGCGTGCAGCATTAGACTCGCGTCAACGTGACGTCCCCAGGAGTGTATCATACCAACTTTTTGCGTCTTTTCTTTCTTGTCTTCATTTCTTTCAACTCCCCCCCCCCCCCCCATTTCCCTCCTCTTTCTTCCCTTACTGCCTCATGAATTAAACAGCCTACATTCGTGTCAGGTTTCCCACTCCAGACAATAAAGAACATACAGCCATGACTGTGTTACACATCATCCTATATAATGCCTGTATAAAATGCCTGGAAGAGAATACAGCATAGGACAATAAGGGATTTCACACTTAAAAAATAGCTCTTTGTAATCATGTTTCTGAACGTGTTTAGAGTATTAGTAGTGTGCTGAGACACTGCAACAAGTCTCTTTGCCAACTGCCAACTGCAAAAGACACACAATACTAGAGTTGTCTCACGAACCTTGTGGCCTGCCAAAGACACACAATACTAGAGTTGTCTCATGAATCTTGTGGCCTGCCAATCAGACATAAATGGCATTTATGGCGGCCATTTTGAAAAAATGGCTGCCATGGCCGTTGAGGGCGCTAGTATGCAACTTCCAAAACGCTCAAGTGGTACAGTATGTAATGTTCATGCACCATTTGTGGCAGAAGCCATTATGAAGATCAGGCTGACCTCCACCTTGTCACAAGTGTATTAGAGGTCAAAGGAACAACCAGGATTAAGCAAAAGTCGACTGGACACCATGACCCTTGCCCTTGTTCTTGCACACTGTTGTGATGTTGCGTTTTGAATGACAAGATGTAATATCTCAAGATTATTTGCCCCAGCATTAACAAACTCCCTGCAGTGTGAGTTCTCACGCTATTCCTCAATTTACTACAATAATTCCCAAATAACTGCAAGATTTCTTGGGATTTGGATCGTGATGCTGATCGCACTATTAAGTGAGATTTTTATGTCCACACCGGCAAAAATCTTACTAATTGGGATTGCATGCAAATCTCAAGATTTAAATCCCGCTAATTTGCGTCAGTGTGAATCCCATTACTGATACAGAAAAAGGCACACACCTTGAAGAACTATGGTTATCTCAGCACACACTCGTTAGGAGACACAGCTGTTTCCTGATTCACCCACTCCAACACTCAGCTCTGGCAAAGCTACTTTAATTTGCTTGTTGTATCATCCTTGACATTTTCACGATCACATTACCTCATGAAACTCTTCTTTTTTTCTTTTTTTTTTACCGTCTGCGTGCATAACACATCATCATAACCTGATATTAGTTAGCGTGTGAAGCTGAAATATTGCAGGTGCTGCTACACAAGCACTAACAGGTGAATAAATGAAATAAATATAAAGCTCCTGGGCTCAGGTAATTTTTCAGTTCTCAAAGAAAGATTTTTACAAGGAGGATGCCTCATAGCCATGTCTCTCTCACTTGTTCAGGGCTACTGAAAAAAAAAAAAAGCCAGTGGGCAGGTTGAAATTAATGAGAAACTCCAAGTGATCATGATAGTGACCAATGATAGTGACCGAGGCAAAAACAACAACAATAATAATATGATCATGATAGTGAAAGAAGGCAAAGACAATAACAACTCACTGGCTCTCACTAAAAACATCATCAGAAGCAAGGAGGAAGAAACTTTTCTCTTGCTCCATAGATGCTCTATTTCTCTCTGCTTCTCCATTAAATGGTGGTCCATACTGACCTGTGCAAACCACTGGACGCTCTTTTTATGCATACGTAATTGTTTTCTTCGATGCATAGAAGAAACTTTTAGCCCACTGAGAGGTACCAATTAAAGTTAAGGAGACATAATAATGCAATGATGTCAGTTTCAGTGACATAGAAATTATCAATCATTTAAGAGTAAACAAAAATAAATAAAATCACTCTTTGTGACTTGCTTCCTTTTGCCATGCAAGAGGTCAGAGCAGCATACAGTGACCTCTGACCTCTGAACTCTCACCTCCTGCACGTTGAAATGGCACTCTTTGATGGCGACGTTGTACTGTTTGATGAAGTCTTTTAACTGCTGCAAGTGGGCCTCTTCCAGTGCCTCAAACTTCTGCAGGGTGAGGGAGAGAGTAATAAAAAATATAAGCAGGACAAATATGATTACCAGTACATACAGGTTGTGATAATTGTTTTGATGTCAATGGGGATAATGCAGATTACCATTGTCACATATTGTTAGGATGATGACAATAATGTGCATGATCATGACAAAGAAGATAATAATAAAGATAATAATGTCAGTAGTAACAGAACTACCACTGATATATGATACCTCCAAAAACTACATCTTCTAGTAATCAGTATTGTTGTTATTGTAATAAGTAGTAGAAGTAGTTACATAGAAGCATTAGCACTTAGCAGTCATAGAAGTAAAACAGGAATAGCAGAAGTAGTATAGTAGAAGTTGTGGTAATAGTAGTAGTAGTAGTAGTAGTAAAAGTTGTAGTATTATTATTAGTAGTAGTAGTAGTAGTAGCAGTAGCAGTAATAGTACAAGTAGTAGTAGCAGCAGTAGCAGCAAACACAACAGGAGTAGTAGTAAGTACAACATAGCAGTAGTAGTAGTAGTAGTAGTAGTAGTAGTAGTAGTAGTAGTAGTAAAAAGTAGTAGTAGTTAAGTAGTAGTAGTAGCAGTAGTAGCAAAAGTAGTAGTACAAATTATCTTGTACACGTAGTAGTGATAGAAATGATAAATGGTAGTGTCAGCAGCAATTACAGTGGTCATACAGGCATAATTGCCTATAAAAACTAATGGAATTATTGATGCTTTCATTTTAATGGTTCCTAATACCATTACTCTCATAATCATGCTTGCTATTATACATTGTAGCTATTAATACCACCCTCACTCAATTATAGTGTGCTATGTGTTTCTTTGCTTTCATAACTAATGTCTTAATTGCTTTTTTACCCTTCATATATATATATGGCCAGTCTACTTATCAATATGCAAATTGTGGCAATGAAGTGTTGTGCAATAGTATGTGTGTTTATCATACTATCACAATTCACTTACAAGCTATTGACAACACTATCAATCTATTTATTTTTGATACAAAATATCAGTCAGACAAGGATGTTTTATAATTTGGGCTCGGACTGAATTTATCATAATATATTTTCAACATTACCATTTAGAAAAAAAGATTGATCAATTCATTAATTTATTTTCACTTTATAAAACATGCATGCATAAAAATGTGACAACAATTATATGAAGAAATAAGACATGACACTGTGACAGATAAAACAATGTTATCAAGTGAAGGGGTTAATGAGAAGGCAATGGGACTTATCAAAACTAACCCCAGGGGCCCGTTGCATAAAACTTACCATTGAATTTCAATGGTAACTACCGTCAAAATTAGGCATCACAGCCAATCAGCATCAAGGATTATAAAATTTACCGCTAATTTGAAGACTTACCGCTAGAAAGGAGCGGTAAGTCCAGCGGTAAGGGTTTTATGCAACAGGGCCCAGGAGAGTAAATACGCTGTTTTGTCTTTTTTTTAAATATAAGCTACAATATGTATAATTGACACAAATTTGGCACACACACACTCATTATACTGTCCAGTACCTCACACCCTTCAACACATATGAGATCATACCTTATTTATATCCCTCTATTATTAAACAAACCATACAATCATTCTAACCCCAAAATGTGAATGAGATGCGAACATTCACTGAAAATTGCCCCCAACAAATATCAAACGCTAAGTCATCTTAAAATTTGGGGATTTACGTTGGGAAGACAGACATTATCAATAAAGTGTCTGGCAACAGAATGAGGAGGGAGTCCCGTACCGTCTAGACTGTGCAAATTCAATAATGACTTGAACGTTTATTTCTCAATGAAAAACAAGCCCGAACGTTGGCTGCCACGGCGTCCGGCCGATAATGAGCGTGAAGCTCGATCCCATCTCACAATTATGACATTTATTAATTCAATTGCTCTGCTATTTCCTTCAGGAGATGACAGCCTCTTTACACAGACGGCTACGATAGCTGATTATGATGATATGAATCGCCGTAAATTTGCAGGGAGGAGAGTGCTCTCTTTTTTTGGCATAGATGAAAAAAAAAGACGCAGATTAACTCAAGTTCAAACACTTCAACAGCAAGCTGAACTCTTTTTGGCTACTCATTCTCATTCGAAAGTTAAGACAAGCTAACAACCATTCATAAGCAGAACATGATTTCATGTCTATTTCACGTTCCTTACGTGGCAATGTGACCTACAGTATTTATAAAAAAAAAAATACTGTAAATTATCTTGAAAAAATTGCAGACTAACTAATGTCATATGCCATCTCACATTCATTAAATGAATATTACATCATTTCTTCATTTCAGAGATCACTTGCGAAATAGGATCAGACAATTCTATAAGATAATCATAAATACAAAATGAACACAGTCATGCTTTTGTGAAGGAATCCACACTCATGGTGATGCCTTGAAACTTTTGAACAAAAATTCCTCATCTTGCAAAATTGTTTCTAATGATTACCCCCATATATATGAAATGATGATCATAATGATTTCCCTAACTTCAGCCTTACATGTGTGTGTGGCAACTTGATGAACACTCATAACATTAGGACACAGTTGGCACATCCCAAATTATAATGCAAATAACACTATTACAAAAACCAGTGACTTCAATAACAGCATCCATTTGATTGGAACCCAGAGTAATTCTATATTTCAGATCTAGCGCTGTGTAGCTCACTCTACAAGTGGTTAGTTTATTAACTCAAGTTCATATTACAAAGGATGATGCCATATCCTGTTAAATAACATACTGAGAGGTAATAGTTTGCCATGTTCAGTATTCTAGCAGAGTATACATGATTATCATACAAAACCATTAGTTGACTACTTATTTTAGGAGAAAATCCTAGATTAAATTATGTGCCATTCCCTCTGGTGAAATTCTGCCCAGTAATCATAATTGAATTTCTACTGAGTCATGCATGTTGTATTCTCTCAATTATCAAGATTAAGTTTTGCCTATAATACCTCTCCTGTTTATTTGCTGTCATTGTCATTACACAAAAGCTTCTTACGTCTCCTCTTGCAATCTTTGGGATATAAGACGATAGCCAAGCAGGAATGCAATATTTGCAGAGTGTCATGCTTCGAGAGGAATTAATAGCAAAGATTTACGCATGTAACTCTAGCCTTGCTACGTGGAAAAAAAAAAAGGGGGAGTGAAAGGTCTATGTAATGGTTCACAAAATGGCTAAGAGGGGCTTGGGTGGGTATTTCGGGCATGAATGATGGATAACGAGACGGGTGACATTTGGGTTACGTCATGGGCATAAGAGGGGTGTCTACATGTACGACACAAGTGGTCATGTTCAGCTTCATTTCAACGGGAGAGTGTCTTGAGTTGAGGGGAAGGACGGACATGGAAGGGTAAGGGAACAAAGTTAGCCTGGTGAGTTCAATACCAGAGGTAACACCAAGGTAGCACAGGCAAGCCTCTTTCCTAGCTCCACCCATCCCCAAATCCTCTCCAGAGACCTGTATCTGTACTAAGGTCTTAAAATTGGATAGTGATAGCATCAGCCACTTTCAACAGGTGCTACACACTCTGTACTTGCTGATAAAGCAACACTTTCTTCATCTGTGACTGACTGCAATGAGCCTGAATACCAACACCATTATTGCCACTTCATCATTCCAAGACAAAATCTTGGAATTTTCACAAATTGCTGACCATGAAAGAATTATCAGCACCTATAGATCTAAATACAATATACATCTAGTACTCTGTATTTGGGGCTTTCATTACATGAAATATGACAGCGTAAGGAAATATTTGACTTGAAGGCTGTTAAACACAATTGTGATAGATTTGGAATTATAGTCGTAATCAAATTTAATCCCATCTTTGGTATAACTGTTTCAGCTGCAGTACAAGTCAACTTACTTGTACAGTCTAGCATTTTACTGGCATTTATTGCAATTGTGTAGACAACAACTTTTGTGTGCACTTTACAAATTTTGTCAATCTTGGCTCCTCCAGAAATTCACATAAATTTCTGACTTTACTTTTATAGTCATTATCCATGACAGAGAAGTTGATCACAATTATGAATGAAAATCCTATGCAAACTTTAGTAGTCATAGCACAATAGAGAAGGCCCAGGGAGTTAAGTAGGAAAGAAAAGGAATACCTACATGTATTGTAGCAGAAAACATACGAGGCAAAATTCAAAGGGCCTGGGATAATCAAAGTTTCAGAAGTCATGAGTTAGTAGGGAGCTTTCGATTTGCAACCCAGACGTTTAGATGACAATTGTTCTCCTCTCTCCCTGCGTTGTGTTGCAAAGTAGCTTTCGATTCCGCCAGGACGCAGCATATACAAAGTAACATGGCGCCCCCATAGGATCGTAGCATCGAGTAGCTCTCAGCATCATGAATTTGAGCAGACGCAAAAATGTCCCACAACCAACTGAGCAAACTCAGACCACACAAAGTCAATTTTTATAAGCGAATCTGCGCATGCGCAGAACAGGTTTTTTTCTTCTTAATGTCCCTGTCATGAAATCTAAAGCTCCCTAATAACAAGAAAGGAGAAACAAAGTGAACAAGACTCTTGATGGAAGTTACCACATGCTGAAAACCCAACCCCATCCTCCCCCCCCCCCCCCCCAAAAAAAAAGGGGGGGGGGGAGGGCACACTTTTGCCACATAGATCTTATCTGGATAAATGATGGGGTGTGGTTAGGGTCGACAGCAGAAATTAAGGTATCGCAGTGTCAGGCAATTAAAGAGGATGTGGGTGGGATTAGAGAAAGTGCCTGTAAATTGAGGCAATTAGCCGAGCTCTACCGAAAGAGGGCAAACACCAAACGAAAGGAAGGGTGTTCCACCGAAACAAAATATTTTACATGTCATGTGTTTTGGAGGGGTCTTCTCTTGTTTGGTCGGATATGGAAATTATGCGGTGGGTGATCATATCGCAGCCGGACATTCCTGCCATATTTAGCCCCTGTTGGGATTAGGCAGCTGGGATTAGCTCCTTAAAAATGGAGGATTAAAAAAAAAGGAAGAAGAAGAAACGGCTCCACTCACCTGACATGTGTCTGTCATCTTCTTCTGGAAATCTTCCCTCAGTGTGCTGTACTTGTCAATCAAATTCTTGTACTCCTCCACTGGCAGCGCAAAGGGTGTCAACAAAAAAAGAGATTGAATTCAAAATAAGATCAACCAATAGAGTTATTAGGGAATATGACTGCAGAAATTATCATTTCCTAATCATCAAATTGGCAACTCTGTATAATTTCACTGGATATCTTGTAATGGAGAGTGTTGGATGGAAGTGGTTGAACACACTTCAGTGGCACACAAATCAGAAAGGGATTTACAGAAATTTGCCAACATGAGAGACAATCAGGAACTTCAATCCATGTTGCCAATTTAAGAACCAGTTTTTAAATTTAGTAATTAAGAGGCACTCTGTTGTTTACTCTTGCTCATAGCAAGAATATTTCCAGCAAACAGAGGGCATTTGTTCCCTTGTGAAGAGGGTAATATTGAACTATGTTACATAACGTCGCTGGGGCGACAAGACCTCGTACCTGAAATTTTGGTGAAAATGACTTTTTTGGATTAATGGTCAGATGATCAGTTAAGTGATATCCCATCCAAATCTTAGCTGTCTTACCCCCAAAATAAAGCCACCACGGCATGTCAAAGGAAAGGCTCTCTCATTTGACACAATGCTTTGGCTGCCATGTTTTTTTGATCTCCTGAACATTTGACATTTTGTAGATACGAGGTCTTGTTGCCCAAGCGACGATAAGTAATATCACAGATAGATATATAGATAGATAGATCAAGACAGATACATGATACAGATAGATACAATGTAGATAGAAAGATAAATAGCTAGATGGATAGATAGACTGCTATTACTTTAAAGGTATTCTTTGCCTTTCGGAGAAGTGATTTAAATTTTTTATTTTTTTTGTTATCACATCTGATGCATAGGTGTAGGTCAGTTGTATCACAAAACATCTTACTGTACCATATAAAATTTTGTAATAAAGCCTGAAATATAAGAAGATATCACTATTTTTGTCACTAAATCTAACTGTACACAGTTCAGTCCAAAAACAATTTCATTTTAACTATCAATCACATTTTGTATATTTAACAATACCTAACATTGATTATAATGATTACATTTTTTTACATTGGCTGTTTCTATCCCTAACTCACATTTTAGAATTATTTTGAAGCACTCAAGCTGGGTTTTTGTTATCTGCCAATGGTAAAAAGTTGCCTGTTCAAAATGAGACACTTGGCCTTTAATCTGACCACATTATAACGCAAAAATGATAATAGGCATAATTTGGAGAGCAACTCAGTTTATAATTAAAAGTGATTAATGAACAGAATATGAAGTATCAGAACCTACTACTCCACTTTCCTTCATGATCTCCTCTACAGCTTTGTATATGAAGTTCTATACAAGTCTGACATCAAGATTCCTGACAAATCTGTCTGCCGCCCTCTACGGGGACAGCATGACAAGCTTCTCGCATGCACCCAGACCAATTAAAACTAGATTGGCATACTTGGGAAGATTCTGGTTGATGACACATGACCAAAAATAACTTAATGTGGAAGAGTCACGGGGTGAAACTAACATAACTCACAGACAGACCTCTTTGGTTTTTTTGGGTGTGTATGTATCAATCTATCCATCCATCTATCCATCTTTTGTACATGTGTATCTGTCAATCTATTCTAATACTCAGATATACCACATAATATCAAGTGTGAGAGTAAACTCCTGGCATAAAACCTTAACATAGTCACGGAGATAGAGCCAAGACATATTTCTCCTGAAAGACAGGTTTATTTTGAAGCACTAGATTGATATATTTCACGAAACTATAAATTAATCTCATCATCAATTTGCCACAGTGGAGGCTTAGGGTGCGGGAATAGGGGTGGGGGGGGGGGAGGGAAACAAGCTTGAATAATAGGCAGTTACTGAATGTGTACAGAGTAATAACTGCACTGACATTCACACTTACATCTGTATACTGACTGACGGTTGCCAGTGTACAAACTATACAAAAAGTGTCATACTCTACCACAAGTCTAAATGATTATAGTTTACATATATTTCTCTCTCTTTGGTGAAAAATACTGTAAAAGTGGACATTTTCGCACGACTAATGTTTCGCGCTCAGCGGGGAAAGAAGAGTTTCGCGTGTTTTTAATTCCGTGAAATCAAGTCATCAACTACTGGAACATATATATGGCAAACAATACCATTCGCGTGCTTTTATTTTTGCGCTAGTTTTGGGTTGTGCGAAATGCGCGAAAATTTCAACACTGCGAAAATTTCCACTTTTACAGTAGCGGTTCAAGGGTTACATTTTCATTGGCTGTCCACTGAGATAGTAATACTTACATGTCTTCTTGTATTTTGTTTCTGCCTTCTCCAACTCCTTTCCCGTAATCCCCTCTCTCTTCAGCTTCTCGTACTCGATGCATCTTGAGTTGTACAGCTCCTTGGCCTGGGATGGGAAAACACACAGGTGTCAGGAAAAAAACAAAACAAAACAAACAAGACAATTGATTAATGGTGCTTCGTAAAGTGCCTCTAAGTACAGGAATAGGCCTGACGTAGTTTTACAGCTCATAGACAAAAAAAGAAAAGAAAAAAACACAACATGAAGGGCCCTTGAAACACAGGTGTTTTCAGATAGTGAAAAACAACAGACTAATGAATAAAGAGCTTCTAAGTGTCCACTTACCCATTCAAGGAAACTTTCAAAAGCTGGATATAGTACAAACCATTAAATGTTAACAGGATGTGATAAGACATAATCGAAGGTTGTGGGGCATGTCTTTCTTATAAAATTCAGTTGCATATAGATGTATTTGCATTAAAGACAAAACAATGTACCCACTTCCATACTGTGGCTGCACTGTGCGTGTGGATGCAAATTCATACATGCAAATGAAGTTTTACATACAAAGAAATTGATAACTCCCATGCTCGGGTGGACACAAGAAAGCCACTGCAAATTGTGCCAAAAAAATATTATACCGGTATATCATAATAAAATCTGCATGAAATTTGCCCGCCAGATTCAAGTTGCACTGCCACATACAATTGTAGCTTTCCTTCCACCAGTCAAAAAGCAGTACTTTCTTGGCAAAGCTACAGAAAAAGGGAAACGAACAAGCAGACAAATGTTGCAATTGGTATGAATGCTGCGATAGAAGAAAACATTCCATTTGCTTGTGTGAATGCTTGTTTGTTTGTTTGTGTTTAATCCAATGCAACGAGACCACAAATTCCCTGTCCCCTCAAAGCAACTGCCCTTTCCTGCAGCGAGCTAAATGGTGCCATATACCCTGGAGTCCAATTCCATACAAACCAAACCACAAGTTTTGCTATTAAAGAAAGACCACCAAACACCACTACCTGTTACTCAACTAATCAGTTCTCAATGCTCATAATGAACAACATTCATTGGTATAAAATGACTTTACAAGGATATCTATTAATTCATTTAGTATGTCTCTTACAGACATTAACAAACATTTCCTAGGAATCTGGAGAAATATTTGACAGCCCATTTGGAAATTCTTGGTCATCATAGATTCCCAACCGGGGGTTTCACTTGATTAGGCTTAATCTGTATTTTTCATATCTCATTACCCCCACATATGATTATCAAACATGGAATAATATCTGATGTTTACCAAAGTGCATACTTTCGGTCGAGTGAGATAATATGATATGTCTGTGGTTGAGGAATATATCACAGAAGTCTAGACAAGCTTTGGACATGGGGGGGGGGGAACTTGTCTGAGTGAACAAGAAGTTATAGAATGTGAACACGCCAGTTCTCTGTGAATGTTATTATGGTGTTGGAAACATGAGGTGGATTTAGCACGCGACCACTTGTGGTCATCACCCACATGCTAGTATAACATCCAGCACTTTGGCTCCTACATTTGCCAACACAAGTTCTTGTTTTTTGTCTTCATATCAGCATATGATGATTGCACTATCACAAAGGTGGCAAATTTATCAATTTTAGATGAAAGACATTTAATACCTTGTTACCATCAACTCCAAGAATTGTTTTTTTTTCTCTCTCACTCTCTTTCTGTACTTGCTCTTGGTATGAAAGAATCAAAAATGGTTTTTCCTCAATGGCATCCTTCTTCAATAGTACCATGGCAACAGTATTGGTTATGCAGAACAAATGAGGCTGAGAAATCGGCCGACAAGCTATAAAATAAAGAAGCAATTTTCATGTGCAGTAGCAATGCACTCTGAAGATTTAAAAAAAAGAAAGAAAAAAAAGCAATAACCATCTCCAGCAAAAACAAGAGGCAAGAAATGTCTCTCATTATTTTTCATATATGTAATGTTCCAACAATAACTGTATTACAATTATCTTAAACTTAGGGTATGCTAGCATAAAAAAAATGAAAGTATGATAGTATCATACAAATGATGTACGTGTATGGGTGTGAGTTTGTGACAAACAGTTTCCATGACAACTGTTTTACGACAGTAATGATGCATCACGACATGTTTGTAAGACTTGATCCTAATTGACACTTTGCTGTCCATCATGCAAGGAGTGATGAGACCGCAAGAATTATTTCATGACATATGGATGGCAGGCATACCAATAGTGTTCGTTTCATCACAAATCATGAGCGTAAATTTGTTGACGTTGCTAGGCAACTTACGACAGTTGATGGTGGAGATGAATATATATCTCGTGAAGAGATCCATACATATTTCTGGAGATCAGCAGTCATGGGTTATTTCAGAGGATGAATATGTGAAAGGTTGTGCGTTTTGATAAATTGTCCCATACATGATCCTAGATGTTCCATATCTGAGTATAGCAAATAATATCAATACTTGGATGTTCGGTTTGAGCGAGGAAAAAAAAAAGTATCGCAGATTAGTCAAAGAGCAAAGTGAGGATGCGTAAAGATCTGACTTTAAACTCTTCTGTCAAGTGGACTCAGCCAACATATTCTCTGTAAAAAGATTTCCTTCGTCTGGAGCTGATCATTTTACATGAGAATGACTGCAACATGGCTGCCATACCACAATGCCCCACAATTATTCTCACAAGAATCCACATATTCGCTGCAGCAGTGGACGAGTATGTGTGTACTAAAATATGCTAACACTGTCTCAAAGACTGCGGGCTTTATCCAAGGAGCGGAGCTTGCCCCATCATATAGACAAGCCTGGAGTGTTTGACATCGCCTTATAGTTTTTGCCAGATACAAATCATTCATCACCCTTTATACACAGGGGAGAAAGATCAATGACCTTTCTTTCATAGATGTCACTATTCAGGTCACAGCCCTTTTATTTTCTTCAAGTAGAGTCTATGTATTATACCAAGTATGTATACATACATGTCAAGGGTTGCTATTAATCATGCTATTAAAGACATACTGATAAGGTGGAATAGTTCTCCTCCACAGATTGAGGAATAAGTAAAACTGGCTCATATACACTGTTAAAAGCCAAGTGCCCCCCCCCAAAAAAAAAAAAAAAATATGAATAACTTATATTGTAAAAGTTTCCCCTTTGGAAGTATCAAATGTGTACAAAAAGCAGCAAACGATGGTTGCACATTTTTCCAGTGTTTACTATGGAACTCTATCTTATACCTATTACATTTTATGCAAACCTTTGTGTACACTTTATGTGCTCATCCACGTTTGTTGTTTGTGTTTGTACATGGAGGTTCAGATATCGGGAGAGATAAATAATTTGAGCCTCTGTCAATACACTTGAATTCAAATGGTAGCATTATAAAAAGGATATGATTATTTATGGTTTGGTTTTACTAAAGAAAACAAAAAAGGAGGCAGAATAAAAAGAAAAAAGAAGAAGAAAATGACCATGTGATGACTTGATTACGCAGTGACTGCTTTATGGATTGATGTATTATTGAAATATATAATGTCAAATGACAAGACTTTCACAACCCCAAAATTAACACTCACTTGTCGAACACGTTGTTCCTGTAATGAAGTGGCAAAGCAGGAGTTAAATATTTATCTTCCACTTAAGATGCCAATTAAACATTTTTATTACGCGCTGACGATAAGATTTGCTTGTATAACTCAGAAGGAACTTCTGAATGCTGTGAAGAGCATCATCCTACTGCAATTATTCTTTTTACCTCTGCAGTCAAAATCAAATTAACAGCCACATATTGTAGCTAATTTCACTTATAATCTCACTGGCAGCCAATATAAACATGATTATTTCTGGCACTGTGTCATACAGTCGTGGAGGTGTGGCTTTTTTGAATTATGCTTTATGGGGTGAATTTAATGCATGATCTACATGTATGCCATCCAAAAGATGTCTGCGACAGCATTTGGAAAAAAAAAAAAAGGCAGAGCTGCACTTATTCATACACTATCTTTAAAGAATTCTCTCTTTCCATGAGAAATATAAGAAATAAAGCAAATATTTCCTGCATGAGTACACCATTCAATTCCATTAGGATCCAGTGCTCGGTGATGCTAACATACCATTATGTCAGCACATGAAAGATAATCTCATATGTTTTCATAGAGACCACTGGTTGCCGTGGCCACAAGTTTTGATTTAAACACCCTCGAGATTGCCCATGAAATGCCTCTACATCGAGGCTCTTAATGGCAGCAGTATGTTATCATTTCCTCTGCTTGACTGGTGTCGCGTTAACAGACTGCTGCGTACGAATCATCTCCATTTCTATGGTTGTGCCCCCTAACAATAGACTTCAAGCTATATTAAGAGCAAATACCAAACCCATATCTTCTTTTTATTTTATTAAGGGGAAGGAGTCAGCAGAATTCACATTTGGAAAAAAAAAATGCTTTAATTCTATTATATAATGTCATCGTAAATTGGTATACAAACAACATGCGGTTATTTTAAGGTGTGCTCCACCCTTTATCACATATTTTGCCTTGCAAAGTTCTGCCTACATATCAAACAGTCAGTACATATATTCCTCCATTTCTTGTAATTCAACCACAAAGTTTACAGAATAAGAAGCATCAAATCTATGGGTAAATGCACATTTTTTTTTTAATGTCACTGGCTACAATCTTCATGAAAAATTCTTACTATTTACATTGTATGAAGTGGTATTTCTTCTCTCATCTTCTCAGATCATATTCTTGAACGCATCAATACTTTTCTCTCTGTTTCTTTTCTAGCCACATATTCTATTTTTTTTCTCTCTTTCCAATGTAAATTGTGCCAATATATACTTTCTCCTCTGTTTTTTTTTTCTAGCCATATATTCTATCTCTCTATCTGTCTCTCTTTCCGATGAAAGTTATACAGATATACTTTTTGCCTCTGTGTTTGTTTGTCTTTCTAGCTGTATACTGTACGAGCTGAAATTTTCGCAGCGGTTTTATTTTCGCGAATTTCGCGAATCGCCTTTGAACCGCGAAAATAACAACGCGCGAAAACAATGCAGGGAAATGAAAATCAAGCCATGCTATGTGCTGCAGGATCGCGCCAAAATTATAGTGCCGTACAGTACACTACTAGTACTCGTAGCTGGCTACGAACGTAGGTCTAGCACACAGCTATCATGAGCTGAGCCATATGGCCATGACGTAGCTAGCATTAACAAGGAAAAGTAGAAATTACGCGGTGCGTAACATATGTCCCCGCCGGAAGTAGCATTTAGTGGCAAAATGTACAATATAGGTCAAAAATCAAGGTCAAAGGTCAAAATTCTGTGTAGAAGTTTTGAAGCCCTCACCTAGTGCCATCACATAAAGCAAACGGAATCGAAATCGGGTTAGAAATGGCGAAGGAGTAGCATTTTGTAGCCAATGTACAATATAGGTCAAAAATCAAGGTCAAAGGTCAAAGAAGTCAAAGGTCAAAATTCTGTGTAGAAGTTTTGAAGCCCTCACCTAGTGCCACTACATAAAGCAAACAGAATCGAAATCGGGTTAGAAAATGCGAAGGAGTAGCATTTTGTAGCCAATGTACAATATAGGTCAAAAATCAAGGTCAAAGGTCAGGGAAGTCAAAGGTCAAAATTCTGTGTAGAAGTTTTGAAGCCCTCACCTAGTGCCATCATATAAAGCAAATGGAATCGAAATCGGGTTAGAAATGGCGAAGGAGTAGCATTTTGTAGCCAATGTACAATATAGGTAAAAAATCAAGGTCAAAGGTCAAAGAAGTCAAAGGTCAAAATTTTGTGTAGAAGTTTTGAAGCCCTCACCTAGTGCCATCAAATAAAGCAAACGGAATCGAAATCGGGTTAGAAATGGCGAAGGAGTAGCATTTTGAAGCAAAATGTACAATATAGGTCAAAGGTCAAGGTCAAAGGTCACAACTGAAATTTTGTGTAGAAGTTTCAAAGCTCCCATGTAGTGCTATCATATAAAGCAAACAGAATAAAAATTGGCTCACAAATGACAGAGAAGTAGCAAATTGAAGATTTTGATCACACACGGACGCACACACGGACGGACGGACGTACGACCACATGGACAGACACACGGACACACACACGTACGGAGCCCGTTTCATAGTCCCCTGCTCGAACTCGTTCGGCGGGGACAATAAGTACAGTATGCATCCCGTCCTGCGCTGTACCTAGCTAACCTTCAACTTGTCGACTGCACGCACGTCGCATAGTATAGCTAGCTATAGCTGTTTAAAGTGCGTTCAGTCTACACTTGCAGCTGTATTCTTGGTGTTCGCCTGTCGATGTGCGGCACAAATTTTGAAAGTCCTTGTAAAGTATTTCTTTTTGATATTTGTTTTACTTTCAAATTGAGAAAGTACTAGTACTTACATGTGTAAGGTACTTTTAGTTTAGACAACTATAGTTTTTTTGTGAGAATTCAAGTACGTTCAGTTAGACCCTCGCAACCGCGAAATTAGCAACACGCGAAAATGTCCTCCAAGTAGCAATCCACGAAAATATCTGTACGCGAAAATTTCAGCTCGTATAGTATTCTGGACCTCTCTTTTTCTGTCCAATGTAATACTGTTCTCCTCTGTTTTCTCTAGCCGTATATATTCTATCTCTCTATCTTTTTCTAGCCGTATATATTCTATCTCTCTATCTTTCTCTTTATCCGATGTAAAGTTGTACTGAACGGACACGGCTACCACCAATGAGTGCATGAGGTATGCCGCATCCTTCCTCTCGACACACATTGAGCAAGACGGTCAGTCTTACCTTGGCCACAAGATCCGTGGTGGTCTGAATGTTGGTCACCACATCCGCTGTACTCTGGACCTCGATCTTGACCTGGTCAAGGAATGAAACAAGAGATAGTCTCGCTCACATTGTCATGACATTAACAAAAACAAAAGGACAAAACTGACATACAGCTGTAATTTGAAAAACGATGAGTTATCTCCCAAACATGAATATTCAGAGGAGGTATTCCCAATTTTGCAAATCCATTGTAAAGGTCCCTAAGTGGAGTTAAAACCCACAGAGCTGTGAATTCAGACTTGTGAGGTATCATATCATACCATAACATTCATTAGATGGATTTAATATATATGTAATAGTTGTCTTAATAAGACTTCACTACAGGTCAGCAATGTTGGCTCCTACTTGCATAGACGATACAGGCACACATTACACAGCTACTAATGCAAAATGTGCGACTGCACTACCACTACCCATCACTACTATACAACATATCATATTGTATAATAATAATTGGAATAATCATTGTAACTCAATTATGTTTGTTTTAGGCTTTTGTGAACACAAAGTGGAAATTAATTCAATCAAATCAAATCACTACTACTACTGCTACTACTTCTCATGGCTGATATAAATATACAAAGGTCCTGTGACTATCAAACATACTGCTATGAACTCCATCCAAGTCACATCTGGCTCAGACCCACTACATACTTCCAGTGGGGGGGGGGGGGGATGTCAGTAATTGGTAAGGGTCAGTAAATGGTAAGGTAACCCCAAGCCAAAATAGCATGCCCCAAATCGTTATCTGCTCATGCCCTTTTGCTGCAACATGTGTCCATTTTTAAAGCAGCCAGTTGAAGTTCTTTAAAAGAAAAAGATAGTATACCATAATTTGGACTCTCAAACAAGTGGAACAATGCCACAGTCTCCAACAAAGGCAATTATAAAAGGCAAATGTGCTCTTATACACTGCTCTCATAACATATTCAGATTCTGTATTACAAGCATGCTTTGTTCACAAAAGATTGCCTAACAACCACAAAGCCTGCTGGAGGCTTGCCCTACCTAGCAACACCTGATGAATGCAGAGTGAATTCCTGCCTGAGAAACTTAATGGGAGGGAGCAGGTGAATGAAATGGTTCATTAACTAGGCTGTAGGAAAGGAAAAATGTCCACAAATTCTACAGCTACGGTCTATTGGACTTTGGAGGATCATGTAATACCCATTCACTGCCAGATAGTTTTATGATATCTGTGTTGACAGTTGCAGAGAGACGCAAGCCACAGCAGATGTGCCAATCAGTAATCAACCAAATTAAGTTCCAGGAACCACATCTGATGCAATTTGATGCAGTATCCTTTTTTTATTATTATTATTATTGTTATCGTCATAATTCATTGCCAGTATTTCATGTGGTAGAGTGAACATCTCATTTTATTTGAGCCCTGTTTTGGCAATATACAGTACCACTGCTCAATTCAATTGTAGAATTATCATGCACCTTTATGACTTTACATCGCGATATTTTTCTTTGATCCTTGAACTGGCAACACATATTAGGAAATCAAATTGTAATGTTTGTTTAAATTGCAACATTTTAAAAATATTTCTTATTCATATTTTGTGTGGATTGAGTGAATTTAACCTGTTCATGCTAATCTTTCTCCAATATAAAGGTATGCAGTAGAATTCAGAGTTGCCAATTAACAACAAGATGATAATTTCTGTGGCAAAATTTCACCAGGACTAGGTAGTTTAAGCAGAGTACAGTATGTGAAAGCTTAACAAGATGGAAAGCAAGACATCAAATGGAATCTTTGGGCTTTTTTTTTTTTACTGAAATTTTGTTGCCTTGAAAAGACCAAAAAAAAAAAAAAAAAAGAGAGAGAGAGAAGAAAAAGTGATTAAGGGCTGCACCATGACCGCTATATATTCTGGTCAAGGCTATTTGGCACTGGGATCTCTGTCCGTCACAGCTTTCATAATCACAGAAGCTGAGCAGGAAACTAGATAAAAGAGTGGCGCCAAAGTCTGCTTTACTAACCACTGACTGGTGTATGTTTACCATGTACAGCAATGACTACATAGGTCACACAAATCTGCTCTTTCACTACTAAATACCTTCTGTCAATGCGACAACACCACTACACTATTATTTGCTTGGAAACTCATTCAACTACAGATGCATATCCCCTATGAAGAGACCAGTTAAGGAAGAAGTTGCAACTGCTAAAAAAAAATCTACTAAATGTTGCAAATGTAAGAGCTACATACAATTGCCATGCTTTGCAAACTTCATTTTCACTCCTAAACACTTGCTGTCAACAAAGCAAGGCTTGATTTCTAAGCAACACCTAAATTTGACAACAAATGTACATATGTGACCCGCTACAACAAAAAGGTCCTAAAGTCACGCACGGTCGAAGCCGTGAAAATCGAGTTTGAAGTCAGAGCAATAAAATTGGTCAAAACTTACGATTTTCTGATTTTGATATATTATTGGAGTCTAACATGTCTTCTATCATCTGTCGAAATTTTGAAGCAAAATGATAAAAGGAAAGATTAAAAAATTGCGTTTTTCTGAGCCATGTTTTTTGGCGTTTCAACGAAGCAGAAACTGGTTCGAAAATTTGGATTGAGCTCCACAGATAGGTTCCGCCCCTAACAACGACCAGAGTGATCTCATTGGTCAGTTTGCTGCTTGCTGCTAACCGAAGCGTGAAGCTCGCACACTGCCCAGTCGACTGGTGCGTGTGGGCGGGGTGCACTATGCTCAGCCGCTTCTCACATCCTGGTCACTGATTGGTTGGTGAGGAGACTGCCGACGCTGATGTGCTTGAATGAACTCTTCGGGGGTTGCTAGGGCTTACCTGCTATTGTCCAGACGTGAACACTGACTTGTGTGTCCCTTGATCGCGATTGCGTCGAAAGGAAGACTTTTAGGGCGCTTTTTTCGAAACAGTGATTTTCCAGACGTCTCGACATGCTCTCTTTTAAACATCGATATCTCCGCAGCCGATTATTTTTATAAAATGTGTTATATATCAATTTAAAGCAGAAAGATTAGGGGATTATATCATGCAATTTTCAAATAATCGACCTCGCCTGACTTTAGGATCATTTTGTTGTAGCGGGTCACATATGTATATCCCTCAAACATAGCGTATGATTGTAAAAGAAAAGTTTTGACCTCTTAAAAACTAAAGGTAAAAAAATACCCACTTCAGGAATTTGACAACTTTTACTGACATTTTTTAAAACTGTCCCAGTTTTCCCTGGATTTTATAACTACAGAAGATGAGTTGAAAGGCCCTCCCTCACCCAAACCTCCCTCTCCCCAGCCCAACCCCAGGTGGGAAAAGAAAAACAACCCAGCTGGGAGGGACACAGGGGTCATGACTTCTGTGACAGTCATAGGTTTTGTTTTTGTTTTTACCGTCTTGTGCTTCTTGTGCTGCTCATCCCCATACTTCTGGATCTCCTTGACGATGTCCTGTAGCTTCTGGACCAGCTTCTGGTGGGACGTAGCCAGCTTGTCTGTCGCCGACTTTATCACCGCCCAGAACGGGGCAAATGTGCTGGAGCGGAGGGAGAGGAAATGAGCAGGAATTTCGGCCTTCCATTTATGCACATCTTGAAATATACATAAGCACAATGTGTATTTGGAAAAATGAGCATCCCATTCTCAAGGAATTACTGTCTATGGCATATATTTATTACTGGAATTGGGACTTGAAGGATAATGTCACAAAGAGTTGAAGAATTTCCATGCACCTCGAAAGATAATTTCACAAGTGGTTGAATCTGCATGTCATCAAGCACTACAGTCATGGCATGAGAAACAAACGTTACCCCTTTTCAGGAAAAGTTACTGATTTTCAACCTCGCAGATGATGAACAAATTTAGCATAGTAATAGAAGTAATTATCATCACAATAAATGACTACATAATGATAACTTGAAAGGTATTATTCATCATAATAACTACAAGTACTATAAGTTTTGCTATGGTCATTGACAGTCATCATGCTTATTGCTAAATGTGCTGCTGTACATCTGGCACAGGCTAGAAAATGCTGCAATAGCTGCAAATATTTTAGGACTCATATTCATGAAAGACCAACATTCTCTATGTTTCTGAAAAAGTATTTTCATCAGCAAGAAACAATTATGCTAGTCCCACACATACACATCCTTGTTGGTACCACAAAGGATACCAGCCTTTTGATGGCAAGTTTCTGTACATTCTATGTTGATTATCCAAGCAATTACAAATATGAAATATGACTAATTTTAGAATCAATGAACAAAAAATCTGTCTGATTCTTCCAAAGTAGTTTCTGCTGCTAAACTACAGTGTACAACTGTTGATTTAAACAGCTCACAAACATTTGATATGGAATTGGAGCTGAACATTTCAAGTCCAAGTACACCTGACTCATACAGAAAATGAAAATGAAACAGTAAATCAATTATGTATGACAGAGTGAAAGAAGATAGACTGATAGATAGAGAGAAATAAAGGGAGAGAGAGAGAGAGAACGAACTAGAAATGTCGCTATGGTGACTGGTATGCCTCCGCCATAATGCATGATTCTCCTAATAGGTCTATTGTACATGTGGACAATGTGTGATTACATTTTCACAAAACTGGCAAAATATTAAAATGACATGTTTGTCACAAATGTATTGAATGTTTACCTTCCTTGACCTATGTTTAATTGGATGAATAGGAGAGCATGTATTTGGGGATTTAAGAACTTTAACTTGACATTGGCCATTTCATAAGTTTATGCACTGAGTAATTTTCAAGGTATGGAGAAAAAGCGCAATTTCTGTATTGAACAGTAACTTGTTATCATTTTCATCTGGCCTTTGATTTATAAGAGAATCACTGTCAGGCAGAACATACATAAATTCAGCATGTACTAGGTTTCAAGATAACTTGAGC
Source organism: Diadema antillarum (assembly GCF_040938485.1). NCBI lineage: Eukaryota > Metazoa > Echinodermata > Echinoidea > Diadematoida > Diadematidae > Diadema > Diadema antillarum. Next base: position 135,260 of record NW_027272132.1, on the reverse strand, counting down.
CACTTCCGAGATATGGAGAAAGAAGTAAGTTCAGCACTTTCACTTGATCTTTGACCTTTTGACCTTTGACGTTCTTGGCAAAAAAAAAAAATCCCAGAGAATCTCTATTGGGTTATACATGCATACATCGAGTTACAAAAAAAATCCTGCTGGCATTGCATAAATATAAGGAAAATAGTAAAATTTTGAAGTATTGCCCTTGACCTTTGACCCCTGACCTTTGACCCCATGAACCCTAAATTCCCTAGATAACCACTGCCAGTCAGTAGATGCATATATACTATGTTCCATGAAGATACCTTGAACAATTTCCAAGATACAGAGAAAAAAGTAAAATTTTAACATTTTGCTTGACCTTTTGACCTTTGACCTTTTGACCTCATGACCCCAAACTTTCACCAGAGAATCTTAATTGGGTAGTACATGTATACACTAAGTTTCAAGAAAATATCTTCAGGCATTGCATAGATATGGGGGAAATAGTAAAATTTTAAGCATTTGACCTTGACCTTTTGACCTTTGACCTTGAGCATGTGCACCCAAAAGTTGATAGGCACAACTTCACCCCCTAATACACATACATGCCAAGTTTCATTAGGATACCTCAAAAGGTTTTGGTAGTTACCCTGTCCACAAAATTCATTACGGACGGACGGACGGACGGAAGGACGGATGGACGGAAAGACGGACGGACGGACGGACGGACGGACGGACGGACGGACAACCCGAAAACATAATGCCTCCGGCACCACTTCGTGGCGGAGGCATAAAAAGAAACTATGGCGAAGGTAAGACGGATGTGGGTTCGTTAAAGAGCAACCAACAGACCACATTTTAACACAGCTGAATAACACCCCATTCATCTATGCCCAGACAAAATATTTGCTCAGCCTAAACAGACCAAATACCTGCACAGGAATTCGAACGTCAATGTACGGGGAATCTCTTTGGCGGGAACGATCGACAATTGATGGTCGGCACAATTCGCCGAAGTGAAGATTTGTGGTTTACTCCCATCGTTGACTTATTTTCAGTTATCACAACCTTGAAAAAAAAAAACCTTTCTTTTCCTAAAAAAAAAAATTCTCTGCCCTGTTTACAAGAATTGTTGGCGGCTTTTACAAGTGCAGCAATAAATGACAGTGTGGGGGGGGGGGGGGGGAGGGAAGAGAATGCTGATGTTTGTGGCTGGAACAAAAGAAATCTAATCTATATACATATGATCTATATTTACTGTGTTATTTTACGAGAATAAAATTTCTTGCTTGCTCATTAAAGATTAATTTGATCATCTGGGTCAAACGGTTGTAGAAATGGAAGGACTGAAATGGAGGAATGACAGAGAGAAAAAGAATTTGTGCATCAACTAAGTAACATATTTATCCCTTATTGACTTAATGTAAATTATTATCATTCAGCAATCAACGCGAGCTTCAATTACCCAAAGAAGCCAACTGATAATTGGTGTAACACCACGACACGTGAGTTCATTTCCACTTGTTTTTATTCAAATAATTACATGATTAATTCCTATTTTTTCATAATTTGAACTTGTAAAATTAATGTTTGCACAAAGAGAAATCCATAATAGACATATTTCTCCCATGCAACATACTATGCAGAGAGATGACATTTTTTCACCTGTTTCTTCAGAGTTTAATGCATTTGTTGTTGTTTTAGTGAGTCATCTTGTTACAGTCAGAATTACACCTCCCCCTTTTAAACCATGTGACATAGGGCCGAGTCACAAAACAGATAATCAATGGGGGTCATGGCAAAGAGAACAAGCGTGCTGTTAATGAGTCTGATGCAAGCCTGCTTCGTGTCCATGCACACGACTCAGTCCCCTGCAATTCAGCCACCCCCCCCCCCTCCATCCCTAGAGTTTGCGGTGCACCCAATTTGCAAAGCACTCAAACTGACCAAACAAAAAGGGGACGGGGAGTATCTCTAATTGGGACATCACAGGCGAGATGCGGGGTCGCAGATCGGAGCTGCCGCTGTCGCCGCGGATCGCAAAACACTCACCCAAGCTGCGAGAAATTGCTGGTGGATTTGGCTAATTTGCTGACACTCTTGTGGTAACTGTCCTCAATCATGGCCCTGCAGATGGGTCAGAGATGACCACACAGAAGAAAAGAAGAAAAACAAAAGAAGTGGTCAGTGCCAATAGCTTGACTACGTCAATTCATTTGTCTGAGAGACAACTGAGTAAAATGTGTCAAACAAATAAATCTTTGACTGTCACTTCAAAAATACTCTTTCTCTCTCACTTAAAAATACTCTTTCTCTCTCACTCACACACACACACACACACACAAACAAACAGACACACTCACACACAACTGACCATACATGTAGTATGCATACAGCATTTTGCATACAAATTTCTTTCACATTCCGTCTGAAATATACACATAAGCATGATATAAACTGTATGTATCCCATACTCATATCCCATCTGGGCCCCGTTTTATCAAAAGATAAAATCAATTCTAAATTTCCTCAACACACAGGCTGCCATAGACTTATAGTTGAAATCAACTATATAATCAATTTTAACTCTTCATAAAACAGAGCTCCGGTATGCTTGGGAGTTGTTGCTATTGCTATTTTCTCATAATCTATTGCTATTTGTTGAATGCTTTCTTGGTTTTACTTATTCTGGGTTTTCCTGATATAATTTGTCTATTTTTTATAGTAAATATCAATTCAATTCAATTCAATTCAATTCAATTCAATTCAATTCAATTCAATTCAATTCAATTCAATTCACCTTATTGATCATCATAAAAATAGAAATACATACAGTGTCATCAAAGTAATAGCAATCATGATATTTGATGACAGATTTGCAGAACAGCTTTTGTTGAAGCAAAGTGCCCTATTTAGAAATAGTGAAAAGAGGAATGACGTAAAAGAGCTAAAATATAAACATGGGGAAATATATGAAGAGTTTGACCGCAAACACCGATAAACATCAGTATCAAAGCTTTTTTTTTCAAGAAAGGTTCTCTTTCAATGACTTTGCACTTGCTACATAACCGGAAATATTTTGAGGATATTATTAAAATTATCACTTATATTTCAATTACTTTCTTTAAATAATTATTCAACAGCTGTAATCTCAAATATCTCAAGCTGCTGAAAATGGATATAAATCAGGGTTTTTTTTTGCATCAAACTCGTCATCAAGTGTATAACCACTGTCATGGAAAACCTGTTTTTTCTCTATTTTAATAGAAATATGATTCACACAGTAAATATGGCGTCTGAGAGACATCAGCATCCTTTCCAGAGATCCAAATGATAACATAAAGCCCTCGTTCTCACCCCTACCTCGTCCCCCGTCACTAGCCACTTTCCCTAATGTTCACCCACTGCGCGCTGCCAGCGTTAAGGAGATTTCAAGCAAATCAAATATAACTTCAATTCTAATCCCATGCCACCCTCGCAAACGCATTCACCATTATGTCACATCCTGACATGTCTAGACGTACAATGCACATCACGCAACGCATCTCCGCTAAGGTGTGCTGCGAGTCGCACGCAGAGCTTGTCTCGCCTGAAATGCCGGAAATGCGCAAAATGCGATCCTTCTCAAATTTCACGCCCATCTGGTTTTTCTCTCCATCTCTCACTCGTTTCTTCACATTCAATGTATTTTGTTGATGTTGTTTCTTTTTGTTCAGGTGGAAATGGAACATGAATGCATCAAGTGGACACAAAAAGAGTGTCTTGTATTGCTTCTGCAGGCACAGCAGATGGAGGGATGGAACAACCTAAAGAAAGAGAGAAGAGAGAGAGAAGAGAGGGAGAGAAGGATAGAAACAGAAACAGAAAGAGAGACAGACAGACAGAAAAAGAAGGAGAATTTGGGAGAAACTTCCAACGACTGACAGAAATCTCCAGCCGTATGTGCTCCATGTAGCATGAAATTCAGTCTGTCTCTCATGGGGGATGCTTGCTGCATCTAATAATCCAAAGTCACATTTCTTTGATAGATAACGGGCACTGCACACCGGCGTCTCCACCACACCATGCACTGAAGTCCCTTCTTCGGCCACGGCAAAGGTAGATGTACTACATCAGCTATTAAAGACCCAGTAACATGAGGATACCGTGGAATAGGAAGGCCAGCCTGGCACTAATATACAGAAGGACATCGATTATCCGGCCATCGATTATCTTGATTCTCTGTTATCCGGACGTTGATTGGCTGATTTTTTTTGTTTGTTTCATGTATTTTCAGTGCCAAATCTCACTCAAAACAAACACACATTCATCCATTATCGCGCGAATACACGTCTGGACATATTCCAATCATCACAGCGAACTGTAAATTGAAAGTTAGTTCATGAGATGATGTCAAACTTAGAATGGCGCCGCGCTTGTCACTGGCACTGAGTACACAGCAGTAATTACAGTACAATGCAGCAGCAGTAGGCCTATTCGACAAGTCGCAATATTGATCTCATTGTCGGTCAATATCAATCAAACAAACAATACATGAAGGGATATTTTACTTGTATTTCATTTTATTGAGGTATGAAATATGACAATGCCATGCAGATAATCATAACATTAATGAATTGGCAACAACATTATCGTGTGTACCCCTAGCATGATATATGCTGGAAAGTGCAGTATTTGAGCATACATGTACTTATCTCTCTTTATAATACATGGCCAAATTAATTATCTAAATGCCTGCCGGTCCCGATGTGGCTGAATAATCGAGGTCCTACTGTATTCGAGAATCCCTGCAACAAATTGTCTACAGTATTATTACTGATCTCTACGTAAGTACACACAAAGCAGAAGAATCTCAAATGTAGTCGACTGTTACTGATAAGCGCATGCTTCGATGCACGCATTCGCTGACCCAGTGCTGTTCGTGGTTTTCGAATGTACCCCGGTGGGCAGTGAATGAATCGGGCTACCCATGAATTCCCTCGCTACCGGGCCTTTAACACTTTGATTTCTGAGAGACTGAGCAGTTCCACAACATATTTACACTTGAACTATCTGACAACAATTACAATACAAATATTTTGCTGCTGTTGTCAATTTGTTTCATCCATTCCTTCTTTGTTTCTCTCTCGCTCTCTCCCTAACTCTTTATTCCCTTTTCTTTTGAAGGGCAGTCGTTGGTTTGTTTTTGATTGAGGCCCATCTCTGAAGTCCATTATTGATGTTGGCTTACGAGGAGAGGGTGACAGTGATGAATGCAACATCAACTTCCTAGCAACCACAAAGCAGTTGCCTCTCAGTGTTGTTGTACACCCCTAGTCCCTCCTCCTCCCACCTCGAACCATCCTCTTATGCATAGAACTAGATGCTATCTCTTTTCATCATCATCTTTCCTGTTAATCACTCTTCCTCATCACAACACTTCATCTTCCTTACTCCTACTCCGCACTCCCATATTCCTGTGATACAAAACTGGTGGTACATTTTTTCCTTTTTGTTTAACCTTTAACCCGTTGAGGATGGGCCACTTTTGCTATAGAACACACATTTCCCATAGACACCTGCCCGAGTATACTCGGAGCTAGTCTTCAATGGGTTAACACGTCTGTTTTTAGTGTTGTTGTTGTTTTTTTGAGTGAGACCAAGTGTACTATCTGCTCCTTGGCATAAATGATACCGACAAGACTAGCCTACATCTGGGTACCGTTTCATGAAAGTTGTCAGCGCTGACAAGTTGTCAGTCTCTGACAATCACCATGGTCACAGTCAGTGACCAGAGCATCTCAGCCAATCAAAACCAAGGATTTTGCTGAAATTGTCAGAGACTGACAACTTGTCAGCACTGACTAAATTGATGAAACACCCCCTGGAGTTTTTTAATAGCTGCATTCATTTATCCCTTTGTGTGCTTTGAGTGTTGACTAGCAGAGAAAACTCCACATAGCATTGTACACACTGTCAAAAAAACTCTTTGAAAAGAAAACATAAGAGGTTGTAAGTACGGACCGGCCCTCTCAACAAAGAAGCAATGACCATTATTCGGTATCCTTTACACACGCTCACTTTTGAAATACGATCGCACATCTCATCTTCATTTGGCTGCACGATTTCTGTTATCTTTACGCCAGTTAATTTCTTTTGAGTGAGGACAGCGGAAACAAACCATTGGCTACCATTATTAACCTGTTGAGGACGAGTCCCGAGTATACTCGGAAAGGCGTCTGTGAGAAATGCGTGTTGCATCCTCAACGGGTTTAAACAAACTGCAATGGACTTTGGGTGTCCACAGAAGGAATTGTGTTTTGAGACGACTACACATTATGACTGACACATAACAAACACCCTGTTATTATCTTTATAAAGCAGGATGAGCTTAGGGAAATTCTAGGTTACGATAACAGCTAATATTTAGAAAGGGATAATATTTTCAGTCATACATCTAGCAACTGTTTGAAAACACTGCCAAACAGATATCCAGAGCTCTAGCTTTATGTTTCCTTTGACAACAAAAAGAGCAGGGAGCATATGCACTTCCTATTTCCAGAGACCAAGTTCGTTACGACTGAACGAGGATTGTCCTGCAAAATTACCAGCCTGGTGCCCCATTTTCGCTTCCTCCCTTCCGACCACTTATTCACACTTCTGGCATTTACAGTATATACACCCGGTCTTTTACATGTCAAATGTTTTTGCTTTTTTACAAACACTCTTAATTACAGGATGTGTGGAACCCTGAGTTTATTTCTTTGAACCTTTCCCCTCAATATACACTTCCTCTGGGATATATATACAAAATCCAGAATAAGTACACCAGCATCCAGGGTCATCGAGACAGCCAGGGAGATGTTGACCTGCTTTAGCCATGATTTCGATATGATAATACTAGCTAGTTAGATTCACATGTTGTTCCTAAACTTTAAGTTTAGGTGGAAAATTTAACTCTCAATGATTAGCTTGTAGTGTAGCACCTTGTGGATGCATTCAAAAATAAGCAATCTTAAAGTTTAGTCAATGATTAGAACCACAAGACATCTTATGGTTTACGCTCTCTCCACGAGCCACGGGGGGGGGGGGGGGGGGGGGGAAGGTCCCCACTAGTAGTTTCGCTAAGTGTGGACACAATAATCAACGAGCTTGTGAGTTAGCATGAACCTCGCTTCTCGTTCGCATTTTGTATGGGCGTGAGGTCATCTAGCAAAGACTCTGCACTTCCAGTGTAATCATTGAGTAGGATTTGCTCGTAAGTTGTAACCTAAAATTTACGTGCACGTGTGAACCTGCGCCGTGAATTCACATGTGGAGCTAATCACTGACAGTTAAGTTTTTGACCTAAACTTCAAGTTTGGCAACTGCGTGTGAACTTGACTATTGCAATCGGTGCTCCTCTGAAACTCCATCCTTCTAAAAAAACACTTGTGAGTAGATTTTGTGAGAACGCCGAGGTCATCAGCTAAAGGCAAGTACTGTAAAACATGATATATTCACAGCATGAAAATTTCGTGAATTGGAGCCGACGACCTTTCTTGTGGCATGAAATTTTTGAGAATTGCCACTGGCATCCTATGCATATTGTGTAGGCAAGAACTTTCGCGTGCATTTTAATTTCGCAAATGTTGCCGTTTGCAAAATTCGCGAAATTAAAATGCATGCGAACATTCCTCATTTTACAGTACATCATAAGGTCAAGCTGGCAAAGTTTCCAGGTCCACTTTTGGCAGGCAAATATCTCGATGTACTGGTTTCACCCAAAAAAAAAAAAATTCAAAAAGAAAAAACAGTAATTTTTGTGAAATGCTGTGTGAACTATACATTTTCAATTTTTCATGAGATATCTTGGAAATATACAATGTTCATATGTACAATGTTCCACAGCATACATTCGTTGCCATCGCTAGGTAAAATCAAAGACCCTAAATCAACAAGGTCAAATGTAAATTTGTGAGTGGCCCAATTTGAGGCGGCGCCTCCTGAATCTGTCGAGAGCACTTTCACTCGCTGCATCCCATTTTGGCTTTCTCCTGGGATCTCCACAGAACACACTATAAGTCTGGTGCTAAAATCCCATTAACACTTTAAACGTCTTGATAAATAAAGCAACATAGAGGAGCAGTTTTCGTCTAACGCAGCTGTCAACCTCTGTAGAGTAAAACATACTGATGCACATCAATTTATGGAAAAAAAAAAACTAACACAAAATGAAAACTGTGACAGCAGAAACTAATATGTAATTTCTGTTACAAGGATATCTAAGTTTCGTTTAAAAGAATGGTTGTAGATCTTGTGATACGAATGCAAAGTTGAATTTCAGAAGAAATACACTTTGCATCTCAAAACCACACTGATATTCTAGATGAAAAAAAAAATGCACTGATACTGATAACATATGACTAAATCTTGTTTGAGAAACATCGAGTTGGTTTGCGACTCGTTTGAGTCACAACATGAATCAAAATCTCCATTGATGCACCGATAATGGTAAAACATGATAGTTGGCAGCTTTATATACAGTCTCTCTATATCAAAAACTGTCATTGGGTTTTGTTTTTTCAGGAAAGGTGCATCTATTCACAAATATTGGCTAAATTTTCCTGATCAGTTTTTGATGATGCCCTAGCCCCTTGTGTTCACCTACTGTGCCATCAACTCTGCTGGTATCACTGGGCACCAATGATGCACAAGGTAAGAATGGGGGTTACATGTAGGCCTACATGTACGATGTAATAACCCCTTCCCACAGAGATTTTTTCTCATTGGTCACCCATCGGAAGCAATGATTGTTGCTTCTGGCCACCAACCAATGTGTATCCGATCGCAATCTGATGAATCCGACTTTGTTGGTTGACTACTAGGCCAGTGTCACATGTGTGGCACGTGATCTTCATCGGACGATCTTGCCTCATCGGATTACCACCCAACATGTCCAACACTGACCTGATAGTCAACCAACACAAGTCACATTCATCGGACTGTGATCCGGGACACTTCGGTGGGCGGCCGGAAGCAACAAACTTTGCTTTCGATGAGTGACCGATGAGAGGAAATCTCTGTGGAATAGGGGTATAACAGTTTGAAGTGATTTAAAAGTGCTCAGGAAAAACTGTGTATCACAAGCTGGCAACAGATTCATTACTGGCAGGAGGTAGAAATGATCCTTCCTCCAGACAAACAGAAAAACAGAAAGACAGACAGACAGACAGACAGACAGACAGACATTTGGAGGGCTGTCAAAATTCAGGTATCAAAATCAGAAAGCTACTTGACTGTGAATGTCAGATGCATCTGGATCTAGGTGATGAGTAATTTTCATATCAAGGAGCCTCTTTTTACATGCTGTTTACCACAGCAGGCACAAGTACAGCTGTAATTAATTTTCGAGGAAACCTGGCAGCTCTGCACTGTGTTATAAAATGAATGTTTTAATTCATCTGAATCCATCTTCATCCATAGCTGGAGGGAAACCATCTGTGGCGAGTCGTGAAATAGGCGGCTGACAAAACTCATATGAAATGTCCGTCGATGATAAAATCACATGGAATTAGAGATAAACAAAGACACAAGTGACATTTGCAGACCCATGGATATCAAGACTGTATGCTATATTAATGTTGATATAACAATGCTAACTACCAGCCGTGGGTTCCAAGAAGTTTCTATTTCAAGCGAATCCCTCTGGCCCCGGTGTAAGTACTCCCAGCTGTATGATGGGACATCTGAAGATACGCTGCAATGCAGTTATTACGATGAGCAACAGGCTTGTATCATACGATGCCGATGATCATGATTGGAAACTGTCGAATTCGGTTTAGTTTCTAGTCTGCCCGAGATGGAAAAACTTTCAAGACAGGAGTCTGAATAGAAGAAAAGAAAAGAAAAGGGGCAGAGGACTGACGCAACCAGAGAATGCAATGGACGTCAGCCAACTCTGATCGATGACGGCCCGATTAATGAAGTCTGCTCGCTCTTTCCTTCCCCCTGCCTCAGCAGTCCTTATGTGTGTGTGTGTGTGTGTGTGTACTCTTTAAAAAAAACCACAAAGTACATCCATACCGCAGAAAACAAAAGAAAAGAAAAAGACAATTGACTCTGCTGTGTACGATTTCGTGATTTCTTGCTCTCAAGACTGATTCCACTTCACAGCGATATTTAAATCTTCAGAGACTTTTCAATGCAACGTTTAAGGACCCCATAACCATTCTTGAGTAAATACAAACAAGAACAAAAATGTTTAAAGGGATGAAGAAAATATTCAGCAAACAAACCAAGAAGATAGCCTACCAACTCTGAAAAATTCTGCAGAGTCCCAAACTCCTGACTCCCTGCTCCTGTTTTGAGTATACTCCATCTCTGAACATTCAACAAGAATTTTGGGCACAGAGTTTGGTGGAACCAAAATTATTCCCATATATATTTTCATAGTAAAACACAGCAGACCATCCTGCACATTTCAGCTCACTGCTGATCACTACAGCACTGCAGAGCCCCAGAGTTGCTCCATTCAAAATTTATGTCCAATTAGGGCATGTACATTGTATACGTAATTTGTCGGTAACTGATATGCCATACATAATGTACACAGAGCGGCACTATGAGTGCCTATGGTTCAGGACCCCAAAATTCATAATCAACAGCAGATTATGTCTACACAAATGAAAGAAAAGAACTGATTCTCTACATATTTTTTTTTCTCACACAAGAAACTCCCCACCCCAACCACATCCATTTCACATACACAATCTCCTATACGTAAACAAGTGAATCCTATGACTGAATGTCCCGGACCTGTTCACACATAACAGCAACTACTCCTTTTGTAGTATCTGCAGAACGGGTTCTCAATTGTTGTGGTAGATGACAGTATGCATCCTTTAAAGTGCTATTATGTTGTTGAAACTAATAATGATTTTTATGGCATAGTTTCTAATTGCATGTATCAATGAGAAAATAGTAAGGTGGGAATATCATCATATAATTCAATTTGCATATTATATGCTTTTTACAAATATCACTCTTTTGTGAAAATTCTATTAAACTCTCAAATTCCATAACTTTCCTATTTCTTGACCAATAAAATGGAAACTTTCATTGCTCGTTTCAATTTTAATACTCCTTTCTTTCATCAACATCAACTTGAAACTGGGGGTGGATTTTATTTCAGTATGTCTCCTACAAGTACATACTACATTGTACATCTGGCATCACTGGCATAGTTCATGGCCTGGGTGGCATTCTTTTCTCTGACTTAGGTAAATATACAAGGCTTGGCCAACTCTGATCAGTTGGACTAGAATGTAAAAATATAACGACCCAGAGACCCATATGCTAGCATTCAATAAGGCTAATTTCTCCATTCTAACAACGAACGAATAGACACACGTATGCAACACATGGGGACGGCAATGCATGGGCTACGGATGTCCACTTTGAATTAAAAACACACACAAACACACATCGTTTCGAACTGACAAAGCACAACACATTTACACTGCACGGTTCTTTGATATTAAATACAGACAACCGATGCAGCAGTCTACACTTAATTACTCCCGCGAGGTTAGTATACAGCCCTCAATCCCACTGAGATGGGGTTGTAAATTCATCGTGGCGAACTGTTGACGCTGGGTGCAGAAATTACTGTACACGGCCTTTAGAGTGATGGCAATTAATAAAGACAGACAAAAGCTGTCCCAGTCATCGCATATTGGGGAATTGACTCTGCAATGGCAAGCTCATGTTGATGACTACTCGCTACAGTGGTACACTGGGCAACGTACATAATTTTAATGCAATGACATTCTAATACCACATGTTACTATTAAAATGTCTACACCTTACTTATTTCAGGGTGATGACAAGGGGTATTAGCTACATTTTGGCATCCTGCTGCATTTTGTGCATTCAACGTCTGTTTTGTCATTTAATAGAATGTCTGTACATCTGTCTGTCTGTCAGTATGAATATTGCACTGTACTATACTTAGATAAGTACTACCTATAAAAGTGTAGGCACCTATGCACAATGCTCTATCTGTGGTTTGTTGCAGAGCAATCATGTCTCGAGGAGCACGTACCTACAAGTGTATGTGTACTTTGACTGGGTGACTGTGTGATTTATACATCTCGCGTGATGTACGTGTATGTGGTTGTTCTTTTGTTTATGTTTTTATTAAAATAATGGCAGAGTCAATAAATCATCTCAATAACAGTACACATTTGTCTTTACAGCATGTCTAATAAACAAAACAAGAATAATAACAAACAAGTACCCGTACTGTCACTGTGAATTAACACACACACACATAAATGTAGTATTGTACACACATACATTGTCATTGCATATCATAAAATATGTAGGGCCAACATGGATCAACTTTAGTTTCTTTGAAGCCATACATCTATGATTAAGAAAAAAACAGAAATCATTATCAGGCTTTTTAAGAAGACATCTCTCTATTAAATTTGAGATTCATGAAACAGCCTAAAACCTTCAGAGTAACGTGTGCGCATATTTCTGGAGCACCTGAAATCAAGACTACAGGTTGGTAGGACATGCTGCAAGTTCTCTACTACGAGTATGTCGTTCTCTGCCGTTTTACCTTGTCAACTCCCAGTGCACGTGTGTCTGGTGACTCACAGTGTTACTCATGGAAATTTCATGCAAGGATGATTGTTTTCTGGCATTGCGATAAAAAAAAAAAAGAAGATTACTTTCTCAGAGATGCCCATGAATGTTGCACAGGAGAGCATATCAAGGAACCATGAACCGGTTAGTCCATTTGGGGTCATTATGATAATATAGTGATGGACAGAGTGTACAGCACAACATACATTGCAGCATTTACTACACAAGTCTGGCTAGAATTAGCAATGCCCTGATGTGTCAACACAGCAATGAATACTTCATAAAATACTGCATATCTATATGCAAACTGTGGAAGCTCTGCTGTTGATTTGGTTGATTTAAAGGGAATATGTGGGTACAGTGAATGCAGAATGTGAGTAGAGATGGTGTCAGTGATATTTTAAAAAAAAAACAACAACAACCTAATGAGCCACTATGAAGTTAAGCATTTTCAGAGTCTTGGTTATTACTGCCTCCGGCGACACTTCGTGGTGGAGGCATAAAAACTGTGTATCCTCACTGCAAGATAAGAAGGCAGTAAGAATATGTGATGTCATAGTAGGGACTCAATTTAGAGAGATTATCTATGAAGAGAGTATTCCACATGTTTTCTTTTTTTTTTCTAGCATAATGGAAGATCACATGACATATAGTGTATAGTTGTATCTCTTTCAGAAAGCAGGAGAAATGATATTACCTTTAACACACATTGAATATAAGTCAGTAAACAATTAGAGGGAATGTGCTTTTCACACACACACACACACATACACATATGCACACACACACAAATGATATGTTGAATATGGAATTCTCTTTATCTCTTCCACTTTGGACTGTACATTTGTAACTGCTAGGTTGGTTGATACCAAGGATGCGATGAGATAGGGCTTCAGTTATAAAGCTACGATTCATGACACAAAAAGGGATCGATGTGACTCCAATTCAGGCCTTTAACGCACACACACAACACGCCCACTACCTACTCTAGGGTAGCTTGCAGAGGACTGCATTCACTGTGTAGCTCCTAGAAACTCTACTATATCTAGTACACTACAACGACGATGCTTCGCTCCCTTTTATGAAGTGTACAGGTTTGATACACCGTAAGAGGCACACTTCACGTACATGAAGGCTCACCTTGAATATTCATGTCTCATTTGTTCTTCCCAATTACATTGTACCCTGCAGTCTGTGAGCATGCACAAGACTACTAGTAGTATACTCTGTATGTTCATCCTCTTTATCTTTCTCTTCCTTAACCTACATGTACCTACTTACCTTACAAATCTATCTATAGGATCTAGCTACCTTTAACCTACCTACTTACCTTACGAATCTATCTATCTAGCTACATTGTACCTTTTAACCTTATTACCTTGAGAAATTTATATTTTTCTGCTTCAGTCTATCAACCTACACATACAAGGCTAGGTATTTGTATGCATCCATTTTAAATTTGTCCATCTGTACAGATATCTCTAATAGATACATATCTTTCCATTTCTGTGTCTACTGCATACTTTATCTGTTACAATGTTTATAGTCTGTGCATATATGTATGAATGCATAGACATGATATACACGGGCTGTATATAATGTAAACATACAATGGATAGTGTATCTACCTGCCTGCAACATATCTCTCTCACACACATGCATACACCCACACAATATCCTACGCTTTTAGATTGCCTTCATCTTAAAGTTTTCTGAGGCAAAAATCAGGATCTTACATGCGTAGATTTATGAGACATTTTCAGGTGATAGATAAACGCAACCATGTTTTCAAATGAATTTAGAAACGCCGATTTGAAATGCCATTCAAAGGACGATTTAAATGTGTTTGAGATTACAATCGTCTTTCTGCCAGTAGATAAATACAATGTCTTTTTGAAAGGCAGTTACATCTTTGAGCTGCCAAGGTCAATTTCAAACTGTTTCCAGTTGCAGAAAAAGGCGTGTGCCATTTGTGTTTTCTACCCGTTAGTTGTGTGCGAATGATGAAGGCATGTTTGGTGGTATGCAGTTGAACTCTACTTCCAAGGTCGAGCGGCGCAAAGCAGCTGCGCAGTGACATCACTCAAATCGCGATCATGATGGTTAGATAAATTATGCAGCACCCCCGAGAATAGCATTTCAAATCATGTTCGTAAACGCCATTTGACCCCACTCTCTTGAGGTAGATAAACACAGCCTTAATTTGTACTTTGGTCAGAAATATGATCTAAAAACTTGACATCTAATATCTGTACCATGCAATACAGACCTACCCCTCTATCTCTCTGTATACACATCATAAAAATCATTTCTTTTATATGTTGCATACAATATGAAGGGTTTGTTTGCAAAAACCGATAAGTCCATTTTTGAAGATTTTTAAGTACGATCTCTGTCATAAAGTACAAAATAATATCTTTTAAATGATATATTGGTCACTACATAAAAAGGTATATTTTATAAGTTATGGTCAAAAGAAGCAAAAATTTTCTTATTATTCTCTTTATTTTTCTTGACCTTTAATCGCAAATATCTCCATTTGGCAAATATGGACTTGTCGGTTTTTGGAAACAAACTCTTCATATTTTCCTCCTCCCCCTCTCCTATTTTTTCATTCCATTTCAAAAGACACACATCATCAGCTGACAGTCCAAAGGTTTAGTCTCTGTATTCCAGTCCCAACATTTCATCCTTATCCAACTATAGATATTTTGATTGTGAATAAAGTTATTGGATACTAGATCTGTAAATATTTAGCAGGGCATAAAGGCATGTTACAGACAATTTTATGAGATCAAAATCCAAGAACAATTTAGCACCTACAGTATGTAACCAACAAACAGTCTCTTTAAAGTCATCTGCAGTGCTGGTGTATTGAATTGGATGATGTTGAAGTACTGTAGTACATGCCAAACATTTCGCAAGGTTTATATTTTTGCAAATTTCACGAGTCAGGTGCTATTCTGGAATTTAAAAACACACAAAAATATTTACTCTGATCCAGACATGAATGTTATGTGCATGCATACAATGTACATTTCTCCATTCAATGTATTCCACAATCTTGACTGTAACCACTCACAAAATTGTCGGGAAGTCCCAATTCATGAAAAATTGGACTCGCTAGATATATGGCGTATAAACAGTTATTCTTTTTATATTTTTCAAGGCTTTCAAGAGATAAGGAGGTAGGTACATGCATACCATCATTTTTAAAGTATTCATATTAGTGCAAATATTATGTTCTTGATGTGCTGTGCTCATGCGTTGATGGCCCTCTATATGGTAGCATTATACAGAGCTAAAAAGAACGTCGGGCCCTAAATCTTGCAGGCTACCCTACTAGTAGGCCTCAATAATCACTTTTTTTTTTAATTGTAAGTGGGTCCAAATCTCTAGATCTGTATTATAATCCATATCTTAAGATTTATGCTCAAGGTTAAAACCAGTATGCTGATATACACGTACCTCATGGCAGCCTCTACTTTGTTGAAAGAAGAACAAGAAAGAAGGAGGTAATATGCTAAAGCTGTCTGAAAAGAAAGACTAACATCCAAAGCACCTTATACATCACCAGTTCACGGGGCATGGTCGTCAGACAGACAAGAAACACCGCACTGCGCCCTCTGAATGCATTTAAAACCCCGCTTGACTGCCATTCAGATCACTCACAGGTTGTTTTCTCCCGTTTCCTAAGTAGACAAGAAGCTACTTTTATCCTTTTTCTTTTTTCCCTAACCCAACTACAACTATTCCTCATGCATGCATCGCATGCTAGTACCTTCCTTTCAATGTTGTTGTTGTTGTTGTTTTTTCCTTAAGTAACTGTCTCACCAATGTGTTTGTGCATGCACTGCCTCACCAGGAGAAATTTTGCAAAACAACATTCTGCTTTCCATCGATACACCGTGCAAGGCATGCACATACAATGTATCACATCAGGGCTGATATTGCAGTCTGTGAGAGAAAATGGAGCCACTCTGACTCTGAGCAGGTTTCTTTGCAATAGCCTAAATTTTGTTCCCTTGCTCCTAGAACTCCCTCCAAGAAATTCAATTCAGATTTCTCATATCTGGTACAAGATGGCTTCACCTCCACAGATAACCGAGTGGACTGATAGACTGTAATCCCATCCATTTTGGTTTTGAGACATTGATAAAATCATCTTTGCATTTGTACATGGGGACGAGATGCTAAATGTGAAGACACAGCCTTTGCCCACCATTTCCTACACGGTGCATATCCAATCCTCTCTTGTAACGCATTTCTCCTCTCAGGGGATGAAAACATCCTTTTTCTTTGTTCTTTGAAGCGGGAACCACCCATCATAAAATCATGGTTATAAATATCAAACAAGAATGAAAGAAAATACGCCCACTTGCATCATAACTGTTTCAGGTATTGAAGAAGGCACATACACAAGCTTTCACCTCCTGTATCAATTAACAGTCTTACATCCTCTTTTTAAAGATCAGGTGTCCATCAGGATCTACAAAATGCTCCACAACACTGATGTAGGCCTATTACAGGAACCAAACCACAGCTCAAGTAGTAAAGCATTAATGCAGTGGGCACGTTCACACACATGGAGTGAGGTTTAGACTGGACTTTTAACATGCGAGCATTTTCAAATGTGGTGAGAAAAGGCATAAAAGCGAAAGCGCTTTCTTCAGTCCGAACACCACTTGACAGACTCTGCATTGTAAACTTTCTGCTCTCAAGGAGTATTAAAGCTAGCTGGCTGCCATGAGAGATAATGTTCATTAGCATCTGCATCTGATACTTTGCAACTGCGCACACTTGTTAGCACCATCATGTGCTGTGTTGACATAGGCTGGGGAAAAAAAATCAGTGTCCCATGTAAACGTGACTTTACTCCACACACTCTGTACTGGGGGGGGGGGGGGGGGGGTCATGGTTGAATACATAATTTGTGAACAATTATGTAGGCCTACACTTAATCCATTGCATTTTCAATTTTGTATTTCCCTCCAGACTGTCATATTACAATTCAGTTTTCTCATCTATGTCTACATGCAATCTGTTACTGTTTAAAAATGTGTAGGGCCTACACCTTGGACCTAACCTCATTTCTCAGCATACCTGTACCAGTGTGAACAGGCCTTTTATATTCTAAAGCATGATACGTGATTGGCAATGTCAACTCCATTTTCCTGCCAACATAAATAAGAGATGCCATCATATTTTGTATCAAAGCTCCACTCTGACCTACATGTAGCACCAGCTAGGAATTTCACCTTGTAAGTTGTAGCCAAGGACTGGGGACCCACTTCACAAATTATATGGCATGTTTATTCCTGATGAAATGGAGGGATCAAAGGTCTGGGACAATTTTATACAGCCCTGGCTGAATTTTGCCAGCGCTATGCTTTTAAGAGCAATCTTGTGACATAAAACTAATACCCCTTTCAGTAACTCATGCATTTCTGGCCAGCTCCTGGCCCGAGCTAATTTGGCCCGTGGCAAGCAGTAAAAATTGCGTTCAGTAACTACAGCAGAGCCGCGCTACTTTTACGATGACCCATTCACGAACTCAGCCACGTAAGGGATAACTGCCATGGTAACTGAACACGTCATGGACAGAGCGGAAGTGCATTTTTGCGCGATATTTGATGTGCATGCCGCGTGCTTATGAGCTGAGCACCGTAAGCTGTGACCTTTGACCGTGAAAGGAATTTTGGCCCGCGCCTGGCGCTGCTATCGTTCATAAACTCTTCGATCAGCGCCAGGCCCATGCCTGGTGCTAGCTGCAACAGCGCCAAAATAGCCCGCTCCTGGCCTGCTCCTGGCGCGGGCCACTTTGGCCCGACCCATTCATCAACTCAAAATGTTACGACTTTATAGCTCGGGCCTGGCGCTAGCCAGGGGAGTTACTGAAAGGGGTATAAGCTCTCTAAAGTAAGGCATGTCAATGTTATGTATACTTGGTAACAAATTATTTCATGTATGAATATTTGATACTGCATCACAGAATTTTTTTCTTAGCAAAGATCACATTCCAAAGCACATTAACAACATAATCACAATATTCAAGTACAGAATATGTATGAGTAGGTGGGAAGAAATAGGTTCAAAAATCATAAACTGTATGGTTTTAAATTTGTGCAATAATCATACTTCTTTTCAAAGGAAGGGGCTCAGGAAAGGGTGAAGGGGGAGAGAAGAAGGAAAGGAGGAATGTTGGGATTGAGACCTAATACTGTCTGAATATGGAATTCTCTAAAATTCATAACATTACAAAGGAATTAATTTGCATTTTCAAATATTCCATGTCTTTCACATTCTTGCAATAGAGCCAAAGCATGCCTTCACATTTTTCATTAGTATGAAATGTTTTCACAGGGAATAATTTTCCAGGTATCGCATCGCAATTTGCTATGCACTTTTACACCACTGCTACACAAACTATCTTTTGTGTAGCAGTTTTCTTCCATAGAAGTGTACAGGATACCATGTGAAATATTGTTCATCAGCTGAAATTGCTAATCAAATTTGAGTTGGAAAATTATTCCCTGTTTCATCTTCAAGGTACATGTACAACCACTGGACAATTCCCCAGAAATTGAAGGGAACGGAAGAAAACAGATCTATACAAATCGTAATACAATAGAGGTACACGTTATATGCAAAACTTGTCACATACTGAAATGTCACTACACAATGCCACTTTCATCACGCCACTTCCAAATGCCAACTTCAAGTCAAATTGCACAAAAACTGAGTGAGGTAACAAACTACAGAAAATGGCATACTGTACCCATGAGCATCATAGTAATACCATTCAAAAAAACAAAGAAGACAAAAGATGTGTGTGTGTGTGTGTGTATGTATTTGTGTGTGTAAGTGTGTGTGTGTATGTGTGTGTGCATGTGCTGTGAACTAATGTACCTTTCTTCTCACTCTGCTAACTTGGTTCTATAAATTTGTGTCATTAAAAAAAAAAAAATTATCTCACACCAAATATAACAAAGTGCATAAACTGTCATTCAATATTTCATCACTTCACAGGGTTCTCATATCACTGCTTTCATTTCGCAAGGACAAATACTGGTGAATAAGTTGAAGGGGTCGGTGCAATATAGCGCTAACACACAATTTGGTCAAAATTGAGTTACATGCATTTTCATAATCCTTATCCCTCACTGTAACCTCTGTGAAAATATCATATTTGAATTCAACCAATAAGATGGTAAAAAATGCATGCATTCATGTTTTATTAATGTACAATGTATGGACTTTCCAAAGATTCAACAGCGATTATCTCAAAATGACTATTGTGTGGGTTAGCACTATATTGCACCGACCCCTTCAGTTCTACAATTACATTACACCTTTATAAACCTTGCCATTTTGTGACTTGGAAGCCAGAATGTTAACTGACCATGGTGATGGATACACCACAGTGATTTGTTGGCATCATTCTGATTGGCAAAATAACACAGTACAGTGGACTCCCGTTATATTAAAGGACAAGTTCACCTTCATAAACATAAGGATTGAGAAAATGCAACAATATTAGTAGAACACATCAGTGAAAGTTTGAGGAAAATTGGACAATCGATGCAAAAGTTATGAATTTTTTAAATTTTTGTGTTGGAACCGCTGGATGAGGAGACTACTACAGCTTGTGAGTCATATGCGTACAACAGTATAAAGAAAATATAAAAGAAAATTCAACATATTTTCACTTTCTTCGCATAATAAAAAAATAGCAATTGACTTGCCTCTTTCTAAAGGCAGGGGGAATAATATTACCCATAACATTTATCGGTAACGAGTCAGGGGAATGTGTACTTTTTTCAAAAGACGGAATTTTGTGAAATTCTCTTTATATTTTCCTTATATTGTTGTACGCATGTGACATCTAAGTTATTCATACACTGCAGTAGTCTTCTCATCCAGCGGGTACTGCACAAAAACTTCAAAAATTCATAACTTTTGAACGGATTGTCTGATTTTCCTCAAACTTTCAATGATGTGTTTTACTAATATTGCCACATTCTCTCAATCCTTATGTTTATGAAGGTGAACTTGTCCTTTAAACGAAATCCTCGGGACTGGCAGTTTTCTTTCGTTACATCGAAATTTCATTATAACCCAACAAATAAACAATAGAAATACGTAGAGCCGATAATGCTGTGGCCTGAATTTTTATTTTGTCATAACCGGAAATTCGTTATAACCGTGTTATAACAGTGTTAATTTTAACGGGAGTGCACCATACAAAGGATACTAACGTACAGCTGGTACTGCTGATTGTTCACAAAATATGACAATATTTCTGGCCCGAAAAAACACTTGTCCAAGGTAAGCACTGTACATACATGTACGCGTATCTCCTACGTTGAGAAGACAAAGAATTCTGTATAATGTATGGTCACGTGAGGAAAAACACCACTGTTATTCATGACGTGATTCACACTCAAATATCACATGCGTAATTTGCACAAAGTTTGAATTACCACCCTAAATACCACTGCATTTTGCACTGTATTTCATGAGGCACTTGCGTTCACATTACAAATACCAAACGAAATACTATGGTATTTCAAATACGGTGGTATTTACTGTAAGTGTAAACGACCCTCCAATGTATAGGCCTACACATTGTACATAATTATTGTGTAGTTGTACATACTGTATACAGTATCATGACTCCCTTCCTACAGTACAAGAATGAAGATGTCCTCAAAATACGGTAAACACTGCTGTCACTGATCCGCAAACACAAACGCACGTTTACAGACGCTTCAGTCAACATCCATCTGTTGACTGTGCGAGGCTCCAGTATAAAGTGCACAGACTTTTGGCTTTCCTTTTACGATTCTATCTTGGCGCATTGCTGAGTAGTGGGAAGTATGCAACAGTATAAGATGGGAGGAGGGCTTCAATGTACAGACAAGCTTGATCGTGTTGCCTGTTTGATAACAGTGGGGATAAACCATGAAATATCACAATGGATGAGAACAAATTACTGATGATTACCAATTTTCCAGATCATCTATCAATGCTAAGAGTCATCATCTTCAATAAATTCCATGAACATAAAGCCAAGCTACATTTCTTTATAAATCTTTCTCCTAACCTTTTTAATAACATTTAACAAAAGAATCAGGTCCATTTGATATTCTATTATCATATCTTTAGGTCATTCCTTTCAAAAATGCTTCGCATTAAAGTTGTCATAATCATAGAAAGGCACGCGATGCAGTGCTCTACAATTGTAGGTTCAATTGTATCAAGTCGGTAATAACAGCACATTTTACCCCAATAAACCAGAGTACCCATTACATTGGTTAACGATCGCCCCGACACTGTACAGGCACGCTAACGTGTAAACATTGAACTGCACGTTACTTGAATATTATGAGATCATTCTGAAGTGCACAATTTTCACACAACAATAATGTACTCTTAAATGAATCCCACAAGGATTGGAACAATCATCACCCAGCATTCCCACTGATTCCCACTGATCAGTTACTAGCCATCCCCTTTAAGGAGAAAAAAAAAAAATTCAAACCAAGTTGGAATGGTTTTTGTGATGCATATCACGAGAGTTAATGATTTTCTCGTGTCCACACACAAAAATCAAACGTTTTTGAATCCCCTTCGGGCCTTGCAACCAAATTATTTTTTAAAAACTGTTAATTGTGTGTGTGTGTGTGTGTGTGTGTGTGAGTGTGTGTGAATGGGAACAACTGAGACGGCTGTCAATGCTTACCAATAATTGACAGACTGGAGGTGGGTACGGTATCCCTACCACCTTTATGACTGTCCCCAATGGCCCTCTTTCACTGTCGTCATTCTACAAGAGGCCAGAAGTTCCACAATATATCAGGTGCATTGATAATGTATTTTTGTTTGATTCTGCATGCAAGATTCTGCTAGTCTCCTGCCAGAGACAGTCCTGAATTCTAGCTGACCCCTTCCGAAACACGCCCCTTTGTAATACAGGTCAAAAGTCACCTATGGCCCTGTTTACACAGTGCCAATGAGAGCCTAGTGGTTCACTCTGTTTACAAACTACGTTTGAACCATGAAAATATCAACACACTAATTTATAAAAACACCAGATAAAAACAACACCATGAAAAAATATCATTTAAAAAATATATAAAAAATCAAGCTATTCCTGAGCTGAATCACGTGCAACTAGTACTGTAGGTCCAGCACACCATGTGGGCCATATTAAGATAGTGATATCTCGGGCATAACAACGCATAATTTGTAAACAGTATTTTGAATGCAGATCACACTGCCTGTTTATGTACAGATAAATCACAGAGTGAAAACAATTAGTACTAGTATTGTTGCTTAAATATCTTTATAATACATGTACTCAGTCTTATATAAATGGCATGGTGAAGAAACAATTATGAGATCCTTACAACCACAAAATCAACAACATGTGAAAATGTCTCAGGTGGCAATTTGCAAAAATTTCCACGCATACATAACATGAAAATTTCAGTTCATGGAACAGTACATCTATGGGGATTTCAGAATCTGGTCGAAAGAGGTTAATCATGGGTAACTGGAACAAGGCCAATCCCACAGTTTGGCATCCACACAAAAATCATTCCTATGTGAATAATACTCAGCACACAATTAACCAGTTTGTAGTTGATAGTTGATGGAAAAACATATTCTACAAATTGTAGCCTTAGTTTCAGACTTTGCATAATTTACAATCTCCCATTTACAAAATACTCTTCAATGGAAATTCTGGACCATTTAAAACTTAGTTTGATATTAAAAGAAGGTGT
Organism: Diadema antillarum; assembly: GCF_040938485.1. Classification (NCBI taxonomy): domain Eukaryota; kingdom Metazoa; phylum Echinodermata; class Echinoidea; order Diadematoida; family Diadematidae; genus Diadema; species Diadema antillarum. The sequence goes on along the minus strand of NW_027272132.1, from coordinate 111,879 downwards.
AAAGTATTTTAAGTACAACAGTGAAAATTTGATCAAAACTGAATAGATATGACATGTACAACAGTATTAAGAAAGTTTGAATTGTAAAGTCTTGATAATTTTTATAAAACATTTAAAAAAAAACATTTTTTTTGAACAGTCAGTATCAATATGCAAATAAGATGAGTAGGTGATGTCATCGCGTCACAACTTGCCAAATACATCGAAGCTCGTACACAAAATCTTGACTATACCTCTTTTTTTTCTCTCTCTCTCTCTCTCTTTTTTTTTTTTTTTTTTTTTTTTTGGTTCATTTTTAATGCAATGCAAAACCCCAGTCTCAAATCCTAATATATTTAACTGATCATTATTTTCAAGTTATCCAGCCAGGAATAACATCATGTTTTATCATTTTGTGTGTGTGTGTGTGTGTGTATGTGTGTATGTGTGTGTAATAAATTAATAATGGAAAATTTTCAGATGATGACATCATCACCTCACTCATTTGCATACTGACATCAAATGTTAGGGACCTGTTTTGCGAAAAAATGTGTAAACTTAACAATTTCCAACTTCAAAAAAACTTCTATCTGAATTTGATCAATTTCATAGTGTTGTGCTTTATATAAAATTACATCTTTTCAGACACACTTTAGACTGGTCCGGAATTCATTTTTAATGATATTGGGGTTCTCAAAGAATATCTCTGAGGTTTGCTCTGAAAGGGGTATTTAGGTACAATCTGACAGAAGAGTTACTTGGGTAGCATGAGTGATCATTGCCTCATCTAATATCCATAGTATACCTGATTAGGACTCTATCTAAGACAGTAAAGATAATTCACAAACTTGTGTTTAACCATACTATTTTCATTTGTCCGCCTTTGCTGGAATGTTTGATTTTCTGTTTGTTTCACTTTGAGTCTACTACAAAAGTCAACTTGATCATTTAAAAAAAAAAAAGTTTCCCTGGTTCCAACAAACAAAAAACAAAAAACAGTGTCCCTGCATCCTTAGATTCAACAACTCACATGCAAACTGAGAACCGCAGAGCATAAAGCAACATATCTCAACTTCTATTTTTTCCTCTTTGTTTCTTTAAAAACATTTAAAATGTTTTCACATTGCAGCTCCATGTCTCCTTTGGAAAAGAGAAAAAAAGAAAAATCTCCTTGACGGCAGACGTCATACGATTTTGCAAACCTGCACTATTTGGATGTCACTGTGAAGGGATCCGCCGATGAGATTTGACTCGATGTGGGGCACGAGTACTTCAGGGAGCCAGAGAAGGATGCCACTGAATCGTTCGAAGAAAATGCCTTTTTTATGACGTAGGATACAGCTCTCTTCAAAACCACACAATAAAATGGGGATCTGGACACATCTTGAGAGTCGCATTTATCATAAATATACTCAGATGGAGACTGACGTGGGGATGTGTAGATATATCAAAAATGATGCGTCAAAGTGGATGTTATTGGAATGTGATAAAAACTGTTCATTTCAATCTGTATCCTTGTGAAGAGATATCTATTGATACTTGGCAAGTTTGAAGGGCACAGAGTGGAATGTTGTGAGTTAAAGGGAAAGTTTTGGTTGATATGGTGGTTTCAGATTTTAGCTTTTTTACAAGATTATTAGAAACCACTTCTGAAGTACTAAAGATCATACAATTCTATTAAAGAGGAATTCATAATTTGATGAAAATTAGTTTTGAAATGGCTGAGATATATCCACCACAAAGATGTCCTAATAAAAGGTGGGACCCACTTTTTTTAAGGATCTCTTTGTTTTACTTAGTTGGTTTTTTTTTGATATCTCAGCCATTTCAAAATGATTTTCATCAAATAAACTTAGAATACCTCTTAGAATTGTCTGCTCTTTCTTATTTTATAAGAGATTTCTCATTTTTATCTCACAAAAAGCTGGAAACCTGCATCCCCATCTCAACCAAAACTGATCAATCCCTTACAATAGAATGAAGACAGAGCAGAAATCTGCACATGCTGGACTAGGAAGGGTTCTCCTGGAAGGGTTAGTAGGGAGTTTTCGCAAGCGCGACACGGCCAGGAGTTGAGTGTGCCGTGTGCAAACTTTACTTTGCACACGTCCTGGGGAAAACGAGTATGGTACTCGGCCAAAATAACGTTCGGTCCCGATGCTGGGCAGGAGTCAGCCAGCCAGCCAGCCAGCCAGCCAGCCAATCAGCTATCTTGTCCATACGTCTCCGTCCTGTACAGGAAAGCCAAACTGCTTTGATATGGGGACGGGAGTCCGAGTATGGGGACGGGCGTCCGAGTATGGGGACGGGCGTCCGAGTACGGGGACTGTCACAGCTGATTGCTTCTGCGTATTCTCAGTCTTCCCATTGTGTAGCGAAAACTCCCTATTTTTGGAGTGCCCGCATCAGGGACTGGATCCAATCCAGACCAGCTACCAAACCATTCTACCACTGAAACACATCCCAAGTTGGGCCAATTATGAATTGTGATCCTTTGAATCTTTAACACTGGATAATCTCTCTTTTAATATCCTTTTCCCCCATCTCTCTCTCTATCTCTCACAGAAACACAAAAACATACACATCACACAAATATACAATAATTTCTTCTTTCTCTCTCTCTCTCAGTGTTCATCATTAAGTCCCTGTGACGCTAAAATAAAATAGAAAAATCCAGTTTTGGCAGGATGTGGCGATGTCCACTTGTATACATCAAAAGCAAAGACCAATTCTTTGGCTTGTAACCCACAGTTCTTTTTACTGTGTTTTTTCATGAACCACTGTTAGGAAGACCATCGAATTTTCACTAAATACCTTCTCTACATGGACCAAGGAATTTTAATGCACAGAAACTGTGAAACTGCAGTTTCAATTACAAATGGGCTTTTAAAGTCAGAGATTGGTTATACATCAATGGAAAAAAAATAGTGGCATGCAGAAGAATATCATGGTTGACACTTTCTTCAAATGTGATCATAAGAAATTCAAAGAATATCTATCTTTTTTTCTTTTTTTTTTGCTCCGAGCACTGATATACTTTGAAATAAGATTTTGCTCTATGTGCTTTAACATGAATTTAAATGTAAGTTTAAAGCCCAAACAAAGTTCTGGTACGCCTGCAAAAGTTATCAAATTTCGCTCCCAAATGTGAACGTATGCTTAGGAAATGTGCAGGATAACGATGCTATTACAAGATATTCGATGGGTAACGACGAAAATGTGAAATATTAACCAAAAAGGTTCAGTCTCAGTACTTACCCGAACGGGGTCAGGCTAAACTCGGACTCGGGGATAACTCAGCTTCGCTTTGACGGCGGGATGAGTTGTAATGGTTGTCCCTCTGATTGTACAGTGTTGTCCTATGGAAGCGGCCTGTATAAACTAGCGCTTCGTGTTCTGGCTACTCGCAGTAATGGTCCGAGTTGTTACAACGCGCGCATCAAAAACCTCTTTTGCACGCATGCAAAATTAGTGTGCGCCTATCAAGCACCTCTAAAACAATCAAAGGCGCTTGATAAACAACAACAAAAACTCCAAAGACCGCACGTCTCAGCAACTGAGGACCGCGCGCTGTCATTTTTGTTTTGTTTTTGTACAGGATTACGTTAGCACGCACTTTCCTGTCCATTCAGTTAGGCCTCATTTGGTATTATGCAGTGGCCAGTAGAATGTGGCGATCACTTACTGCATGTGAATTGTCTGAAGTAGGGTCGAATTTTTCCCGAGACGGAGTTAGTCTGGAGCCTTCTGGAATAAAAGTCGGTTTTCCTACTATTATTATTTTTCTCAAAATACTCCAAACTGACTCATCATTCCGGCAAACCGCGTCAGCCAGGTAAGTTTCTTAGTGGACTCTTTCGATCTATTGCAAGCAAAAATGAAATGGTGCTAGACGGGTTCTCAAGCACTTACCGAAACTTAGTTTTCACTTTAAATGGTATAGAATTTGATTCCCTCTTTTTTTTCTAGTCACAAATGCAAAATTGCATTGAGAATTACATGTAGATATTATGATTTTATATAAGTATCATGGTGCACATATCTACAATGAATTTTTGAATAATACATAAGTAATTACCAACACAAGCAGTGAGTCAACAAATCTTTAGCGCTGAACAATATCACTTCAAGACTAAACATTGGGTTCTTACCTCTCCTTGAAGAATTCCGCCATTTCTTTCGTCGACGTCTGCCCATGTTTCATATTATTGTACAGACATGCAAAGCCCTGGTTTTTCTCCCCCTGTGGCAAAAAAACAAACAAACAAGAAGACGAAACCATTAAACATATTATTTTTCACTACAATCATTTCAATACATTTGTAAATGCTCATCAATCTATTCTCCTCCCTTGTTGCTTTGTCTCTCCATCTCCATCTTTCTTCCCTCTCTTCATAAAATTGCCAGTTTAGACACTGAAACATGGTTGACCACCTGCCCTCAATAGGGACCTACAATATGTAGGTCCCTTTCATACCGAAAGATGTCTTGTCCCACAAAACAAAAAGAAATTGTATGGAAACAGCCAGTGGACCACACACATAATGACTGAATTCTTTAAGGACTCAAGATCAAAGTGTGAACTTGAGTCTCAACCAGCCAGAATCCAGCACTGAAGACAGTTTGTGCCTCATAATCCATATTTTGATTTCAAATACTGTAAAAGTGGTTTCTTTCGCGGTGGTTTCATTTTCGCGCTTTTCACGCTTTGAGGTTGAACCGCGAATTTAACATCACATGAAAATGTTTTGAAAAGTTGCACGAAATTAACCACGCAAGGAAATGTTTTGAACTTGCCGCTTGTTACAATGCTATTGCGCTTATGCACACACAAAGATTCCGCGCATTGAGTGTATTGATGGTCAACACACACACAGCGATACCGCACAATGTAGGTTATCTAGGCAACAATACACTGTAGTTTTACACGCATGTTATAAAGTACTCGAGAGACGGGATTTCAGGTAAGCCTGCATTTGATTCTAATTTCTATTTAATAGATAAAAGAATAATTGGATTATAGTTTATGTTTGTGTGCAAAATAAAACAGTTTTTGCCGACTGTGAATTCACAGATTTTGCCGACCGCGAATTTAAACACACACGAAAAAAGTCGGCACTGATGGAAACTGCGAAAGTATCTGTACGCGAAAGAACCCACTTTTACAGTATTCTGTATTCTGGCAGAACAGCCATAATGTATCCACCTACATGTGTTTCATCCCTTCACAAAGATATTATACAAGTATACTTTGTGCTGGGGAGAGTAATAATGCAAATTATGCACACTACTCGGTATCATACATGGTATGGTGGGAGGGAAGGGGGGGGGGGGGGGGGCTTCAAAGCACAGTCTGGGTGCCAGAATGGTACTCACATTCAATGGGCAACAACTAGCAGGCAACTCCCCCAGCCTTGTAGCTATTTTGAGAGCTCTAGGGCATATCACTGGTTTGCATTTGACCCACAAGCATGTTGCTATGACAGGTTTTCTGACTGCCAGCTGTGATTTTGGTTGTTTTTTTTTCAAATATTCTAAAGCCACAATGCTTTCACCATGGATTAGAGATAGATTTACCACTCTCATAGAAATACCAAAAATACTCCAACATAATCTCATGGATCCTCCTATGTATAATGCAATATCTATAGAACATGCCCTTTCCTCACCAAAATGTGAAATGACCATATAGGCCTATTCAGTATTCTTACAAGACCTACATGAGAAACTGTGTAGATAATGAAGAAATATTTCCCCCTTGTATCATAGTACCATGTTGGTGAGACAAGAACCCCAAGTATTAAAGATACAGTAGGCCCTACATTTTTTGTGCTTTTTTTGTCAAGAAACAAATATAAGTTGTTGTGTGTTTTTTTTTTTCTTTTTGAGTGCTGCCCAATCAGAAGTCCCACAATTTCTGTTCATGCACATTTCCACAGAAATTTTCCTTTTTATTATAAGGGATTAGCATAATGGATTAACAACAGATCATGGTATGGCAAAGAAAACAAGAAATGGATTAAGATCAATACAAAATATATTGTGTTCAAGTATGTTTTCCCTGTCATGGTCATAGTTGCACATGTATATTTTGTGTGATGGCCTTCTTTCATTTTATCAGGGGAAAAAAAAACCTCTACTCCTATAAATTTTGACAATTTTTTTTTTCTTAAAAGATGGCAAATTCAAAGACTGTCACTGATATTTACATTGGAGCTTCAAGAGTTATCTTTGTAGACAACAATCACTTTCTTGAAAGCATTTCTATGATCAACATAAAACTACTAACATTATGTCTACATAGTTACTCAACACTAATCTATGCTATAAATATCATAATTTGTTTTATGCTGTCCACATACAGACATAACAGGGGAAAAAGGCCTCTCTGTTTTTTTGATAGTCACAGACACCATAGTGTTTCGTTCCATAGATGTGAAAACACCTGGCAACATAAATGTCTTTCAACAAGTCATACGTAACAAGGAGTTGCCATCCTCAGATTCAGTTTTTCTCTTTTTTCTCTCTCTTTTATTTTTACAGAGGGATACGGGCAATGACTTACTTTCCGTAATTGAAGATTTGCGACTTGAACTGAGGGACACGCCCACAGTGCGACTAATTGACAAGTTCCACGCTCATTAGGACTCAATCACGAAGGCACGCATGGTGATTCCAAAGAGACATCTACTATTCCCAAAAGTTTCTTTGGCGCATATCAGGCATGCTAATACCATATGAGAGACTCCCAATTGCATTCGCTTTAATAGCAGGAGCGCATGTGACTTCAGCACAGAAGTTGAGAGACGCCACACACAACATAACTACAGTATACTGGAAATGAACATAAATGGTCCTCCCCCTTTATCTTCCCATTTATGTAATATTCCTATGTTTGTTACGGAAAAAAAAAATCACAAAGAAATTGCATATCAACATCTCTTTTCCAATTGTTTATTATACATTATCTCATCATTTTTTTTCTTTTCCATTTGCATACAGATGTCACTGCAAAGGCAACTATGAAGGCATTATGGGTTTACAGTGCCCTTTATACCCTCTTGTACCGAGACCAACACAAACCAAGTCATGCTTACTTTTTTAATCTTGTTACTGAACTACAGTACTTGTTGGGGGGATGTCCAATTTTTTTGTTGTGTAGATATAAAAACTCCATCTTCAATAGCGACTGTATGCTCAAGACTTTCCTGAACTCTTATTAATAACTTGCAGACCTCTGATTTTAATACCCAAACTGCCTTACAGTTTGCAAGTGGGGGAAAAAATGCACATCTCTTTGAAAAGTCACATAGTGGACAGCAAATATGGTGGGAAATGAAAACTGACACAACACAAACACATGCAATGTGCACTGAGAAAAGCACACAAACACAAACTCCAACATCATGTGGAAAGTGTTGGGGGATGTCATCCGAGGGATGCACAAAGCTCACAGGCCTGGTGGAAATTGAACGTCGACTATTAGGAGCTGGGCTGACAGTAACTTGATCAAATGAGCTCAGAGAGTGTGTCTAGACTTCAGGGGATGGAGTGAATTAGCTCGGTGACATTTTGAATTGACAGAGCCGCAGTATACATACATAACACTGGTGCTTTGCATGGATTTTTTTATGGGAGAACCGTACGAACAAGCATCACAAAAGTGTACTATAGAGTGATGCAACGATCACCCTTCCCCCATTCCACGTCACACAGGCAAACACACGCAGAGACAAGTTTAATAGTAAAATGATAGTCTGAATTCAGACGGCAAACTTAAGCCCCGTTTTTACTGTTCAACCCCCTCCCCCTTCCTCCCCCCACAAAAAAAAAAATATATATATAATATGTTTTTATATGTTGCACAAAATATGGGATAGCATTCCTTATCAAAACATGGGGTAGGGTATAAAGTACCGGTACCATCTACAATCTGTATGTATGCATACGGAAGCAATTTCTTACATCACCATACTATGGTCACGAGTGTGCCCCTTATTTGATTTTGCTATATTAAAAGGATACACTTATTTAGTGATTCATGCTTGTAATAATGCCAACTTTCTAAATGGATTTTTGGTTAAAAATATCCTTTTATATTAATGTTCCCTGTGCAAACCATGAAACTACAGATCAAGGCTGTGCTGTTTCCATACACCGAAACAGGGAAAATCCCACGAGATAGTACAGCTGTAGACAACATTGTGAATTTGACTGTTTACAAAGCAGGACACTGCAGTCCCATCATTCTTTGTTTTTGTTGTTGTTGTTGTTGTTTTTTATAGATAATGGATACTAAATTGAGATGATGTACAATTTGTACTCTCCTAAATGTTACACCATCACAAATCAACTCTGTTTACATTTAAACAAGGCTTGACAGTGTATATTAACACATCTAGGGTTTTTTTTGTGTGTGTGATCCCTCAAAGGCAAGACTTTGGGTTGAGTGCTGCGACTTCTTTACACTGCCAACGACACTGCACGACCTCCACAGGTTCTCCCGCATTTGTGCAAGACAGTCTGGCATGATTTTTATCTTGTGTTTGTGTTTGTGTTTGTGTTTGTGTTTGTGTTTGTGTTTGTGTTAGTGTTAATGTTTGTGTTTGTGTCTGTGTTCGTGTTTTGTGCTTTGTTTTGCAACCATTCTAGGGAGGGTAGACATGACACAACTGTCAAAAGGTTACCATTTTTGCTCGGTATTAATGGGGTGCCGGCTTTCGCTCCTGCTGGTGACGCTGTGAAGAGTGGCAAATTGGAGACCATTTCCTAAACAGCTAACAGTTGGATTTCCTTGACTGTACTTGTTCGCTATAGACACTAAAGTTCATGTGTCATACAGCTGGTGCAGATGTACCAACTGAAGTCTGTATTATTAGGCGTGAGGCTCAGGAGCCTCGGGGTCCTTTCTCATGCTCATATGCCTGACAAGTTTTTGTTTTTTTGTTTTTCTCACTCCTCTCTCTCTCAAAACACACACACACACACACACACACACACACACACACACACACACACAAGATGAATTTCCATGCACGCACCAAAAAGTCACATTTTGAGGCAATTTTTCTTTTTTAGAATAAGTCAAAATATCATATTTAGTATGCTTCCAGGCCCTGTTGCATATTAACCGATTGAGGACAGGCTGACACTGCGACAACACACATTTTCCACAGACACTTGCCCAAGTATACTTGGGACTCGTCTTCAACAGGTTTAAAAGATAAGTTAAAACATACACCTAAAAGTAAGTCAGAAAGTCAAACATAACCTAGGTACGTCTGGTATCAGCCAATCAATTTGCTATTCTCACTTACATTTGATCTCAACTTTTATGCAATAGGGCTCTAATTGCAGGATTTACAGCTTTAAAAAAGCTAAAGCTCTTAGGTGGGGGGGGGGGGGGGGGGCGGGGAAGAGCACCCCCTCTAGAACCCTCCCCTCACTCAGTCACTTCGCTCCCTTATGCAGCACATGTAGGAACCTACAGGTTTTAGTTTTCAAGTTTACAGAAACAATGCCTTTTTCTTTTGATGCTGCAAAAGTTCAGAGACAAAATTTGTATTTAATCTATCATCATTCCTGTCTAATGGTAGCAAACGATAAAAGAAAAGATGTACAATATCATAGGTACGAAACTGAAGTTGAGACAGGCAGTTCCTCCAGACTCCCTGGGCCATGCATGGCCACCGAGTGGAAGGAAAACTTGCTATCTTTGTCCCAGCTGTTTCCCCACGAAGCAATGGTACGTGACCAAGGCAAACTCAAACATATTCGGATATAATCTTTTCCTCCGATACCAGGGGTGTTTGTTTAAAGCAAGAGACATATACATGTATGTATGTGTACACATACACAAACACACAAAACTGAACAAAACACAACAAATGGGAAAGCAAGATCTGCATAACGCCAGAACAGAGATCTTGTCACACTCCGGTAGGTGCATCCCGACTTTCCTGATGCTTCAGCCGTTTAGCCTTTCCTTCCTCCAGCCGGAGGGAGACAGGAAGCCCGGAGAGTGGGTCTCTGCCCCACCAGACACCCAGAGGTTTGGTTCTCCTTGAGACCAGTAGAGGAAAGGTTGATTCCAGATGTGACAAATAACCCGTCCGTAACGGCAGCCCCCCCCCCCAAAAAAAAAAAAACAACAACAACAACAACAACAACAACAACAACAACAACAACAACAACAAATTATCTAGAGTCCATTGGCCCATTTTGGAATCAGTTTTAAATTTCAGTTCTCAAATGCCACTTCAGAGGGCCAGTCGCAAGCCCATGTATCATTACCGCCAGTTACTGTTTCTATTTGTCCAAGAATCCTACCACATCAGTTACTGCTGTCACAGTAACTGAATCATGCCCCTGATAGATCCATTCTGCCACAGACTGCAACCGGTCTCACATACATGTAGCTCTGATACCACCTTCAAACTTTTGCCCAATGATGTTCTTACAAGTAGTTTAGACTACATCTCATCAAAGATAATCTGGCTTCCAGACCATGTGCCCATATTATTTTGCTTCCTAGAATATATTTACGCCCTGTAACGAAAAAAGAAGTAGCAGATTCACATCAAAGAGGACTGGAGAACCAAAACAAATTCTATGCTTTCAACCCTGACCCTTGACCTTTCAACTTTTTTACTTCTTACCCCCCCCCCCCCCCCCCTCCAATATCTCACCAGTTCTTCTTTGTATCACAAACACCTGTTCACTAAAATTTACTGTGACATCTCTGGTAATATATGTTCCTGTAGTGAAGAGAAATGGATTGCTTAATATCATTAATACATGGATTATTGGATGGAGTACTGTACAATTACACAAAATCACATGTGGTAGGCAGCACTGTATGGCCAACACATTGTGGACAAAGAATGCCAGTATCTTTGTCTCCCAGTGCACATGCGATTGCAGCTTTCAAGGCAAGCAAAGTACAGTGACCCCACCAACTGATTGAGCCTGTGCTGAGAGCAGAAACTCCACCTCTCCAATGGACAAGGTTGAAACACAACCCCACTTCTTGTGAGAAATCCAAATGCATTTTCCTCGCTCCACCATTCCTTTTTAATGGGCACAAATATAAATTGTGCATGAAAGGTCTGGGTATGCGTGTTTGTCTGTCTGTCTTTCTGTGTGTGTGAGTGTGTGTGTGTGGGTGGGTGTGCATGGGTGGGTGTGTAACTGAACAAGAGAGAGAGAGAGGGAAGGAGGGGTGAAGAGAGCATAATCACTTTTTTTCATTCATTCTTTCTTTTGTGATAAGATTGAAGATGCATGCTCTGAATGGACACGTTTGGCCTGGAATGCCATAGCCACAGACAAGTAGAAAAGAATTTGGCAGAAGTTTTGACACTATCATTCATAATAAAAAAAGTTGGATGATACTTAAATGCACTCCATCAATGAGACAGGAATGATATCTACAAAGGAGTGTGCTCTGATTTACTGCATATTGTGATGCCATTAAAAAAAGAGAGAGAGATTTGATATAAAAAGAGACCATTAATGGAATGAGGTGGTGATCATCCAGAATGGTCTCTCTGCAGTCACAGTTATAAATTGATATTTAGTGCTGGTAAATTTTGTATCAAATCTACAATCCACACACGGAGAAAAAAAAAATTCTCATGTTTCACTCAAGTCTACTGAAATACCTGCAGAGTTTAGAGCAAGAATAATTGTCAGGAAAGCAACATGAGCATCGTGAAATCTTTTTAAACCATATTGGATCGATATATTGTCATATAACAAAGAATGCTTGTATTCATTTTAATTTCACAAGTTTTGCGAGAGCCAAGATTCGCAAAATTAAAATGTTTTTGTCTACACTACAATGGATAAAAAGTGCCAGTGGCAATTCACACACACACACACACACACACACACACACACACAAATCATGCTGTGGAAAAGGCAGTTGACTCCAATTCATGAAAATTCCATGCTGCAAATATATCTTGCTTTACAGTAGGGACACTTGTGTAGACCTATGCATGGCTTAGACACAAAACCATTCTACACTATTTTATCCCATCCCCCCCCCCCACCCCCGAACACAGACATACATAAATTGTGTGCATACATCGCTGATTTAGCGCACTGATATGCAAGACAATCTCTGAGCTTTGTCAGTCTTTACAAATATTTGCAAGGCCGCACTTTCAAAATCTATTGTGCAATCAACCCGTGAGAACAAATCTGGGAACAGCTTTCATCAAATAAATGGCATAACAATCATCCAAACAGTTCATGGGATTTTACACACAATCAATTACTATAAATTGGACTACCTCTCTAAGAGAAAGAGCCAAAAATGGTCAATAATTCATTGATTTTTCAGTTGCGAATATGACATGATATCTACAAGTCGGTGACACCACAGAAGGAAATGGGGTTCCAAGAGAGATAATAAACTCCATCAATTATGCCGACATGTCACACAAGTGCCATATTGCAGTGAAATTCGAGTGAAAATGGACATTACAAGTACCAGGAAAGTTATGATCCTTGGTGCAAATTCAAAGCACCTATAAAAGGAAATGCATAGAATTGGAATCTATAATGTACAAAAGCACTGTATCATGGGGAAAGTTCAGTTTTAATGTAATCCTCCTGTGGGAATGCAGTGAAAAGGCTGTTTCAACAGTCAACACAAATTTATTGACATTTTCTGTAACAAACCTCTGATTTTAGCTCTTCCTACCAAACACATTAAATACTTTAACACATTTGCATGCACTAGTTGTTGCCAGGTCAGGCAAGCCTTGGTCAGACTTTCTAGCTGCTAGGAACAACCACTATGGGAATGCATAAAATTTTCACATATATTGGTAAGCCTGTAGAGTACATGTAAATATGTACCTCGATCAACTACACTGTGCACCCTCCACAGACAATTTCCAAAAATTTGAAACTATTTTGAAATGTAAATTGGTCTCTTTGAAGCCTATCCTGTGGAATGCTTCACAAATATAGAGAAATTTGGTGATACTCCAGAGTCCTGGCTCTGTCCCTATAAAGACAGATTGTTTTACCAAACACAGGGCTGCCCCTTTTGAGAAGAAAATGCTCTCTCCAAAAAGGAAATCGGTCACAAAGAGGAAAATTTGCAGAAGAGATCAGGCAGGTAACTTTTAACATCTGTAAGCATGACATGGTGGATATATACAACGTGTATGCGGCAGATCACCGGCCTTCAATTTGTGACGTCAGAGGACAAGATCATGTCAAATGCAAAGAGTTTGAATGGGCGTCAACGCTTCAAGAATAGACTCAAGTGCCAAATGGACTCAAGAACCAGTTTGCAATATGGTCAAACTGACATAAGATGTCTATTTTTTTCTTTCTTTAATGGAAATAGGCCTTCGGATCATTACGCCTTTCAAATGGTGTCAAGGAAAAGTGCAGGACGATGTTAGTCCAAACACCCACGATCATGGTCACCTGAAGGCTGGCACTGTTGTCATTTCATACACATCTGTATGCACACTACAACTATAGATGACTTGGTATGATAAATTCTAAAATCTTTTACAAAAAGCCCCTTTACACAGCATCCCATACACTATTGTATATTTCTCTAACTTCTTCTTGTCAAAAAATGTGAAGTGTGAGAAGAGAAAATTGAAATCAATATTGTTCATCACTGTCAATGTACAACAAAATTGTATATTAAAGTGAAGAGAAGAGATACAACATTGTTATTTACAGATATGATGATATGATGAGGGAGGTGGCAATTCATCCTCACTGTTATTTGAACTATTCTCTACTTTCACTAGGGCTGTTGATTTTAGGTATTGTTTTGGATTTTTCGTACTAGTTAATAATTATCACGACAATTCTTTGAATAATTAGTTTTAAAAAAATCGCAACAAACTTTCCACAAATAGTTTTTTTTTTATAACCCCTAAAAGAAGTAATGCAAAACTAAAAAAGTCTTCTATCTTTACAGTTTTCATATGGGTCTAGGTATCCCTAAATATGTCGATTGAGAGTCCAGATTGAATTTCTGCCACTCCTCTTTTTGAAGAGTGGCATTCGTTTTGTTTTGTTTTTGTGTTTCCTTTAAAGATCTGGTCTTGCGTTCAAGGCTTCACTGCCATGGACTTGACTTCCCCTATTCAGGAAACCTACACCATATACTTCTACCAGCTTACGTTTCACACCATGTGTGATATGCATTACCACACACACACACACCACAGTTAACCACATTGTTGGGCCTTTTAATCGTATGTCCTCTTTCATCTTTTTCACGACAATACGCAAGACACACCTGCACCGGGCGACAAACTCGGAAGGTGCACAAGCGGTAGGCTCTGCGGTAATCATTGTAACCTTTGGAAGTTCATGGCAAATGTCTTTTAAGATGATGTAATTTATACCAAATGCGAGCGTCACTGTATTTCATTCAGGTCACATATACACTGTGGTATACGTCTGTATCTCACATGGCGAAGCAATGGGATGTTGTCTACAAGACTCTCGAATGGCATGAAGATGTCACATTTACATGTAAAGTGATAGCAGTGCACCCATGATCCCGCTTTCCAGCAAAGTGTCACGCCATGAATGCAAATTCACGGCATCATGTGTGAGAGTGGACATCTGGGAGGTCAAAATTTGTAGTCTAAGGCATCGATGTACATTGTACATAAAAATTGCAGAGCCCCCACAAGAGTCGATACGAGTTTATCAACATAAAATTGTTTTCACTCCTCTCTCTACAAATTTGTGATCACAGAATGAAATTGGTGCTATAAATGAATCCCCTATTTGGATAAAACACTCCCAGTTCACAAAAGTGATGGGTTACATGTAACATTCTTTGTTCAATTTCACAGTCCTATTCACAAAAATTAAGAATGAATTGTGATTTCAATATTCATGGTGGCTTTCAATGCATTGAACCAAAATGGTTACGAATACTCTACTTTTAAATACAATGCATCATTTGTCCATGCTTAACTCTTAGATTTCAGCAAAAATTGGGATCCAGAGTCTAATGACCACCCAGCATTTGTGTGTGTGTGTGTTTGTGTGTGTGTGTGTGTGTTTGTTTGTCTTTTATGTGGTACTTTAATTGCTGGAACCACCAACCTATTTATATTTCTCAGGAAACTGCTTCATACTTTATACAGCTTTATTACAGGAAACTATCCAAGATAAACTCTGCTTGTAATGCATTTTAATAAAATGACTGATCTTCCCAACTTTCCTCAGCGTTCATCCTGATGACTTTAATAGTTTATGTAATTCCTTTTGTTTTTGGTTTTTTTTTTTTTTACAATTTATATTTCATTTTTTACCCTACATAATTTACAACACAACTGCAATACTTCGTTCATATTGCATGTATAATTTGAATACTGGAAAGACTTCACGGCATTACCACAATGAATGGAAGGAATTCCGTACTCATTCATGATAATATCACTTTCCTGTATCTTTTCCGTGAATGATTTCATGATGGTACCTGGCTTCCTGAATTCTCACTATTCAAAATGGTTTCTGTTTAGAAAGGATTTACGTCATTATCACAGAAATTTCTCTAGACATGGTTGAAATGGATCAGGGTAAACAAAATGATTCTGTGAAAGTATCGGTACAACAAGCTGGAAGAAATTCAGACAATATTGTCAAGAGCAACACCTAGGGCTCTTTCAAATATCTAGTTAATTCCATGTTCCTTTCTCCAGATAGATGATCTTTGACAGAATTTTTCAAGTCACAGTATTAGAACAATGAAAACAAAATATGTGCAGAATTTCACATAATTCATTGGTCATTATAGAGTTTAATGAACAGCAAATCTCTGGTCTTCACTGTGGAATCTACAACCAGAATACAATTCCAAATGGTACACACGCATGACTTTCTACCCTCTTCAATTTGCTCATTCAGTGATTGAAAATGCTCACGTTTTCTTATCTGTTTTTTTTTTTGTTTTCATTATTAAAATCCCTTGTCTCACAAAGAGGCAAATTCACAGTTTAACTCACTGAGGCAATATATTCCTGAGTTTACACTTGGGCAGGTGTCTATGGAAAATGAGTGCCTTAGCAAAATCGGCTGGTTCTCAACAGGTATGACCTCATCTCTGTAGAAAAAATAATGCCTCCGGCACCCTTCGGGCGGAGGCATAAAAAAAGAGAACGAGATGATCACAGTATCACATCACTTTGTTGTGGTGTGGCACAAGCAGTTGAGGCAAACAACGAGACTCCTAAATCACTTCCATTTAAAGGGATCGTATAGTTTTGGTTGAGACCTAATTTCAGGTTTCTAACATTTTTTGGCGAGAAATGTGTAAGAGCATGTAATTCCATGAGGAATTCAATGTTTATTTGATGAAAATTAGTTTTGAAATGGCAGAGATATCCAAAACAGAGCGATTCTAATAAAGTGTGGGACCCACATTTTATTACGATCGCTTTGTTTTACTTTGTTTTTGGATGTTTCCGTCATTCCAAACCTGATTTTCATCAAATAAACTTTGAAATCCTCTTAAAATGGTATGCTCTGTACTCTTTAATAAGTATTTTCTTGGTACCTCGCAAAAACTTAACCCGTTCGATACTGAATTCTGAAACCCCCACAGACTTAGTACACAGGCCACCAGGTTCCAGTATGGAACGGGGTAAAAGCCCAATTCTCATCTCCACAAATACTGTACCATCCCTTTAACCTGCATACTGCTGAAATGGAAAGAATGCATGTAATGCATCATGCTGCCTGATAAACAATACTGTACAGCACAGCAAGAGAAAACAGGCAGTCAGTATTCTCAAGACAGTGTGTTAAGGCAAAAAGGGAAAAAACTGGCCCTATCTTCCTACAGTAGACCAATTATTGGAAGGGGGCATGCATATAATCCTATACTAATCATCTTCATCTCCCTGACAATCTTAAGGTCAATTGTGCCCCCTTTCATGCTGGTCACTCAGGGGATCCAGAGCATCCAAGAGATTCAACAGGGAATGATACATGGAACACCCAGGAAAAAATTTCTTTCAAACTAGCGAATGAACTCCAAGTTGAATTTCAAATGCATGATATGGTGCATCATGGGTGAAACACCCACAAGACGTTGTCGGTATGCCGACCTTTGCTTTTCACCCCGCAGTTTACCTGCATTGCCTTTCACACTACCCTAGCAACATGCAGGAGTGCCCAAGGACACTCGGAAGTTTTAAAACCAGGGACATCTCAAAGGTATTACATTTCTGAAGAGTCACCTGGCATTTTACCCCAAGATTACAGGACTTCCACAAGACCTTCCATACACTGCAAAAAATGCGGTGTTAAAAGTGTAACACCAACCGGGTGTCAAACTGTGGGTGTTAAATTTGGTGTTAAATTGACACAATTTGACACCCTTCGGTGTTAATTTAACACCAACATTCTCTCATTCATTGGGTGTTAGATTCTCGGTGTTAAAATGACACCCAAGTGGTGTTATAGTTTTGTCATGAAAAGGGGGTTTTCACTAATAACACCGTATCGGTGTTAGTTGTCCATCAGAGAAGATCACGTGTTCGCAGTCTGATGATCTCATTGGTTACACATGCCAATGCCTGAAATTTGTTGCTGTGGCGCGGAGTCGTCAACGTCTGTCATCGCGATAGTCAGGTTTTCGATGTCGTCTGGGGCTAAAAATGACATTGGATCTATGATGGTGACTTTGCTAAGTCTGTCAGCAGGGATAAGTATCTTTTAAGGTAATTATTTCCTGTACCAGTTATTTTCTATCATAAACGATGTGCATGATTTTCACGGATTTCATCGCATACATAGGCCTAGACAACTTTGTCTTTGCACGCACATAATACTATAGTATACTATGTAGCGCAGCATACTAAGTAGCCTATAGTGTTTGCCATACATAATAGGCCATAACACCAACGCGCTGCAGCGGTGAATTGAGTCCGAATTTCGCTGAAGGTTCCTTTGTCCAATAATTGCATTTTAAAAATATCATCAAATTTTAAATATGAAAGGTTCCGTGGCATTTTGTATTGTTATTGATGTAGTTTTCTTACCTCTGAGGCTCTGGTGCAGATCTTTGTTAGCGCGCAAATCATTTGTAACCAATGAACCCGACCCGCTACTGACGTGCACGAAGACGAAGTTCGAACAATGTTTGTGTGTACTTGTTCGCAGGTATAATGGTAGGCCCCTAGGCCTACTATATTTTTTGTAGGGCCTACTGTAACTGTGCTAGGTCCAAACTGTTAGGTTTAAATTAGTACTAGGTACTAGTAGCAAATATCGCTCTAAAAAGAGCGTAAATACCCGATTAAAGGGGCTGGGTGGGGGATTCTCCCGACCCGATTTTTGTTTATCACAACAAACAACAGGTTACGTGATGTTTTCAGTAGCTACACGTAGGAACGTAGGGGCCTATATAGGACGCTAGTGTTTGCGCGTGGATCTTACGCTAGAATCTACTAACTAGTTTCTAATATGAGTACTACTATTTATGAGTTTGCTAACCGCTTACAAATTTACATTATATAAGAATATGCTCTTATAAAGTTGATGACGTCACATGCATGTAAAACCGATATTTCCACCGAGTCCATGTTAAGACAGTGCACTAGATCTAATTGTAAGGTGCGAGTTCAAGGGTAGTGAGAAACAGAATCACAGCCCCTATTAATAACTGGCAGTTGTTCTCTGTCTGAGAACTGATCCTAAATTTCACAAATGAGTCAAAATGGAATACATGTATCATCGCTTTTTTCATGATTCAGGTGAGGGAATATACGTCTACTTTGATGGTAGTATTTGTTGAAATAATCTCTTGAAAAAAAAATCCCTTCTGGAATATGCCTCTTCCCCATACTTATGTTATTGCCAAACTTAATGATATTGGCAATAGTGCACTTGAGAATCTTGAAAATGACAGAATTGCAAAAAGACCTTTTATTATCTATCTAAAAAACCTTGAAAATGAGAGTAGATCAATTGCAAAATGGCATTTGATTTTTCCATTTCTCCTCAAATAATATTTGCATAAATGTACACTGCATAAAGATGATGAATACCTGGAAGCAGGATATTATTGCCCCCCCCCCCCCCCCCCCTGGTGGCTAATTAAAACGAACTTGAAATTATGAGCATATCTCAAGTAGGTATATATAATAGAATCACCGACTGAATTAATCTGAAGCCACCTGAAGAAAACCCTTTGTTTTCTGCAGTTCTGATCAAATCTTTCATGCACACAAGATAAATCTGTTTCATGCACTTGTATACAGTAAATACACTAGTGCAGTTATGTGGATGTTCAGTACTTTGAATCCTAAGCCAGTGCATCACACCTTGCGCACCAGTTTGACAGTTTGCGGACTTGTAGCCACTTGATAATTATGTATGTTCATGGTCCTTACACTTGCAGGTTGAACAGTACTTCTCACTCCTTCTCCCAGGCAATGATGCCAAGCTTTTTTGAGCAGTGGCCAGTTTTTGGTGGAAGGTCTTGTCAAGCTAGCAAGAGGAAAGCCTTCAGAAACCACAGTCAAGCTGTTGAATGCGGAAAACTGATGTGGATTCATGAGACTTGGAGCAATCATCAAATAGTGTACCACCAGACCTGGTAGCAGTCAGGGTATGCACAATACTATAGGTTTTGAAAGCCCCTTTTTTTATGTTCTAGATGTCTATCCATCCAATATCGTTTCTTGTGTATCATGCCGCAAGTTGAAAACAATCATCTGTGAATGAAACTTGGTAAGGCTATGTAAATCCAGGGGGCGTTCCACAAAACTTGTCATTGGTGACAACTAGTTATAAGTAGCTGAAATCTTTGCATCTGACAATACATTTTATCAAACGTTTCCCTGGAGTCGATGAGGGTCATGAGGTCAATAATCAAGGGTCAGGAGCCCTTCATTATGAAAAAAAAAATGCAGGAAATATCTTGTGACTTTGATTTTTCAAAGGCAGATGAATGGATTTCACCAAACTCAATTGTAATATAAAAGTTCACAGTCACAAATCAATATGTAATGTCATTTTGTTATTTTGGAGATGCTGATGAAATAAAGAAGAGTTTTTTTTTTTTCTTGTTTTTTTTTATAGAAGCCACACAACAACCCATGGGTTCATCCTACATGAAGGATCATATGTTTTACTTAATGCTCCCTGATTATGCAGTGCAATTCACTGATAATTTCTGTTGATACCTGGATACTTTGTTAATGAGTCGTAGAATATATTGTATATGATATGCATTTCTTACAACACAGCATAGAATGTAAGTAACCTGCAAATCCTTCTTGTACTCTATCTGCTTCCACCTGTGAACCAGGGCGCAAGGATTGTGCAAGATTTCTGTGGCTTTGGCTATAGACTACCTTATCCGATTTCAAAAGGTAAGTCTACATGACTATAAGGTTTGTTCAAATATGATGCGACAAACCCCCTGACATTTTTAGTGTTCAGATATGGTGCGCCGAACCACGCCACTTTCATTATGTTAATGAATGCACATGACTCAAAAAAAAAATAAGATAAAGATAAACTCATGACATTGTATCTTCACTTACTTTTGAGCTTGATTGCACCATAACTTCTTGCCACTGTGTGGCAAAATATATTCCTCTTGCCTCAGTGTTTTTGTTTTGTTTTGTTGCATTTTGATCTGTTTATTTGTTTGTTTTTTACCATCTCATATCGCATTGATTTGTGCACTAAAATGTTGCCGGAGTTTGTCTCATCATATCTGAACAAGCCTTTATGAGTCATTTTGGACAGGCAATTAGAACTCACAGTACTTTGGTATTCTGAAAATGAAATTGATTTTTACGAGTTTAATTGATTTTGCATTTTCTACTTTCTATGATCTGTTTTTGTATTAGAAAAGAAATTAGAGGTCAAGGGAAATTTTCTGGGTTTTTTTTGTGTTGTTGGACTATGTAATTTATTAAGATCACTTGCTTTTCAATGTTTCACAGGTTAACTTTTTTTTTTTGATGTTGTGAATATTTTTGCGCACTTGCCTTTGTCAGGGTTATGTCCTGATGTCGACGAGAACTTTACTCGTGAATGCTTCAAAGTCGATCCTTGAACTTTAAAGATTGTCTTCCCCATATGTAGGCTAAAATTTTGAAGTTGCTTTTTGATCAGTCACGAATAAGAGAAAAGTGATAAATTTCAAAGCTTCTTTAAGAAAAAATAGGTATAAGTGAGTTTTAATTGTGAAATCATAGTGATCTTTAAGTAAAATGGAATAAGATCCATTTATTATCCTATGCCAAGAAGTGGTGCCTGAATTGTTATGGTTTTGAGTAGTCCATCCCTCCGTGTGTGTGATAGTTGAAATCTGTTATAATAATCATAAATGTGAATAAAATGTGTTAAGCCTATGTATGACTGAGTCTATCAAATTGCATTATGGGATCGAAATAAAGGTCACAGTCAAATTTGTCTAGTTTTTATTTGTAATAGATTCATACAATGTCTGTTTGTTTTTCATTGTTTCCTTACATTTTCAGCCTGATGCTAGTTTTGATCACCACTTGAAGAGGGAAAGCAGAAGAAGATGCAGCTCTTGATGCAGCTTGCTTGCTTGAAGATCAGAAGATGCAGCTTGCTTGACAGAGGACATCAGAAGGATAACATACATGTGTACCAATATTACTTCATTTTGACCACTTGGTACTACCCTGCCCTGGTGATATCATTCAGAGTGCCTTCGACACATTGTTCAAAGCACATTAAATATGTGTTTTGTCTACGGTATGCAAAACCTCTCATCAACCTTTGGACATTTGGAATTACCCCGAGTTCGTGAACCGAGATCTAAACTTTCAAATAGATAATGAAGTGATGCATTCTTTAGGAGTTCCCACTGAAACTGCTTTTTTTTTCACTGTTTGCCATACGAACATGGACTGAGTGATGGACAAACAATAAATTGCACCCAGGGGGCCTGTGTACGGACATAATTTGATTCGTTCAATGGTTTTAGAAGACACTTGAAGAATCATCATTGTGACAATGAAACTGCGAAGATACTCCAAGTCCAGTTCTATGGAGGAACCGAGATAGAGACTGATGATATACAGTTGATGAAGCAGTACTCTTCATTAGTCGATGACAGTTTTTGATGAGGAGGTGATTACCTTTAGTCCAGGGGACATTGAACAACGACCTTGTAATTTTTACATGTCCTAGTTTACATGTGTCAGTATGGAGTAATGCATTACCATGGTAACATCAAATTTTCATAAAGATTACAAATACAGAATGTGGATCAAGCTACTCAGTTTTAAATCAATTCTGTTGAAATTCGATTGTCCAGAAATCTGTTGCCATGGCAATTGCAGTTTTTAAACAGATCATACAAAATTGTGTGGATCACGCTGCTCTCTTAGTTTCTTTTTTTTTTTAGCATTTAAATTTGAATTTGATACATATGGTCACTATGATAATATGTTATCGTGCAAGACACTTTTTGTGGGGGTCATAAATCCATTTCCATGGCAACAGCACCTTCATACAAATCATCCACAAGTACGATGTGGATTCAGCTAACTTCCTCAGATTTTGAGCATTTGACTTTGGCACATGTGATCACTGTATTATGTACCTGTGCAAATTTTATTTTTCGTCACTGTCAAATAGTATGTTGTCAAGTTAATGGTATTTTGTAATGAGAATCGTATAAACTACAAGTGGATTGAGCTTACTCTCTCAATTTTTAGCAATAACCTTGAGATATGACACCTATATATTGTGACAAGATAAATTCTAGATGTGCAAAACACTTTTCTCGTCAATGTTAAACAATGCGTTGCCATGCTAACTTATTTTTTTTTTAATACAAAGCAATCGAAGATATTGTGATTGACTCATAACTCCCTCATGTTTTAGGCATTTGACTTGAAATTTGGCACGTGACCACTGTAGTGCGCTAATGTGCAAATGTCATCTTTTGTATCGGTCAAAGAAAGTGTTATCATGGCAGTGACATTTTCAAATTAAAAACTTACACAACAGTTGATTATGCAATCTCCCTCAGTTTCTGAGCATCTGGCCTGAAATATTGCACAGAGTGCTAATGTAATGGCAACCATCTTTTAAAATGAAAATCAAACAAAAAATACTGTGAATTGGGTGAGCTCCCTCATTTTTCTAGCATTTGACTTGAGGTTTCGCTCATGTAACCAGTGTAATCTTAAAATGAGTCGCACACTGATCTCACTGTTGAGTAATCTTGCTATGGTAACAACTTTTGTTACATTGTACTTTTTTTCAACAAAAGGCATACAAGAATATTGTGAATTGAGCTAACTCTCTAAGTTTTAGGTGGGGGTATACGTTATATCAATTACATCCAGTTCGAGTTGAAAATATTGGCCCAAGAAGGCCTTCTGTGTGTCATTTGAATATTTAAATGATCCGAATTTCACATGCTTGTATCGTCACTTGCAATAGCATTGATCAAAAGAAAGAGTATAATTTTTTTTATGTTAACATTTTACAACCAGACTGGATGATCTATGTTGAATATTTGAATTATACAGCTGAGTAGGCAATTCAATTTGAACATTTGAATGATAGAGCCAAGAAGATATAATACTAGTATCAATTTCATTTGAAAATTCAACTTGATAGTGCCAAGAAGGCCAAAGGTATTCAGAGTGAGTATTTAAATTTGATATTTTAGCCTACAATAGCCATAATGTATCTCATTTGCATAGATAATCAAAGAACCAACTGAAAGGGTCAAAGGTATTCCATTTTGATACTTATATTGTAGAGATGAGGCTTTCATTACATGTAATAGAATTATTGTGTTTTGTTGTGACAGACAGAATTTATTAAATATTTTGATCAACCTAGTAGCACGTGACTGTCTTTCACCTACTTACATTACTGTGTTATTTTGTGCGATTGAATGTGGAGAGTGTGAAATGATGTCGAGGTATCGACACTTCAAATTGTTAATAAGTTGGCATCACTTGGAATTTATTTCTCACTCTGAAGCGTTGAATCAACACTTCTGTGGTGTCAAATAAACACCAAATAATGCAAACTTATAACACTTTGAAGTGTTAGAAGAACACCATGACAGGTGTTGGGGTATAGATTCTAACAACAAATAGTGTTGAAGTTACACCGTCATTGGTGTTAAAGGGTGTGAAAAGAACACCAAAATGGTGTCAACTTATCAATAATCTAAGCAACACCAAAGCTGGTGTTGGTATATTTTAACACCACGGGTGTTGAACTTACACCATAACTGGTGTTGGGATGTCAAATGAACACCATTATGGTGTCAACTTCTTAACACTCTCTTAAGTGTTGAAAAAACACCGAGGCTGGTGTTGGTATATTTTTACACCCTTTAACACCCATGGGTGTTGGATATTTTAACACCAGAGACGGTGTTACTTCAACACCAGATGGTGTGGTCCTTTATTGAAGTTCGGCCGGTGTTAGATTCAACACCAGTGGTGTTAAATCTAACACCGCTGTTTTTGCAGTGTACTACGAGATCTTCCATGTGTACCCAGGAGATCTAACGTGAAATTTGCCAAGTGTGAAAGGGCTACATTAGTGTATAAACCAGAAAGGGTGATACCTGTGCAGCCTGCAACTTGACAAGGTCCTTGGAGCTCCCGAACAGATTAAGCCTGGAGTGACGCAGCGCGGCATTCTGTGTCTTAACCATGGTGAATCAGGAGTGAGGGGGAAAAAGAAAAAAAAAAAAAGAAAATCCTCTTCTACTGGAGCACTCGAAACTGTCCAATCGACAAAGTAGCGATCCTCCCTCCTCTGGATCCGTTGGTGAATCCTTGTCTCCAGAACAGCTGTTGCTACAATGTCAGTAGATACCACTTCTCAGTGGTTTCACAAGTCTGTGTACAGATTCCTGATACAACTGTACACCATGGTAGTCTCAAGATCACTGAAATGATTCACTCGCAAACTTTTCTCCCAGTCCTTCCACTGATATGCAAGATACAGCTGTAGGATACTGGAGCCTCACAGAAATTCTTGAACAAGCTAATAGTTTGCCAAATATGGTTACACATACATGTACATGTAGACCACAACTACAAAGTTGAAAACAAAAGGTGGTCAACTGGAAGAAAAGATCGGTGGTTGCAGAGTACTTCACTTTGAGAATCTCAATGCTCACACACTGTTTGCCCCCTCAAACACAGAACAGAGGTTTCACGGAAAACAGACAGATGACTGACTAGTCCACCTTCAATCCCTGGTCAAAGACCACTAGCTGCATTAATGTGTTGATCACAAGTAAAGCGGAATAGCAAGATTTTCTGTCATGCTGATGAGACCGAGTGGGGTCAGTTTAAATAAAACAATTGATCTGTAGCAAGAGACTTGTATTGCACACACACAGGAGGGTGGAATATCCGACTGAGAAGCCAACGACCAATCAATGCAGAGCACACAGCAGAGCTCGGGGTGAAGTTATCCGCAACAATTTCCTACAGATTTTAATCGCTTTGGCGTAACTCGCACTCACTCGCAAGAGCCCTCCCAAAGCCAGGATGGGAGGCATGGTCTACCAATTCAGACCAGGGCTGATTCACCCAGTCATGACTCAGGCCAACAAGGTGACACATGTACACACTACATATTTGTGTTTACGGGACAATGAATGGCATTCCTGCCAAAACGTGATAATTAGAAGCTCCTGGCATTCAAAGATATTTTTGGTCATTTCAACGTGATGATTCATACCCATTCCTCATAAATACAGGGCATCGGTCTGACTCAAAACGTGTGTGAGATTGATATAGAATATTGCATGTTTACAGATCAGCACAGTTCTTCAAGGTGAACTGCATATTAACATCTCTACATGTATGTAACTGCAATAGTGACAAGAAGGTGTGGAAATGTAGGTACATGTATACAACTGGGAATATATTGTAAGACATGGTCATTGCAACTCTATCACATTTTCAATTAACCAGGTTTTAAAAATATTTTTCCACTAATCCACACATCATAGCTACCTCTAGGCATACATTGTATGACTAACATTGTAATAACAATTTGAACATTCCATCGACCAGGTTTTAGCTATGTATCATGACATGTGTAAATTGGTAGGCCTATACAAAATGTACACTACAGTTCATAATTCAGCCAGAAAAAAAAGGAGAAACTAAGTCGAGATTTGAGTCTCTAGCATTTTGTGGATAGATTCCTTCCACAGTCTACAATTCAAAGAGACCGCATATCAGTATCACTGATAAAACATTTTTACGCCATCCACACAAAGGTAAGTAAAAGATAACTGGGTCTGATTTGATGTCATGCTAGACTAGGTAGCCTGCAGGAAGTTCCTGAGCAAGCTCTTTACCCAAAGCCAGTGGAGTGGCTCCGTTCTGGTAGCGCCATAATTAGCAGAATCCTGGTTCCCGCGGTTCACTGTGGTGCACCAAAACATTCATTCATTCAAACGCCTAAAATAAGTCATGTTCACGAGACGGCAAATGCCTGATTGGCGATGTCGGCAGCAAATTGTGTGCGGCTCGCACCTCCCAAACCGGCTGCTGTCGGAACACTAAACTTTCGCCAGCAACAACTTTCAGTTCAACGCGATCTGTCACAGTATCTCAAGTTGCCTCAGTTTCATTAATGACATTTCCTACATTGTTGTGCATTCATGACATAAAAATGATGACTTTTACGGTACAAGAACGTTTGTAGTTGCTACATTTCGGACTATAAACATAATTTTTATCATTGTTAAAAATGGGGATTTGTATCATAAAAGCTGATGACATAATTTCTTCTGCTCATTTTATTTTGTACTAGCCAGTTACATGCTGGTAACGTAGGTACAAAAGGTATTATTGTTTAATGAAGACGTGTGAAACTCTATTCCATAGCCTTTTTTATTTTTAGCCATTAAATGTAGGTCAATTCTGATGAAACCTCAACACCACTATGATCATTTGACTTTAAACATTCCATTCATTAAAGCTAACTTGAATATGAAGTGGAATTTTGGACAGAAGGGATATTCACACGACAAAACTTTAATGAGATTATTTCATTGCATGTAGGGATCAAACTTTGGCAGGTTTTCGTAAAAAGTGTAGAATATGAAGTTAAAAGTGAATGACTTATCTCTCAAAATTGTCAAAATAGAAACAAGATCAATTAAATAATCATTTTAATATTTCCTTCCTCATTACTGAGGACGGGTATTTATAGAAAGTTGCATAAAAAGTTTGACCAAACTGGATTTGTAGGGATTGTGACATTTCCTCTGTGCGGCATATTCCATCAGGTGCATACAGCATTTAAAAGCCAAGCATCTTTTTCACTTGCCCTTGACTTGAGCTACGTTATAGTGGAGATCATTGGTAGGTGACAAGGAGCAAATTTTCTTCACCTACAAATGTATCAAGGTCCAGAGTGATTTTGCTGCATATCATTTCCCTGTTAACTCACCAAATTGGCAATTCTGAGTTTTAGCCTTTTTTTTTCTCGTTTTTTTTTTTTTTTAATGAAGCAGCAGGGGTCAGTGTGTTTAAAGCTATTTTCAACCAGAGTTTTGAAAGAATGTTTTCAATGGACAAAATACAGTCAAACCTGCCTTTAGCAGCCACCTGTCAATAGCAGCCACCTGCCGTATGTGGCCAACCAAAAATCCCCCAAAAGACCCTGTATAACGCGGCCAGAGGCCACACATTTGGAATGTTCAACCTGTCTGTAGTGGCCACAGGCCAGTCATTCATGGGCAACAATGGTCAGTGATTGCCACTGCTGCAGTCATCACTCATGCAGTCATAATAATGCACAAGTGTAAAGCTTTCTTCATGACTGTACACAAGCTACTGTGCAACAACTTGATAAACACACTCAGCATTGTTCAATGCATGAAACACACAGGTATGTGCATACGGAGTACAAGTAAGTACTCTACAACGATGATACATATGTAGGCAATGCAGACAAAAGTTGGATAACCTGTCTATAGCGGCTACCTGTCTATAACGGCCACTCTTTTCATCTCCCTTGGGTGGCCGCTATAGACAGGTTTGACTGTACATCAAGGATCCAAGCCTCAGTGATACAATATGGCAGCTCCAACTACAATGTACAAGTACTCTATAGGACTGGTCAGCAATACAGACACCGGACATTGTATTACGAACCCTCACACTTCCACTGTCCCAATCTGACCTTTTCCCCCGTCTGACCAGTGACTCAGTTGGATTAACCTCCCCAACATGGTCACAACGGTCACATTAGGACAGTGGCACAATACCCGTGATCTGCCTTAATCACCTCAGCGAATCAAACAGTTTTGTCTGCAAGGCTGGCCGTATCTCTACTGGTCAAGCTGCCTTCTAATCCTATAAAGCTATACCCAGAAGGTTACTGTGAAACCATCATTGCACCTATGATTACAAACTCGGTCAGGGCTGCTACGGATTTCCACCCAATAAAACAATAACAACAACAGCATACTGCATACTTTGTTCAGCTAGAAATGGCCCGGAATGTTTATTCTGAAATGAACTATGAAGAAAAGACAAGCAATGCAAGTGAAGGACATTTAATGGTTTTAACAGAAACATAATGATACAAATCAGAAACAGTGGCCACACATCCAACCCTGGCAAACTGTTAATGCGTTGTACTGTTGTAAGCAAACTGGATTCCCAGTTTTAAAAATGAAATACTGAGCAGTGTATATGGAGTATAGAATACATTGTACAAGTGGATGAAGTATGTGTATCACATACACAAAGTATAGGTCCTCAGCAAAAGAAAAAGAAACAAGGAAAAGTAGAAATTACGCGGTGCGTAATATATGTCCCCGCCGGAAGTAGCATTTAGTAGCAATATGCACAATATAGGTAAAAAGATGAAGGTCAAAGGTCAAAGAAGTCAAAGGTCAAAATTCTATGTAGAAGTTTTGAAGCCCTCACCTAGTGCCATCACATAAAGCAAACGGAATCGAAATCGGGTTAGAAATGGCGAAGGAGTAGCATTTTGTAGGCAATGTGCAATATAGGTCAAAAATCAAGGTCAAAGGTCAAAGAAGTCAAAGGTCAAAATTCTGTGTCGAAGTTTTGAAGCCCTCACCTAGTGCCATCACTTAAAGCAAACGGAATTGAAATCGGGTTACAAATGGCAAAGGAGTAGCATTTTGTAGCAAAATGTACAATATAGGTCAAAAATCAAGGTCAAAGGTCAAAGAAGTCAAAGGTCAAAATTCTGTGTAGAAGTTTTGAAGCCCTCACCTAGTGCCATCACATAAAGCAAACGGAATCAAAATCGGGTTAGAAATGGCGAAGGAGTAGCATTTTGTAGGCAATGTGCAATATAGGTCAAAAATCAAGGTCAAAGGTCAAAGAAGTCAAAGGTCAAAATTCTGTGTAGAAGTTTTGAAGCCCTCACCTAGTGCCATCACTTAAAGCAAACGGAATTGAAATCGGGTTACAAATGGCGAAGGAGTAGCATTTTGTAGCAAAATGTACAATCAAAAATCAAGGTCAAAGGTCAAAGAAGTCAAAGGTCAAAATTCTGTGTAGAAGTTTTGAAGCCCTCACCTAGTGCCATCATATAAAGCAAACGGAATCAAAATCGGGTTAGAAATGGCGAAGGAGTAGCATTTTGAAGCAAAATGTACAATATAGGTCAAAGGTCAAGGTCAAAGGTCACAATTGAAATTCTGTATAGAAGTTTCAAAGCTCCCATGTAGTGCTATCATATAAAGCAAACAGAATCAAAATTGGGTTAGAAATGGCGAAGGAGTAGCATTTTGAACGTTTTGATCACACACGGACGCACACACGGACGGACACACGGACGGACGGACGGACACACGGACACACGGACACACACACGTACGGAGCCCGTTTCATAGTCCCCTGCTCGAACTCGTTCGGCGGGGACAAAAAAGTGAACAGGTAAACAGGTGGTCAATATACATGTAGGACCCATCAATCTTCCTTTATTTTAGGCAGGGAGGGGCTTAAAGGCATGAGAAAGTACGGATTCTACACATTGTATACATGGCAATATGTTAAAAGGTGTCAACAGTATGATTATTTTGTGAAATAACAAATTACTCTGGCAGGGGTGCCGCATATCAAATTTCACAATATCTTGCATTCAAACAGAAAGCAAGTGTCTCTCTGACGCATGTCAATAAACGTACAGTACAGAGATCAATGATTTGGTGCACTCAGTATTGTGTACAAGTGGTTGGCTCAGCTGAGTATTGATGAAATTGCAGTAATGTTGTATGTGTGGATAACTATGTAAATAGTCAATATTGTTTGGTGAGGTCTTTGGTGGTCTTTTTCTAATAGCCATGTGCAAAGTCCCTTTGGAATATTTCATAACAGATGCATCCTTGTACTGTAAAAGTGGTTTCTTTTGCATAATATATAGAAACTTTCGCGGTTTCCATCGGTGCCAACTTTTTCGCATGTGTTTAAATTCGCGGTCGGTAATGATAGCGTTGTAACAAGCAACGGGTTCAAAACATTTTCGCGTGATGTTAAATTCGCGGTTCAACCTCAAAGCGCGAAAATAAAACCACCGCCAAAGAAACCACGTATACAGTATTTCTCTTGATGTGATTTTTTTTACCAAAATCAAAACAAACAAAGTGTATACCTGCTACTGGCTAAATAAAGTTTTTGAAAACAAAAGGGTACAACCAACACACATCTTGCACATGCAGTATTTGCAATTCATCACATGCCACAAAGCCTGACATTTTGAAAGTCAACAAACACAGCTATTTTCAAAGTTGTTGGGATCTTTACAGTACAGGTCCAAAACATTTGCTTCTGTGACAATTACTCTCATGAAATATCGGCACGCTAAGCCAAAGATGAATTCCCTCCACAAACATAACCCTAACCCTAATCCTAATCCTTACATCAATCTACACGTAAAATCGTATCACAACCTTAACAGCAACCCTACGTCCGTGGAGAAAATTACACTGTAAAAGCAATTGTCGCAGGAGCAATACATGTACAGTTGTGTCACCTTATAGTTACAAACACTGTATTACCAAGACCCCAAGGTTTCCAAAGATAGGTGACTTTTAAGTTGTCCTGATTCAATTTCCAAAACCACGGAAATTATGAATTCATAAGCTGACCAGATACACTGTATTCAAAGCACAGTTATTGAAAAAGATTGGTTTTGAGGTTTAGATGTAGAGTACATGGCAAAGCATGCAAAATATTTGGATCTTACTTACATGGACGTTGATTCAATACACAACAGGAAAATGCTGAAGATAATTAAGGTTTAAATGTCTATGTTACCATGGAAATTGATTCTAAATCAGATACTGGATGAAAAAAAAAATCAAAGTTATGACAATTATAACAGTACTCTGTAATATTATTATTTTTTAAATCACCAAATATCATTCAGCTTTCTCAGCATCGATATCTACACTGTACGACTTTATCATGGGATTCTGGTATTTAAAATAAAAAAAAATAAGAAATCTTCAGGTGTTTTGGACTCTAGGCCCTATGGACATCTGTGAAGATGCTAGTGGATATTTATCCATCTGGAAAATGAGTGGTTTCACACGTGATTGTATTTGTTTGTTTGTGATTATCTCTTCTAAATATCACCATTTGTACTCACATTGGCCCAATCTAAATCAAATCAATTGTTTACATCTAGTCCATAGACTAAAACAAGCATAGATATGCTTTTCACAAAATGTATATCACATGCATGGCATGTGTCAGCATTTGTTCAGTATGGGACTTCTGTCTGCACACATATACACATGAGTCATGAGCATTATGTACACAAACAAGATGCATAATCCAAGGACTACAATATGTAGATTATATCCTTTGTGAATTCAAATCTCTTATGTCACAATGATAAAATACTTGACAAATCGACGACCCCACACAGGTAATTATACTGCATTAAAGGACAAGTCCACCTTTATATACATGTGGATTGAGTGAATGCAACAATATTAGTAGAACACATCAGTGAAAGTTTGGGGAAAATCGGACAATCCATTCAAAAGTTATGAATTTTTAAAGTATCTGCGTAGTCACTGCTGGATGAGAAGACTACTACAGTGTATGATGTCATATGCGTACAACCATATAAAGAAAATAAAAAGAGAATTTCACAAAACTTTACTTTTTGAATAAAGTGCACATTTCTTCGACTTGTTACTGACATATGTTAAGGGTGATATTATTCCCCCTGCCTTCTGAAAGAGAGAAGTCAAGTGTTCTTTTGTTATGCGAGAAAAGTGAAAATATGTTGAATTTTCTTTATTCTTTCTTTATATCGTTGTACTCATGTGACATCACAAGCTATAGTAGTCTTCTCATCCAGCCATGAGTGAGCAGAAACTTCAAAAATTCATAACTTTTGAACGGATTGTCCGATTTTCCTCAAACTCTCAATGATGTGCTCTACTAATATTGCTGCATTCGCTCAACCCACATGTCTATGAAGGTGAACTTGTCCTTTAATAAGAACAATGTGGGCCCTATTTATCTGCATATGAGCAACTGAATGCTAAACCAGAACAGTAGGCCTACCTACAGTGTACAATGTACATGTACATGTCCTGAGTAGACCCCTAGCTATCTCAGTACAGTGTATACTGGTACAAGGTGATTTAGGTGTTACACTGATAAAATGAACTAGAGATTGTAATTTGTCATTACTGACAAATTAAGGTGATCCGATTTTTTTTTTTCATCAATGATTCGAGTCCTGATCGCAATAGGCATGACCATACAGGTTTCGTCTGTTGTTAAAAACGTTGGCCGTGTGATGTTTGAATTCTCGTTTAGAAAAGGGAGTCATATCTGCCATCTTTGGTACCAAATTCCGTATACACTAGATAACGAAGATACAACAACAAATACATATGACCTTTGACCCACCTTTACACTCCCAAGATGGCATCTGAGGAAAAAGTAGTTATTTTGTGAAATGATTCTTGCGACATCGTCTATACGTGTGCAAAATATGGGAAAGATAGGACAGGTATTCGCCAAGATACAAGATGAAACATTTATGACCTTTGACCCTAATTTACATACCCAAGATGTTGTCCGATCAAGTAGTTGTTATTTTATGAAATAATGTACGTGATATGAACTAAACATGTGCAGAATATGGGGGTGATAGGGCGTGTTTTTCTTGAGTTATTGCAAAGAAAGTTGCAGAAAGAAAGAAATATCTCAATACATAGAAGATAAGCTTTAATTTCAACCAAGTTTTTTATCGTGATCCCGACATCGTATGAAAAAACAAAATCAAATTTAACGATAGCGCAAAGTCTCAGCTACAACATATTAAAATCTGGGAGAAATTTACCGAAGGCTAAGTGAGCTAGTGCTCGATAAAGACAATCATGTCAATTTTCACATTTAAAAAAATTCCCTCCCATAGAGATAACACGTCATAACGAAGATACAAAAAGAAGTACATATGACCTTTGACCTCAATTTGCACAGACAAGATGGCATCTGAGTAAAAAGTGGTTATTTTGTGAAATGATCCTTGTAACATGGTCTTTGCGTTTGCAAAATATGGGAAAGATAGGATATGTATTCACTAAGATACAGGATGAAACACTTATGACCTTTGACCCTAATTTACATACCCAAGATGGTGTCCGATCAAGTAGTTGTTATTTTATGAAATAATGTACGTGACATGAACTAAACATGTGCAAAATATAGAAGTGATAGGGCGTGTTTTTCTTGAGTTATTGCAAAGAAAGTTGCAGAAAGAAAGAAATATCTCAATACATCGAAGATAAGCCTGAATTTCAACCAAAATTTTTGACGTGATCCCGACATCGTATGAAAAAACGAAGGGCACACTTACGGTAGCGTAAAGTCTCAGCTACAACATATCAAAATCTGGGAGAAATTAACCGAAGGGTAAGTGAGCTAGTGCTCGATAAAGATAGTCATGTCAATTTTCATTTCCAGAAAAACTGCACTCCCATAGAGATAACACGTAAACTGGTCAAATTTGACAAGGTTACTTTCAATCCATTTTTACGAGGTGATACCGTTATCCAATCAAAATTTTGTAATTTTATGTTTGAAAGAACATTAAATAAGCTACAACATACTGAAATCTGGGTGAAAATTGACAAAGGACTAGTGAGATACCGTCGAATGAACTTGAAATTTGATGACGTCATTTTGAAAATCTACTTTTTTTACTTTAGGGCAAGTCCAAGATAAGGTCCCCTCAGAAGGCAAAATTTCATCTTTGCTCAATATTGACATGTTTGGTATCATTTTGAAGCTTATGAGTTGAAGTTTTGATTTCCGTGGAGGAAAAAATGATATTATGTAAATTTATGCAAATTTCAAGGGCTTCATTTGCATAAATGTGAAACACAGCGTTACGTATGGGACATTTATAAAAATTCATATTAATTCAAAGGAAAGCAAATAATATTTGATTAATATGTGGACATAAGAAGTTCATCACATAGTTTAACTTGGTATGAAAATTTCGGGATTATGCAAATGATTATGCAAATTAGCTCGTGTCCTATCATGAGATGTCCCATACGTAACAAAATGAGGTCATTTTTTTAGGTTTTTTCTGAAATTGCTAAGGTTGTTTTAATGCCCTTTTGGAAAGTTCTAATTTATTGTTTAGAGAAATTAAATACCTGAGAAAAAAGAAAAAAAAGTGAAAGAAATATTTTTTATTAGGCATTGAAATAATGTTACGTATGGGACAAATGCGTTACGTATGGGACATCCTCATACATATTGTATGTGAATGCATGTGGCTAGCTGGGAAGGTCTCTCAGTACACAAATGGTCAATCATCCTGAAGAAAGCATCCCAACATTGTAGCTACTTTTTGAGTTATAGACACTTGAAACAATACATTAACTTGACTGAACAATTTTCAGAAAGGGGGAGGGGAAAATGGCAAAATACACAATGAAAAACCAGCATTAAAGGGATGGTATAGTTTTTTGTAGAAATGGGGATTCAGTTTTCAACATTTAAAGAAATGATTGGAAACCAATTATATGAATTACTTAAGAGCATAAAATCCGAAGACTAGAGGAATTCAAAGTTTATGTGATGGAGATCCAATTTGAAATGGTTGTGAAATATATAGAAAAAAAAAAAAAAAGTAAAATGATTTTTTTTTAAACTGCAAGTGATACACAAATTGTTCTTATTCAGTTTTCAGTATTAGCCACAACAAAATTCATGGGTATACATACTGAGTTGTGACTCGAATCAATGACCTGACTGCTAGACAGACATCATTGTATATCTACTCGATCACTGGGGTTCCACGAAGCAGGTATTGCTTATTTATTAAACTTAATATTTCTTGTGTCAAGTTGTTTTTTATTGAAACTAAATGGCAAACTGCCCTTCATCAATGGAAGTAAACACTTTAAACTATTCAATTTTTCAGTAGTAACTATCCTGATAAAAATAGGGCATACATACTCAGGTTGGTCATAAAGAATATAGAATATGATTGAATGTGATTATGATGGTAAATATCTAGGGAATATTGTTCCCTTGTCAATCTGGATCAGTATTTGAGTAATTTCAACTGATTCCACCTCAATAATTATGCAAAAATCTGTTTAAATGGGTATTTTGCAAAATTATTTTGCAAAATACCCATAAACATGGTTCTCCACACACTAAACGAATGGGGGACAAAGGGCATGCATACCCAGGTTGGTCATAAAAATATAAAAATATGATTGAATATGATTATGATGGTGAATATTTGGGGAATATTGTTTCCTTGACAATCTGGATCAGTATTTGAGTAGTTTCAAGTGATTTTACTTCAATAATTATGCAAAATACCCATAAACATGGTTCTTCACACACTAAATGAATGGGGGACAAACTGTCCCATACGTAACTGTCCCATACGTAACACGTCATGTCTGTCTTTAATTAGAACCTGTAATTAGAGCTTTTTGCCTAATGACATGAAACTTACCTGTGATAATCTTGAGTGTTGTGACTTTCATCACAGTGAGTTACAAGTTGTAGAATGATATACTTTCAGAGAGTTTTGAGGTTGAAAAAAATGTTCAAAAACACAAAAATTTTCTGGTCCCATACGTAACGGCACATATTTTCTCTTCTAGAATATAATTGTCAAGGTCATTTTTCTCAATTTTTTACATGATTATACTTCTTCTAGATATCAATCACCATGATGAAGTTCAATATGATCAAAGGCCATTAACACTATTTTTCAGGTCATAAAAGTCTCTGAATGTCCCATACGTAACGTGCGTGTTATCTTGGACTTGCCCTTTATTAAGAAATTTGCTATCTTTTAATCATTTTGTCAGCATTGCCACCCCATGAAATGACATGTACAACTCATCAGGTTTTAAAATATGTAAAGAAAATGGGGGGTCACCGTCCATCCTGACGAGTAAAATCGAATTTAAAATTAGCAGTTTTTTGGCATAGTTGCACTGTATATCGCCATTGACGCGCGCGCGGAATTTCAACTTTGACGGGCCCGTATGACGTCATATTGAGTCGCATTGATTTGAAACATGGTATAAATATTCCTTAACATTTCAGACATCCGATCAAAGTGAAAAAACTGGAAATTTCAATTGCATATGAGCTGTGCGTGCGTATATGCGCGCGCGCGTACGCGTCCGTCCGATTTTTTCAATTTTTCAAAAAATGCTCCAAATGGTCTGAAACGTGTGCAAAAAAATTTTGAGCTCGATTGGAGCATACAAATATTTCAACGCGCGCGTACGCGCACGTTTCAAGAGAAAATATGAATTTTGAGAACATGAGTAGAATGCGCATAATTTGAAATATATGTGACGTAAATTTCATTGAAAAATTTCATTCCATTAATGAGATATGATTGAGAATGTGTTTTCATATAATGACGTCATAGTGACGTCACGGTCGACTGATCACAATGATACATTAGATTTGTCGTCTTTGGGACATGATGCATACATGGTATGATTTTGAAATTGATAGGCAGCGGACTTTCTGAGCTAACCTCTGCACAACTTTTGCGGAGAAATAAAGAAACAAAGAAGAAGAAAGAATCCGTACAGATACAGAAGGTGATCCGAAGGATACTCGGATCACCTAACTACATTTGTATGTTTTGAGTCCATTGTAATAAGTTAGTGTTCTTTACATTAACCAAGCAATCCATCATTATGCATCACCATATTGTTTAGGTTGTCTAATCTTGATAATTTTCAAATGTTCGATATCAAAAGCTATTAAACTACAATAGTACAAATCTACTGCAGAAGCTGTTTTGCATGCAGATATTTTCACGAATGAGGTCACAGATATTCTAGTACCAGTACGTAATGTTTTCACGATTTGACACCGAGGCTATCGAAAGTGTACTATTACTTATATCTGTTAATTCGTGACATTTTCGCATGTTGCTAATTTTGTGTCCCAACAGTGATTCGCGACAATAGTGAAAAAACCTATTTTGTACTTTGTAGATCTACGTACATCCAATTCCATCAGTTCTCCCTTCTGTGCACCTTGTTTTCATTAATTTTACAGGAGAAATCAATGAATCATGTTCAGATAGTGAATGCACACACTGGCGCATGAACACATGAACATTTGACCCTACAGTTACACTAAACTATGACTAGATCTACAGGCTAAACAACCATCATCGAGTAACTTTAGGGTTTCTAACTTTCTATAAACATGAAAATTGATATTGATAAGCCTATTTTCGTGTTGACATACGTCAGTCAGAGACCATCTATAGCTAAAGTATAGGCTACTAGACTAGTATCAGTGCCCCCAATCCCAAATACTACTACACAGCTACACGCACTTGTTCTCGACACATAACACAGCCACAGGTAAATCAACTGAATCAATCAATGAATGGATGGAACAGTACAGTGTCAGTACTGTACACTGGGGAACTCAATTTTCTTTTCTATACTTCTTGACATGGATGACAGAAAAAGAAACCCTCCCCTATTGATCTGAACCGCTACACTTTGTTCAAGTGTATTCTTTCCGAATAACAGTGGCTTCGAGTCAATCTTAAAAGCGGATTACTACGGATACACGAAACACTTCCGGTATTAATTTTATGAGAGGTGCGCTACGGGCTAGACTAGGCTCTACAGAATTGTATACAACGCCTACCGGTGATGCGCGGCGAAATTGCCGACACCGATATGGCAATGCTAGTGGGGACTGGTGGACAAGTGTCAACCGCTCTACGATCAATAAAGTAAGAGAATTTACCCTTCTCAAGTGGCTTGAGGAACTCATGACACTAATCATACATCATCTTAATTTAATAAATAATACAAATTCAATGTCTTACCCAGAAGTTTTCCGTAAATATGGTCATATTGGCTGATATTTAGAGGTCACTTATTCCGTTCATATGGTTTTCCATGGGCGGCACTTGTCATCATTGAGTGTGGTCAACCAGAGAGGGCGACATTCTGCTTTGTGACTGACGATACCAAACGAATCCGAATGTTGAACGGCATTGAATTTTCAACAAAAACACAGGAAAAAAGTTAGTGGCGTTTTTGTAGTATAATTGGTAGTTATTGATATTTCTCACATTCTGTGTAACATTTGATTTTAAATGCTACGTCGTAAAGAGTTTGTTCGCAAAGTAGGCATAGAGCGATTTGTAACTTTATCATCAAAATAGGGCTAAAATAAAACCTTTCCAGTGACACCTCGCTTGTAACGTACCATTAAAACAATGTTTTTCAGGTTCTTAAAAAAGGATATATCATGTTTTTTTATTATTTTCTCTGTTTCTTTAGCAGCTTTAATCCTAAATATCTCATCTTTGCTTGAATGGAGCTAACTCGTTTTGCCATCAACCCATCAAAATGCATTGTTTCCTATATTTGATATTAGCAATTACGCGGAAAAAAAGTGATCTCTATACAAAAACTGGCGACGTCTCCTGAATGAACTTAAAGTGGATTTTTTTTAAATGCTTTACTGGTATACACAGCTTCAGTCCGACGCCTTCAGTACTTTGCATTTAAAATGTGTATAGTACCTATAAATGTCTTGGACTGTAAACGTATACTAAGTACTCGTTGTTTTATATTTTCAACATGACAAAATTCGTCACACACTATTCTATACGTCGAAGGTGGGTTCATTAAGGTGTTTCATTTTTTTTTTTTTTGGGGGGGGGGGGTGGTTGTTGGTTGTTGTGGTTGTTGTTGTTGTTGTTGTTGTTGTTTTAACCCGTTCATTATTCCGAAAATAAGATAAGGTTTGACATCTCGAAGGTTCGTTATTCTGAAACACACTAATTCTGTATGTAGAGCCTATACCGATATAGATGTTCGTTATAGAATCCGAAAATGAAATAGGGTCCATTGATCCTAATATTTTGTGGCGTCATTCCGAAAGTTCGTTATTCCGAAGGTTTGTTAATTCGAAAATGAAAATAAGCTTTGTTAGTGCGAAAACAAACCTTCGGAATTACGAATCTTATTCCGTTTTCTGAATAACGCACCTTCGGAATAACAAACCATCAAAAAGACACCGTTCGTCAAGACTCCGCTATTTGATAACGCAGGGGCCCTTTTTATCAAAAGATATAATCGATTGTAAATTTCCTTTGCACACAGGCTGCCATAGACTTATCATAGAAATCAATAACTCTTCATAAAACAGGGCCTTGATGTAACATTTATGATCACGGAGCTCTTAATTTTTTGCATACTCGCAGTAGTCTGTCTGAACCACTATTCTTTCACTAAGATTCCTTTTCGTTTGTATGTCTAAACTCTCTGCAAATGGCATTTTTGTCTAACTTTAAATGTGTTGTGCGATGCCAAATAGGCTTTCGGGAATATAGGCACATGTTATTAAGTTGATGCAAAACCACAGAAATGTTAATTTTATGGAATCACTTTAGATCACGGGAATACCAGAATGCCCCGGTTGCAGCAAAAGACCAATCTTTGCAGTCTGTGGCAACCCGAGAAGCTTTACTTGTTTTTTTTTCTCAATGAAATAGGCCTAGTACGTTGTACAAGATTGTGCTTTATTTTGATTAGATGTCACTTATTTCCACTTCAGACAAAATTTTAATGCCTATACTTCTAGGCCTATATCGTACATGAAGTACAAAATCACTCGGAGAGCGCAGACCTTTGCAAGCACAAAATGCTGAAAATGGTCATATTTTCCAATAACAAAGAATCCTTTAAAAAAAACAACAACAACAATCCTGGAACCCGTCCTGCATGGAACCAAACCGCGATCCAGATCACTACCCAAATTTAATCATCTGTTCCTTGTGTCATCACTACTAACTTTTCCTGAAAATTTCATCTAGATCCCTTCATAACTTTTTGAGCTATTTTGCAAACAGACAAACAGACAGACAAACAAACCAAAATCGGCAAAAAAAAAAAAAATCCTCCTAACTTGGCGGAGGTATCTAATGAGCATATCAATGTACACTTTATACTACAGTGTACTATTATCTAAATGAACGCGTTTTAGATAGGCTATACATTTAGATTGTATTGACAAACGCTTGGTCTTGCAGTTTGATTTTTCCTTCATTTTTATTTTCATTTTCATTTTGTGTTTGTTTTCCTACAAAAAGTGTTCACCAGTCTGTGTTTGGGGGGGGGGGGGGCTGCAGTAGATTAGGATGGAATATTTTCTGCTGGCTCCTTTATTTCTTAATTTATGTTTATTTCTTACCCAGTGTGGAATGTTTATTGGGTTGTTGGAGCTGGATGTGAAAGTGAAGTTATGCCACACCCCCCATATGATAACTTTCCATAACATTCATACTGTATAATATGCACACACACACACACACACACACACACACACACACACACACACACACACATATATATAATACATAATTATATAGGGCTCGACACTGATTTCTTTCTCTGGTGGCTGTTTGGGCCACTAGGGCTGCTATAATCAATTTTAGGGGCCCGAAATAAAATAAAATACAGCAATTCATTTTGAATTTTAGCTGCCTCATCGGGCCACTGTACCAACCTTTTTGGAAATGTAGTGGCCCACCATCAATACTTATTTTGAGTGGCCCTGGAGTTATGGACCACCACTGATGTCCAGCCCTGTATCTCTCTCTCTCTCTCCATCTCTCTCTCGCTCTCTCTCTCTCTCTCTCTCTCTCTCTCTCTCTCTCTCTCTCTCTCTCTCTCTCTCTATATATATATATACATTATATACATTTATTTATTTACATACATATATTTATACATATATGTATGTATTATTATGTGTGTGTAGTATTTGTGTATAACTCATGTGATCCACGAATATACATGTGTATGAAATAAGGAATACAAGAATAGTATGATTTTCATCTCTGCTCCATAACATCTCTCAAAAATATTTGTATCACACCCATCACACAACATTCAGTGAAAAAGCACATGTCTACACAAATTACACAGATACATACAATTTTATTGTGTACCATCATAACAATCTGATTTCAGTTACATGTACATCACTCAATCAAAGATGAATAATGGCATAATGCACAATAGTCAGAGAAATGGGGGCGAAAGCGTATCAGTATAGTATTGCATAATATACACATAGTGCTATTTCAGTGTGTATGATTAATGTGATATTGATCAAGTTTCGTGGAATGGCAAGATTTTCAGATAATCAATGTTTACATGCACCTGTTTGCTAATATGGGCACAATAGAATGCTTTATCATTTGCTCAAACATCAGGCTACACACACCCACACAAACAACATCTACCCATTCACATATAAAATCACCAAAACTTACATTCTCCTTGTTTTACATCATTCTCTGTCAGTGACATACTTTTCTTGAATGCTTAATATCATGTCATAAGGTTTCTTGAGAGGGCAATCTACATCTCTGTGCTTTCAAACAATTTTGTGAATAAACCATCTTGAAAATAACATTTCAAAAATCAAATACTGGTACTTGCACATACAGTACATCAGTCCAAAAGTACATGAATATGATACGATGGCATGAACCATTAAAAGTTCCATAATGGAACTACAAAAAAGTTTCTCACTATAACAAAAAAATATATATATATAAATAATCATTACATATCAATGAAGAAGGAATGGCAATGTCCTAAGTACAAATATGAAACAATATGACACTGGCAGTACACATAAACATGTAGCACATAGGAGTGGAATGCATACAGTTAAATTGAACTCTCTAATAGCTCTATTTTCTTTTAAAGCATTAATTCAGAACCCAGTTTTGAATCCATTTCGTTCAAATGAATTTCAGCAGTGGGAAATTAAGTAAAATATGCTTCATTACCACATCATTTCTACAGAACTCATTAGATTAAACTTTACAATGCACAATATGTTATTACTATTAGTAAATCAATGATGTAAGCTTGCATGCTACATTCAATAACTTACTGTAAGAGTGGATATTTTCGCGCAACTAATTTTTTGCATTCGGCCCAGTAAGTAGAGTTCCGCGTGCTTTAATTCCTCGGAATCAAGAAAGTAAGTACTGGAACATATGACATGCAAAAATATTCACATGCTTTTACTTACGTGCCAGTTTCTGGTTGCACGAAATGCGTGAAAATTTCTACTTTTACAGTATGAAATACAAACACAGTGCATCAAATCAACAGACTATAGATAGAGAGCTATGTATATCTGCACATGATCAAACATTTACACTTTCAGTACTGACAACTTGGTGGCAAATACCCATAGGTAGTCATAGAGCAGATCTGACCAATTCAGCTCACACCATCATTCGTACACATTCAAACTGCGTGTAGTCCATCCTGACACAACTTTTTTTACTGTTATTGCATCACTGCGATATCGTCATGACCACACAATTTTGTTGTGATCGAATATTGCATCTTTGCTTTTATACACGCACACTTGCAGCTCATGAAGCAGTGCAGTGTTGAGGTAACCTGGAAGCCACTGGAACCTTGTCAAACAAAATGCATTACACTACACCAGTGCACACTACACCATTACACTACACCAGTGCACACTACACCATTACACTACACCAGTGCACACTCATAGGTGATAACATCCACAAGGAACCACATTTTTAAGTGCCAAAATAACATTTTTGTAATTAAATGCAGACCAACAATACTATAAATTGAAATCATTCAAAAACAATTTCTCTTCGTCTATGAGAAGGGCATCCCAAGTCTTCTCAAATTGTCTGTTACAGTCATGTGACCACATTATATAACTTTGTGGCCATGTTACCTCTTACATGTTATAGACTCCTTGTTAACTTTATCAGCAAAGCAAAGCCAAAGTGACATATTCATCTTTGTTTGTTAATAAGGTTAAGTACTGCATACACCATATATTTAGTGAGTCTAATTTTTTTTCGAATTGGGACTTCCTGACAGTTTTGCTAGTGGTTAAATTCGCAACTGGGGAGTACAGTCTGAATGAAGAAATGTATGCGTGCATGTCACATTCATATCAGGTTCAGAGTTAATATGCTTGCGTCCTTATAAATTCATGACTAACACCCAACCCGCTAAATTCGCAAAAAAACAACAAAAAAACCTTGCAAAATATTCGGCGCATACACTATTGTTGTTGTCACACTGGACGTGGAAGATGCTTTTGACCTATCTTCTCAAGAGTTGTGATGACAGAATGCATTTTTTTTTTTTTTATGAGAATTTAAAATACAGATATATCTCCAGAATTGAAGAAATAAATATTCAACTGTTACATGATTTAGGGAGAAACGAATCTCCAGAAGCCTATTGAATATGACACTAGAGAATATCTTGATATTGTAATATTACTGGTAGATACACACTTATTTATCACTTGATAATCGTCACATCAGTACTAAGAAAGATCATCAATGTAATTGGAATGTAATCATTGGGGGAAAAAAAGAAATAGCCATGATAGTCCTGACCTTTAATATTCATCATACAAAACAAGAAGTTCCTATATCACTGAGGATATTCAGCATAACATACCAGCATTTATAATATTGCACTATCTGATTATTTCCACGGTGCTTCAAAACCTTGAAAGAGGAATAGTTTTGGTCATGAGTTCTCACAGATGTCACAACCTGTGGCTGACGTTGACGGCAGGAAGGCATGAATGCTATGTCATTGCATTTATACACGAACTCCAGACAAACTTGACATTGACCACAGAAATGACACTCCATTAGTCCTGCTTGATGTATTTGTATGGGTCTACTGGACAAGACTTGATGACCTATATTGTGGAAGGTACAAAGAAAACGATGCATAAGGAAGGGAGAGAGGGCATTTCAAGTTGAAACATCAATGAAATGAGAACTGCACAAGAACATCACACAAGAGGCAAAACACTCTGTCCCTCGGATAG
Organism: Diadema antillarum; assembly: GCF_040938485.1. NCBI lineage: Eukaryota > Metazoa > Echinodermata > Echinoidea > Diadematoida > Diadematidae > Diadema > Diadema antillarum. The sequence goes on along the minus strand of NW_027272132.1, from coordinate 67,456 downwards.
GACATAAAATGGAGGTCCCGCGTATGAGAAAGTAACAACTCTTGCACGTAAAAGATCCCGCTTCATTCATTCATCGCAAAGAGCAGGGTGTTTACCCCGGTGAAGTGGTCCCACCTCACATCCAACTGGACCCCATGGAAGACCAGCTATTGCAGCTGAATATGGGCTATCCAGCCATCTCCTCAGATGGAAATGAAACAAACAAACAAACAAACAAACAAACAAACAAACAAACACCCTCTGAAAATTTCATTGTAAATGAGGAGGATGAGTAGTTGAGGAGGAGGAGGAGAAGGAGGAAGTGGAGGTGGAGGAGAAGGATGTGGAAAAGAAGGAGGAGGAGGAGGAAGAGGAGGAGGGGAGGAGAAGAAGAGAAGAAGGCTGTGGAAGAGGAGGATGTGGAAGAGAAGTGGGAGGAGGAGAAGGGAGGAGGAAGAGAGAAGAAGAGAAGTAGACAGTGGAGGTAGAGGAGGAGGAAGTGGGAAAGAAGGAGGAGTAGGATAATGGGAGGAGGAGGAGAAGAGAAGGAGGCAGTGGAGGTGGAGGAAAAGAATGTGGAAGGAACGGAAGGAGGAGGAGGAGGGGAGGAGGAGGAAAGAAAAAGGCAGTAGAGGAGAAGATGTGCAGAGGAGGAGGGAAGGAGGAACAGAGGAAGAGGATAAGAGGAGGAAGTGGAGGTGGAGGAGGAGGAAGAGGGAAGAGGGAAGAGGAGAAGGAGGAGGAGGGGAGGAGGAAGAGGAGGAGGGGAGGAGCAGGAGGGGGAGGAGGGAGAGGAGGAGGAAGAAGAAGAGTAGAAGGAGTAGGAGGAGGAGTAGGATGAGGAAGAGGAGGAGAAAGAAGAAGAAGAGGAGGAGGAGGAGGAGGAGGAGGAGGAGGAGGAGGAGGAGGAGAAAAAGACACACAGAAGGTAAGGAAAGGAGAAACTTTGCCACTTTACCTGGGAGTCTCTTTCACTTTCGGCGATGTCTTCAATTCGGAAGGCTTTGCTGTATCTGGATATCTTCAGAATGGATGCTAGCTCACCATCCACTGTCTGTGGAACATTGGCCTGTGAAAAGACGTATCAGGTACAAACATTAAACAATAACTAATCTGCACCACAACAACCACATAGAAACTTGGTGCTGTTGTTGTATTGAAAATGAAAGGTAAACTCTGTGAGACAGTGGTATAAGAGTTTAGGCCTTGGGTTCTTAAACAGAAGATCATGGTAAGTCCTGCTCAGGACACACATCCTCAGTCAATATAACAACCACCACTTTCTTCTCAACCCAGATGTAAAATGGGTACCTGGAAATGCTGACGTAATAACAATAGTAGAGCCATATACATGAAAAGTGAAAACAATAAAGAAGCAACGATAAGATTACGAAAGGTACTCATAAGATTGACATTAAATGAAATGTATTCTTACAGGAGAACAAAAACAGTAATATAACAGGCTTGCTAACTCTCATGCAATCAGCATGAGACTAAATGCATCAAATTCTAACTGTCTCACTTCAGATGATTTCTCATGCTGAATCCCAAAAATAGAAATTTAAAAAGAGAATTGTCCCCAAAATCCCTGCTCTTCTGACATTCCAAATGTCCCAGTCCAAAGTTTCAAGATTTTCCTCACAGGCTGTATGTATGATTTGTAATCGGACAAAAATATGCACCAGATTGCTCCCCACAGTGAAAGAGGGGGGGGGGGGGGGAACACCCCTCTTCCACACCATCCTGCCCCGCCTTGTTGATCTCTTGGCTTTGGTCACTCTGTTTCCTCACAAGTGTCTCACTCCAAACTCTCACTCAAGGTTGGTAGCCCTGACATGAGTAAAATACTATCATTCGACAGGCTCACCACAAAAGTATGCTCCTTATCAAAAGGCAGAGATTCTTCGTATTCTGGAAGCGAGCCATCATATGTCGCCACCGCAGGACTGTCACTGGCATCTTCTGAAGACTTAAAGAGTCTGTATGTTGCTGATACGTAGATAATATCACCTGGCAATCACATTGAATGCAAAGAATAAAAACTTCTTCACTCTCCATAGAAAAAGGGATGTGAATTTGCAATGACTAATTGAATCTCTTTCATCCATGTTTTGTTTTTGTTTTTTAAATAAAAATTATGAGATGAATTTGGAATGCTAGACAATGAAAGCTGCCAAGTGGCTAGAGCTTCAGATCATTTACACTGAACAAATTATACACAAGACACTGCATGACATGCACAACTACTTTATCTTTCTAGCACACAATCACATCAGAATTAAGTATATTATGTGTACTATACAGCATGTAAAAATGCACAAAGACAAAACACAAACAAGTACTTACCGTACATGGCAGCATTCAGTATAATCATGGAAACCATGACATGCACATATTCACCAGTACCTTTGTTTTTCTTTATCCATCAACTTTAAAGCCCAAGAATCTAATCGAATATTGCATGCATGTTGGCTACAATGAAGTAATGTCATTCTTAACCCTTCAAATGCCAATGCATCTGGCCATGACTTGCAAAGTTGCTTGACGAATTGCACTGTACCAGTTTCAGGATTTCTGCACCAATCGGTGAACAAAGCACAGTAAGGGTGAAAGGTCACAGAGTTGTATTACAGTGTATTACCTATGCAGCAATGTTGGCAACTCGAATACCACATTATGACATTATGACAAGTAAGATGGAAAGGAAGAAACAAACCAACTATCTCCTGCAGCTCTTCATCATTCACTTCATCCACTTGGGCAGTGACCAATCGAGGGGTTGTAAACCCAATCTCCTTGGCCAGCCTGACCAGTTCTTGCCAATGGAGGGCGCCAGCCATGCCTTCACCTGAAGGAGGGGGAAAAATGGAGGGGACATTTTAAACAGATCATTTTTTTTTTTTTGTGGCCATCTGTCACTCAATAGTGCAGAAAAAAATTATTGGATGATGAAGTATTGCAAAGTGGAAACTTTTCTTCAGGGCCAGATCAAGTGAACTTCACTTATTTCTGATTTTACACATAAAAAATGTTTCTGTTCTTGTTTGATGTCTCTGCATATATATGTGCTCATATTCTTTGTTAAAGTTCAAAAGAGCATGGAATTGATAAAAATCTCCCTACATAGCAAAAATGTTTCATGTTTTCAGCATGTTCAAAGCATGACAATATTCAGCAAAACTGATAGTCATTTGAAATATATTGTATTACTATGAAAGTCCCCAACAGAAAACAAGGATTGACATCAGAATGCATAATAAGTAGAATTAATATAAACTTCTGGTAAATCAAAATCAGTTCTACTGTAATTAGATAAAATTGCAAGAATTCTGAGTCTTAGAAAATCTAGAAGATTAGTATTATTTGGCAAGCTTTGGGTGCAGAAGTTTACATGGAGTAACTCACATTAACAAAGTAATGCATGTGTGTGCAGTTAACATTGGAAAGGACAAGAAAGTGTCAAATGATGAAAGGGACAGTATTGGATACGGTGGTGGCTCTAACAGGACACATATCACAATTCAGTCTTGCTTTCACTGTAACAGGAAAATTAAATGTGGAACTCTCAAGTTCTTTAGAAGGGGGTAGATATCACTGGGCATTCCAAATATATGCACATAAGAGATTTACAGAACACTTTCTCATATGCTCAAAATAAGAGGGCATTTTGTTTGGAGGAAAAACATGATTAATCACATTGCTATGGCTCAAGTTTCCACAAGAGGAATGCTTGTCAATGCCCATTTAGATCCTTTCTTCTGTTTTAAATGTATGTAATCATAACCAGTTGGTGGAGGAGGCAGCAAATAATCATGAACTTACCCCAGAGTACCTTGTTCACTTTGATACGCATAGGGATATCCTGGCCCACATAGATGTCACTGAAGTAGAGCTCACCTCCCTGGCGAAGGACACGATGAGCCTCCCTCAGGACGAACGGCTTGTCCGGAGAGAGGCTGAGGACACAGTTGGATCTACAGGGCAGAGGTCAAACGAGACTGAGGTACATAACTCAAAGGTGCAGTGTAACAACCCTACGTGCCAACATCTAGAGAAGATGTAGACACACTTCTGATTGCTGCAAGTCCTCGAAGCATATCAGGACAGTTATCCCCCAAGGACAATTACTCCCTGGCTAAACACCAGTTAGTGATAGAGTTAGAGTTAGGATTAGGATTAAGATTAGGATTAGGGTTAGGATTAGGTTCAGGATTAAAATTAGGGCAAGTATCATGGGAAGGGTCTGGGGTAATTGTCCAGGGGGGTAATTGTCCTAGAACCCCTCAAAGACAACTTAGTTTGAAATATATGAGAGCTTGAATTTTTACATCACAAAGAGACATTTATCACAAAACTTCATTGATGCACTGTAAACTCTGAGAGACTACAAGTTTTATACTTGTTTTGGATATCTATTGATATACCCAACTCTGAGATCCTGGGAGCTTCTTGGCCTCTGATTGCTCACAAGCGCGGTCATAGAAACCACTAGCCGACTGCCAGGCAGTATAGAAAAAGCTAGTGACTAGGCTGAGTTAGATACCCACAAGTATACATCTTGAGCGCATATCTATATTTGCCCATTGTGGAATTACATGCTATGCTATTTCTCTGACTTGTAGGAAGACAACTTCACTTTAATGCTTTAGTAATATAGCATAGATATCTTAAAGTGACTGGGATGCAGATTACAGAACAAATATTGACTGCTTCTTTTCTAGTCAGGGTTAAAACTATTTGCCTTCAATGGTTTCTTAAAAGTGCTATGCTCCTTGATTTCATCTCTGGCAATAGCAATGTAGAGAAATCACCTCTGGGCAAATAATTTTAAATGTGCCCCTCAAAGCAGTATTTGTATGATATATCATGCTTCACACATTTTGCCTGATAGACTACCGAAAGGCAAAGAGAAGCAACATAAACAACTTGAATAAGATTCTACCCAATTCTTAAAAAAGAAATGCTATACCTCTTTGGATTGTTGGTATATGAACTTTGACCTCACTCACATGACAATGTCAAACTGGTTATCATTCAGTCCTGCCTCTTTCAAGTTTTCGATGAGTCCTTGCCGGAACTCCACATTGGGTTTGCTGTAGCCAAACTTCTCTTGGTGATATGTTATAAACTTCTTGGCAACATCCAACTGATAAATAAAGAGAATGGAAAAAAAAAAGACAGAGAGAAAAGTCAGTCATATGAATTATATATACAAATATATATCGATGTACACATACATATACGTCTATATATATACTTATATTAAATATATGAATTTTAAATGATTAAACTTACCAGGACGAAAATACTCAAAATCACAGAATCTCAATAAACTTCTCTAAATTGTCTTGCATGAAGTGTTCACAAGTCTGTAATACACAAGAAATGATACTCCAACGAAATAAAAAAAAGTGCCTACTATCCTTTACTGAATGATCTGATGAAATGTCACATGCAGTTCATAATTCTGCAACCTCTAAATTCAATGCAGTCAGTGAATTGAAGCCATTTTTTCACATAGTTCTCAGACATTATCTGAAAAGGTCATCATGTATGACATTGTCCTCCACTGGCAGAGACTAATTTAATTTGAATTTGCAGGACAGATTAACTTGCGACAATTTCGAGTCTGAGAGGTCTATACAAGCCTGTATATAGAGAAATGTATGTGAGTCTCAACACTTCTGAAAGGATCAATCCACTGAATTTGAGCTCAAACTTATTTTAGATTGATTGAGTCTTGATTAAATTTGTCCCTAGGATGGGGATCAAAATAGATGAAATTGTAACATTTAAGGGTCTGAGAGCTCTGGATAGAGAAATATACATGTGAGTCTGAACTTTTCCAAGGATCGGTCTGTGGAATGACAGTTCATCACTGAGTAGGTTTTACAAGAGATTTAAACAAAAAGTATTCAAAAGAACGTGAACAAATTTAGCACTGTGGAGATTTGAAATGACAGTACTGGAAAGATATACATAACATGCAGCTGACAGAAATTAAGTCAATTATTATTATTATTTTTTAAAATGAGCCATTACTTCCAATCAAAGGATTGAGGAAACTGAGGATCATTACCAGTTCTTCTGTCATGTCGATCCCAGTGACGTGACCATCGGCTCCCACCAGCTTACTCAGGGCGTAGCAATCCCGCCCCGCTCCACTGCCAAGGTCCAGAATAGTTGCCCCCCTCACCAGACTCGGCATCACAAGACCACATCCGTAATACCTGCAGAAAAAAAAAAAAAATCCATTACATTACACACATAGAATAAAAAATCCATTACTTGACTGAAAGTCAGTCTCTATACCATTCACATGTATACTTGGGTGACCCGCACCTCGCCATAGTTAATGTTTATGCATATTTGAATCACATTTCGTCACTGAAATTCTATGAAATCCCACTCACATACAGAAAAAATGCTGAAGATTCCAAAGGAACTACAAGTTCACTGTTCGATGCCGGAAATTTGCAGCCATCATCCTCAAACGCGAACGATGCGGAATAGTTGTGCAATAAGGAAGGGGCCTGCAACTCCAGAATACCTTTGTGTCATCTGCGTAGATTCGTGCAGTACTGTGTAGCACCTCAGGAAGGTCATTGATGTACAATACAAATAATGTTGGTCCCAATACACTTCCTTGAGGGACTCTGCTCATCACATTACACCATTGTGATCTAGCTGTATTAACCGTTACTCTTTGCTTTCTGCCACTGAGGAAGTCTGCTATCCAGGCCTTGAAGTTCCCTGAGATGTTGTATGCTTCAAGTTTGGCCAAAAGCCGTTGGTGCGGAACGCTGTCAAAGGCCTTTTGGAAATCTAGGTAAATGACATCAACCATGTCTCCTTGGTCTAGCAGGGCAGTCCACTTTTCAAGGGTGTTAAGCAGTTGTGTGACACATGACCTACCAGGCACAAATCCATGCTGAGAGTCACAGATGAGATTATTTGACATCATATGTTCCAACTATCTTGTCTCTGATGAGTGATTCCATGATTTTACAAGGGACGGATGTTAAACTTATTGGGCGGTAGTTACTTGCTTCAGTTTTACTTCCCTTTTTGTGTACTGGAACAACATGACTCATTTTCCAGGCGGATGGGAGCTTCCCACTATGAAACGACTTAGAGAAGATGATTGCGAGGGGTGTACTTACAGAGGCGGCTGTCTCATGTAAGACACAAGGGTGAATGTCATCTGGCCCTGCACTCTTGTACTTTGATAGTAATTCTAGTTTGGAAAGTACATCTTCTGGAGTGATATCTAGTGATATCAAACATTCCTCAGTTTTCCTCCTTTCCAGCTGTGGGATTTCTGACGTGTCTTCTTTGGTAAATGTGGTTTCATTCTAGTGTGCAGTCAAACACACTTGTGCAGAACGTGGCATTTGCCATCCATATTTTATAAGCATATTAAAGTTGTACTGAAAATTTATTGTAATTGGTTCTGCACAGTTTTACAGTTTAGCCTTAGGGAAGAATTGAACCCTTCTTGATATATTATATATTCCCGACATTCTTGTCAACGAGCTTATGCCTTAGATCGTAGATAATCTAAATTCTCTCTCTTCATTTTACATTAGCACATTGATCTAGTACAATACTAGTAGTTCAACATGTTTAGAACGCATGGGTATGATATTGTGAAGCAAGTGGCTAATTCAGCGTCGGCATGGTAATGAGTTACGTACGTGTTCTCAATCTCTGGGTGAACCATGGCGAGAGCTTCCCGCACGCTAGCCGGGACCTGGCTGCGATCCTCCAGCATACACGGCTTACAAGTGCGGACATCGTCGCTGCAAGATAGCGTCTTTCCGTAGTATTCTTTGACATCTTTAGCGACGGCCATGTCAGAAAAATCACAACTCTGACTGTGGGCAAATCGTGCTATGCGAATAGACGCACAGTGTATCTACGATTCCAAATTTTCACAGAGAACCCCGCTTCCAGTAGTGGACACAGCAGCGTAAGCCAATTCCCTCATGAACATAATGTCAATTACCCGTTGGCCGCCGTAGATAGCGGTAGTGTAGTCGGGTTGGCCGGGGCTCGTAACTGAGGGTTCACGAAGGTTACCGTGCCAAGTGTACGCATTTTGTTGTTAGTGCAGATGCCGTGTGTGTGCAATAGCTCTGAGGTAGGTAAATTCAAGGCGCTGGGAGGGATATCGAGGGTTCATCAGCGGCCCCGCCCCCTTTTATCTGTCTGACGTCATGTTTTGGTTAGCTTCGTGGGCTGCGTAATTTAGCCCCCCAATTTATCCTAATGGATGTTCGATCCTTTGCCTAAATAAAGATATGTCTTGCTTCGAATGTTCATTTCTGTGTACATTTTTTTTTTTCATAAGGATCGAGTTGCGATATCTCGAGGTGTTTCAGACGTAGCATCACAAAAAAACTGAATAGAATGTTTATGCTGTTTTTGTTATCTATCTCTCTCTCTCTCTTTACGAAGCAGCTTTGGAATGACAAGCATATTCAAATGGTAATATCCCATTATGAAAGCCATATTACAATTAAAATAAGGGGTAACTTAATTGGATCGACATTGCGAGTTGGAACACTCAAGTAAGTACTGAAAGGGACTGAACATTAGGCCTATACATGAATAAACGAAAGGCTTACCTGCATAGTTTTTGTCTGTGCAGAATACCATTCAGCACAAAATAAAATGTCTTCGTAGTCCCCCTATACCACAAAAGCCTGAAGATTTGAATTCCATCCAAATTTTCTAGAAATCCTAGTTTTATACACACAACCAAAATCATCGTTTTACGCGCTCATCGAGGACATAATTCTTTTCTCATCTTAATTACTGAATGTCGAAAAGGATACGATAGTGTTCCATTGCAAATACTCTCTTTTTGTTTTGATCCGGTTTCGCCATGATGATTCCATTATTGGTATTTTTACTTGATTAGTGGACATACCTATCGTTGAATTGAATTGAGTTTATTTCGACATCAGGCATTAAAACAACAACAAATAGTTGAAGAATCACAAAAACACACAATAGAGGCTTGTTGAGGCTTGTTCTATGATCCCCTGAATAAAGTAACACGAGTTTGATCTTACAAAGAAGCACCATCAGCCAGAACCATGCTAAAAACAAGCCAAATACGAAGGGTATAAGAGAAAAAGAGAAAATAAGGAAATGTCTTGTACCAGTCTCATATTACTCTTCGTCTTCAAGTTTATCAAACAATTGATTCTCACAAAGTCTCTTGAATTGATTTAAAGACTCACTACACTTAATTGAATTTGACAAATTATTCCAAACAATTGAACCATTAGCAGGGAGAAGGCGTGGGTGAGTGCTAACACCACCCTTCCAGTTTTCTATCAAAAAACGCAAGAAAATTGTCCTCATTTCGGGAATCATAATGATAATTATGTTTGCCCCTCCCCCTCTTGCCCCGTCCGCGCTCCCCGTCCTCCAGGATCGACGCCCCTGCATACGAGGATGCTTTTGCATTTTTAGAATTCAGATGAAAATATCTCGTAAACACATTTATGATGTAATCTGGGAAAATTTCAATCCCAGAAGTGTATACTATTTTTTTTAGGGGGGACCATCCGTTAATTGAAAGTATCTAGATATCTCCTCCCACCAAAGAAACATTTGCATTCTTTTAAACTGAAGTAACAGACCTGGGCCCCGTTGCTAGAAACTTTGCGTTTAAACGCAACTTGCAACTGATTGTCACTGGCCAATCAAAATCATTGTTGCATGCATGTCTTCTTAATAGGGCAGACCCTGAGCCAATCAGAATGGTTGTTTCAAAATTAGCAATTATTTGCAATTGATTGCAACTTTCTTGCAACGGGGCCCTGGTGCACACTTTAGATGAAACATTTTAAAATCTGTCAATCTAAAGTGTATTAAGTAGAAAGGACTGTAAGGGGAGGGTATGGAAGGGGTTAGGCCTATCCCCCTCTTACCCGAGGGAAATTTTGTATTTTCAGAATTGAAATTCAGCCATCTTTGGGTGAAATATTTAGACAGTTTTCTATCATAAGAGTAAGAACATTTCCACATCTCGGGAGTTACGAGGAGGAGCAAAATGACATGTTCGTCCCCAATACTTTTATGGTTGAACCGTCCCCCCCCCCCCCCCTCCATCGACGCTTCTGCATATGAGGGAGCTTTTGTTAGTGAAAGATCTGCTGCACACTCTTTGATAAAATAAGGAAATACGTCAATCTCAAAAGTGTACAAATTCTATCGAAAGGGACCCGGTAGCGGAGCTTTTGCATATTTATGATTGCAATTCAACGATCCGGTGCATAGTTCTGGCGGTATAGTAGCCCGACCAGACGCCGTGCGCTGGCGACTTACACTTGTGTACAGCGACAGGGCCGTGTATAGTTAAGCGGGGTTCCCACTATCACGATTGGCGCCACGATTGAAATCGTGGTCTTAATCGTAAAGCAATCGTGGTGATCTTATCAGCTCCTATTAGATTGTATCAGATCTTGAGGTCAATCGTGGCAGTCGCGTTAATCGTAGAAAATTTTTGGACGGTTCAAAAATGTTCTACGATTAACACGATTAATTTTTGATCGTGATCATCGCATCAGATTGTCTTGGATCGTATCAAAACGCAGCAAATTTTTTCTAATTGTGCTTCTTAATCGTGTTGATCGGGATCGACCTTTTCACTTTCCTTCTGCTTATTTTGCACATTTGCCCTTATTTTACTCGCAAATCGTATATATTTTGTATTCCGCGAGGTTGAAATAGGGAGGGTTGGCACAATGAAAGCACAATGAAACAACACCACTGAAACATCCACCAGAGGCAGAATGTTCCACATATACCCCATACACATAACTTTTGTGACTTTTGAAAAGTGACCATTGTAGTTGATGTAAGGTTACTCGTTCATGACTATAAAGATCACTGTCATTATTTTTCACATAGAAGTTAGTCAAGTGTAGCAATACCCTTGCGAAATAATTTTGCTTAAAACTTTTTTTTTATTAAAAAGTGACATTATTTAAAGGGAGTTACCTTTCTGCTGTGCGTGTATGGTGGTTTTGTTAAACGCTGTTAAATGAAACAATAAATCAAGCCAAACCAACCAAACTTTCAATGCCCCATGAGATAGCGACATTTTGAAATAGAATGCATAATGATACATACTATGCGAATATGAAATCAAATACACAAGCAATGCTATCAGTTCGGCCAACTTTCTTATATTGAGCTTATATAACACTTATTATGTTAGCGTTCAAAAAGATCTTATCCTTTCAATTTCATCATATTTTCTTCATGTATTTCAAAGAAAGGTGAAAACATTTGTCTTGATCTTTTTTTTTTTTCTGGAGAAGATGGGGCAATGATCTGATCTTGTGTATTCATTTGTTTTCTTTTTTTGGGGGGGGGGGGGGGAGGATGAGCACGTCGATTCAATAATCTATTGATTTCTTTCGGTTGAATTACAGGAGTGACTATCTGAGGTTGTGGCTGGTCTAGGTGATGCTTTCTCTCTGATGATAACGTAATTTTCATTCGCAATACTGCAAAGGTCATGTCGTCGTCATCCTCAACCTGTCAACCCTTGCCATCATCAATGGTTGTGGATAGTAGGCCTAAATAAATCACTCTGCAGAAGTTAAAAACAATTATATCCATCGTCTGCCGGACTATAATATTCCCATTCGGGTCCAATCGCACCTTAAATGGGGTCACTTTTGATTCCGATCGTGAAAGATATAGTATCTCTTTTATTCATTTTGTACCTCTCTTTTATTCATTTTGCAGATGACACTAATGTATTTTTTGCCCATAATGATATTGATTTTCTTGTTCATAAAATTAACATTGAATTGAAAAAAGTGACAAACTGGGTCAGGGCCAACAGGCTATCACTGAATGCTCAAAAAACGAAATATATGCTTTTTAGTAATATTGTTGATAGTTTAAGTTCAAATATAGTATTAGATGACTCTCATCTACAAAGAGTCTCACATATCAAATTTTTGGGTGTCATTGCGGATGAAAAACTTTCCTGGAAATCACATGTTGATAATGTCTGCAATATAATTTCACGTAATATAGGCATTGTAAATAAATTGAAATTTCATATTCCACAATAATCATTACTTATGCTATATTCGTCGTTAATATTGCCTCATCTTAATTATGGAATATTAGTTTGGGGCAACACGCATCAGAATTTATTAGAGAGAGTGTTCCTCTTACAAAAGAAAGCTCTCCGTGTTATCTGTTATTCCCCTATACGTTCTCATACAAATATGTTGTTTACCTCCAACAAGCTCTTAAAAATTGCAGATTTGTTTTTGTTTAATTTAGGGCAATTTATGTAAAAGTATTGTAATAACTTGCTTCCGTCTATTTTTGACTCTATGTTCCTCAAAAATCAATCATTTCATGAATATCCTACTAGGCGTTCCAATGAATTTCATTTGCTTCTTTTAAGAACGATTTTTGCTAAAAACACACTTATTTATGTAGGCCCAAATTATTGGAATTCTTTGAATCAAGACATAAAAAACGCTCCATCCATATATTCTTTCAAGAGGAGACTGAAGTCTTTTTTATTGCAATCGTATGACTCTACAATACCGAATTAACCATTTGGCCTTTTTTCTCAGAATTATACTTACCTGCTCACTTTGTCCCCTCTTCGAAGAATTAATGGTATCTTTTTCCTGGATGTTCGCAATGTTGTCACCTATGCCATTTTGCCCATAGCGTCTTGAAGTTGACTTTCCGTATGTTACTCCTGTTCACACGTCCCTCTATTTTCTATTTTCTTATCTTTTTTCAGGCGTCAAAATATTACTTTTCCCTTACAACTATATCTTCTGATTCTCTTGGCATGCTTCTGCCGAAGATCGCTGTTTCTGTTGATCTGTTTCTGTTTCTGTTGTGCATTCTTGTCTGCTATTTTGTCTTCAGTTTGTCAGTCTTGTCCATCCCGTTTTGTCTTGTACAACCTTTTTTTCAGTAGTTGTCTCGTTGTTTAGTGCTGTTTCATGTTTGTTCGCGTCTATGAAAGTGTATATCTGGTAATCTAATTTTCAGTGGGCTTCCAGACTTCTTCCACTTTGTTATCTTTTGTATCTATGATGATTCGATTCCATCAATGTTCTTTTTCAGAGGGGCCCACACACTACAAGCTCTGTCTTTTTAGTGGGTCCCTCCATTTTTCGCACTTTAAGCAACGGTATACATGTACTTCACTTCGATCACTTCTGTTTCTTTTTTACTATACAATATATGATTACTATAGGTCCTCAATTGTTGTACAGTCTTTATCATTTCACTATGTTCTATTTACCTTATTCTCTGTTATCAAAAGAAGTGAAACATATGTTTTGTCGAAAAATGAAATAAACTTTGAATTGAATTGAATCTTATCTCAACAGCCCGCATTGGTTCGCGGTATTCGTATTGGAACGTATCAGAACGTAGCTGCACGCACCAAATCGGGGATCCCGATCGTAATGATAGTGGTAGATCGGAACTAATCATGGACTCAATCGGGACAATCCCATCTGACCGTATTTGTACCGGAGACCAGATCGTAACAGATCATATTGCTTGAAATAGACCAATCGTGACCATATCGCATCCGAGCGAAGCAACACGTATTGACTCGCATAACCTCGTATCCAAACATGAAATTTCAGACGAGTTCAACGAAACTTCCACGATCAGTTACGAATGTCCAATCGTGTCGGACGTAATAGATCGTGCGATAGTGGGAACCCCGCTTTAGCGGTATAGTTGGACAATTTTCCATAAAGAAACTTCGAGATTTGTCCTCATCTCGGGAATTGCTTGGCGGACAAAATGATTTGTCTGCCCCCAACATTTCCGTAGGGGCGGGGCAAATGCCCTCCCTGCTTTCAGGAAGCGTTCTGCAGAATCTGTGAAACTTGGCGGCTCTGTTTTATTATGATTAACGAAAGACATTGCAAAAATCTCGCTTTAAACTGCTCCCTAACCTTGGCATGTCCGCTATGAATGTTGTTTGTGTGTTGTGATACAATAGTGAAAATGAAATTACAACGAGATCAGTGATATGGACCTACAGCCCCGGTCACACAGCACTCGATCCGTGTCTAAATCACGTACAAACAGTTATGAAAATCTGGTGGACGTGGTCGTTAGTGGTAATTTTTTGGTCAATAATTTGGTTTGGCCGTGCTTTGTACGGGGTATGGCCGTTGGCGGCTGTTCCACTGCTGAAGCACTGCCTACGCACGGCTAACCACGTCCAGCCACGTGTATGTACGCGGAAAATCCATTTGTCAGTGATAAGCCGCTAAACACACGCTATATTTCCCGTTATAACACGCATCAGATGACCGTGCTCTGCCCGTGACAGACCGCTTAACTTTCGCGTCTTTGCCCACTTCTTACCGCGTCTCCCCAAGTTTTAATCACTGCCGGAACACGGATTATCACGTGTGTTTCACGTGTTTTGCACGTCTTTACCACATGTGCCGCTCGTGGTTGTCCGCGGAATAAAGTTTTGAGCAGTTCAAATTTTTTTACCGCGTCCGACGCCGTTTCGATTTTTCCCCGCGTCCTGCCACGTATAGGCCTATAAATCGACCGTAGCTCGTCTTAAACTCGATATCAACACGAACAACATCGTCTGCTGCACGATAGACCACTTTTTGACGTGTTTTGGCCGTGATTAAGTCGCAAAGCGCTGTGTGACCGGGCTTTACACACATGGACTATTAACGGAGAAATTTCTTTGATCCCGTCATCACCGCCGCCACTGACAATGATGGTTGTGTATCGTCATTGACTGTAGAACCGTTTCCCTCATTTCGGTCTTACTTGGCTGAGCGAGAGGTATCTTTTCAAACTCAAATGCCGGTGAATAAGCACCACTGATTGGAAGCAGTAAACCTTAAAATATTACAGGTTTTGTGTCACAAATGGGTAATTACTGAAGTGGACACTAAGGCTGTGTTTATCCAAACAGCTTTCAAGGAATTTTTACGAGTTGATAAACGCAAAGCTGTTTTGAAAGCCCTTAAGGCTGTGTTCACATAGAAGTATTCGGTATTCGGTATTCGGTATTCGGTATTCGGTATTCGGTATTCGCTGTTCGAGCACCGAATACACCATCACCCGCACCGTCAACTCACCATCCCATGCAGTGAGGATTTCTTCCTCCTACATCCCAGCAAATCTTATTAACAATTTCTAAACTGCATCAGAATGTCAGTCTACATGCTTATTTTTGCTAAAGGGCAAATCCAGACCAAAAGTATCATTATTTCATAAACGAGAGACGGTATACGCTGCAAGAAAATCGAACAAGTTCGATTCCCACTTTGCTATACTTTTCGCAGCTATTCGGTACTTTCGAATAGTGCCCTCCTATGTGAACCGGTGTGAGGAAATCCTATCGTTCGATTCAAGCTATTCGCGTGCCCTCGAAAAACGAGCCCGAATACCCGAATAGTATACTTCTATGTGAACGCAGCCTTAGGAAAGCCTTTTACGAAAGGGTGCGTTTATCAACTCTCCTTTCTCGGCAGAAACAGGTTATCCAAACAGCTTTCAAGGAATTTTCACGAGTTGATAAACGCAAAGCTGTTTTGAAAGCCCTTTAGGAAAGCCTTTTCGAAAGCCCGAAATTTGTGACGATCCAAACAGGTTTCCTAAACAGGTTATCAGAAACCTGTTTGTAAAAGCCTTTTGAAGTTGATAAACGCAAAGCTGTTTTGAAAGCCCTTTAGGTCGCCCTATACTGCGGTTAGTAGACGGCGAGTTGTAATGTTCTTAAAATTTTCTGTAGATTTTGATTTTTTGTGCTATTTCCCCTATTTTGGGGGTGCTGAACACGAATCCACTTGTTGCCATTTTTCTAACCGACATCTTCACCCGTTGCCATGGCAACGCATTATTTTCCTTAAAAGAACATGCATTCTTCATTAAAAGTCATAAAAACATGATGTAAACATCAAAATATGTCATTATAAATCCTTTTTAATTACACTTGAGAAAGAATACAATTTTCAGAATGTCATGGTTACCTTATAGCAATGACGGTTACCATGGCAACAACTATTTATAGAGAAAAATCATATTTTTCATGAAAAAGCAAGGAAACATGACAAGATTGAGTGGAATATTTGTCATAAATTACTATCTAGATTATCAGCTTTTTTTCCACTGTTAATTTCACATCATTTTCGTTGCTATAGCAACAGCATGACAAAAGCTGCCTTTTAAAGAAAAATAAGCATTGCGATTGAAAGAAAAGCAAGAATACGTCCATAGATGATAAATTTCTGTATAGTGAGATATTTGAGCTATTTCCTTTATTTTGTCGGTGCCAAACACGAATCGACCTATTGCCACATTTCTAAATGACATCTTTAGCCGTTGCCATGGCAACAAATTATTTTCTTAGAAATAACATGTGTTCTTCATTAAACATCACAAACGCATGCTAAAAACACCAAAATAAGTCAATATAAACGTATCACGCTTCAATCAAATTAAAAGTCACAATTTCCGACTGTCACAGCAACCTCATAGCAATAACGGTTGCCATGGTAACAGCTAATTTTTAAAAGAAAATGATTTTTTTTCATCAAAAAGCATGAAAAGATGAAAAGTTTGTGTAGCATACTCATTACAAATTGCTATGATAATTATCAGCTTTTTTCACTACGTTCATGCCACATTATTATCGTTGCTATGGCAGCAACTTTTTTTCCCTAGAAAGGAGAAGTACCCCAGTAACAGAAAAGCTAGATAAATAAAAATAATCAATTTTTGTAGAGTTTAATTTTTCGGCCCTTTTTTTTTTACTCTTTTGGGAATGCTGAAAAGGAATCCACCTATGGCAACTTTTCTAAATGATGTGTTCAGCCGTTACCATGGCAACAAATTATTTTCTTTAAAAGAACATGTGTTTTTCATTAACATCATAAAACATGTTGTTAAGGCGAAAATATGTCATTATATACATTTTCCTCAATTAATAAAAACAATCCTTTATTACAATTACATTGATACCTCATAGCAATGACAGCTGCCATAGTAACAATTCTATAAAAGAAAATACTGAAATTTTAATGAAAAACAATTGAAAAAATGACAAGATTGAGTACCATATTCATTACAAATTACTATCAGCTTTTGTTTTCACAACGTTCATTCCACATCATTTCTGTTTCCATAGCAATAATATGAGAAAAATGTTTTTTTAAGGATTAAAGTCCTATAGCAATCTGTTGGAAATTACTATAGAGGAGGTATCATAGTCATTTAAGGTTATCAAATGTCTTGGAGACATTAATGATGAAACAGAGTACATCATGACGAGAAAATTGGAACTTTTGGGGAGGTTTTTAGACATTTGTATTGCTTATTATTTGAATTTTATGTTTCCTGGGTATATCTATAGTTTAAAAAAAATCTATTCCTCATGTTGTTGCGATATAGGAACAGAAATGATGTGAACAGATGGCTTATAGTCTTGCTCATTCGTAATACTTCAAAGGTTAGGCCATAATTTCACATTTTTTTCTTGAAGTTTTTTTTCTACAAAAATTGATGCATTTCCATGGCAACCATGTTAAATATTAACTTTTGTCACGGATATTTAAGGTTTTAAAGGTGCAATGTGATCAGAAATTCAGGAAGCTGACTAAGCTTTTGTGTTTTTACTCATTTGTTTTTTGTTAAGTGTATTCTTTCCTTCCTTATCTAATGACTAACGTTAATTTTTTTATTTAAAAGGCAGTTTTCTCATGTTAATTCTATAGCAACAAGAACGAAGTGGGATGACTACAGTGAAAAAAAAAGAACTGACAGTAATTTGTTATAAATATGTTACTCAATCTTGTCATTTTTATGTTTTTCATAATAAATTGTTATTACAATGACAACTGTCATTGCTATGAGGTAACCATGAAATTGAAAAATCGTGATGTTTCACTAAACTAAAGAGACATGTTTATCTTGACACATTTTGGTGTTAACAGCACGTTTTCATAATGTTTAAAGAAGAACACATGTTCTTTTAAAGAAAATAATTTGTTGCCATGGCAACGTCTGAAGACATCATTTTAAAAAATGACCACGCACAGGTGCATTCCTGTTCACCATCCCCAAAAGAGATGAAAAGCACAAAAGATTTAACTTTTCAGAAATTGATCACTTGTTTATTTTATTCTTTCTTTCCTTTTTAATGAAACAGTTCTTCTTTCTATGAAAGAAAGTTTTCCTCATGTTTTTGCTATAGCAACGATAATAATGTGAGATTAGCACAGTAAAAAAAAAAAGCTGACAATCATAGTTAGACCCTAACTGGTAATGGAATAACTTTTTCAATCAATCTTTTCATGATTTCATGCTTTTTGATTTAAAAAAAATCATTATTTTCTTTTAAAAATAGCTGTTACCATGGTGACCGTCATCACTATGAGGTAGCTGTGATATTTGGAAATTGTGATATTTAATTTAATCAGAGAAATATGTTCATATTGACATCTGTTGGAAATTACAGTAAGTTTTTATAATGTTTAATGAGGAATACATGTTCTTTTTTAAAAAAATTTGTTGCCATGGCAACGGCTAAAGATGTCAATTAGAAATATGGCAACAGGTGGATTCGTGTACGGCACTCCCAAAATAAGGGAGAGAACACAAAAAATCTAACTCTTACAGAAATGTATTATCTATGGATTTACTTCATTCTTACTTTCCTGTTAATTGAAATACCTATTTTTTTCTTTAAAAGGCAGTTTTTGTTATGTTGTTGCTATAGCAACGAAAAAGGAAGTGAAATGAACATAATGGGAAAGAGGTGATAGTCATGATAGTAGTTAGTAATCAATATTCCACCCGATCTTGTCGCATTTTCTTGCTTTTTCATGAAAGTATCAATACTTTCTTTAAAATAGTTGTTACCATGGCAACCATCTTTGCTATGAGGTTACCATGGCGTTATAAGAATTGTGATTTTTAATTTGATTGAAGAGATGTTTAGATTGACTTATTTCGTTGTTTACTGCATGTTTTTATGATTGTTTTAATAAAGAATACACATTCTTTTAAAGGTAATAATAAAGAATTGTAATATAATTATAATAAACAAAAGTTGATCATTTATTTATCTAGTTTTTCTTTCAATGGGATACTTCTCCTTTCTAGGGAAAAAAAGTTGTTGCCATAGCAACGATAATAATGTGGCATGAACGTAGTGAAAAAAAGCTGATGATTATCATAGCAATTTGTAATGAGTATGCTACTCAAACTTTCCATCTTTTCATGCTTTTTGACGAAAAAAATCATTTCTTTAAAAAAATAGCTGTTACCATGGCAACCGTTATTGCTATGAGGTTGCTGTGGCAGTCGGATATTGTGATTTTTAATTTAATTGAAGCGTGATACGTTTATATTGACTTATTTTGGTGTTTTTAGCATGCGTTTGTGATGTTTAATGAAGAATACATGTTATTTCAAAGAAAATAATTTGTTGCCATGGCAACGGCTAAAGATGTAATTTAGAAATATGGCAATAGATTGATTCGTGTTTGACACCGGCAAAATAAAGGAAATAGCTCAAAAAATCTCACTAAAAATCTCACAGAAATTTATCATCTATGGACGTATTCTTGATTTTCTTTCAATCACAATGCTTATTTTTCTTTAAAAGGCAGCTTTAGTCATGTTGTTGCTATAGCAACGAAAATGATGTGAAATTAACATAGTGGAAAAATAAGCTTATAATGTAGATAGTAATTTATGATAAATATTCCACTCAATCTTGTCATGTTTTCTTGCTTTTTCATTAAAAATATGGTTTTTCTTTATAAATAGTTGTTGCCATGGTAACCGTCAATGCTATAAGGTAACCATGACATTCTGAAAATTTTAGTCTTTCTCAAGTCTAATTAAAAATGATGTATAATGACATATTTTGGTGTTTACATCATGTTTTTATGATTTTTAATGAAGAATGCATGTTCTTTTAAGGAAAATAATGCGTTGCCATGGCAACGGGTGAAGACGTCGGTTAGAAAAATGGCAACAAGTGGATTCGTGTTCAGCACCCCCAAAATAGGGGAAATAGCACAAAAAATCAAAATCTACAGAAAATTTTAAGAACACCCCAATATTGTGACAACTCGCCGTCTACTAGGTTGCGCAACCATGCGTTTCCAGTTTCTGAAAAGACGCGCGCCACGTAAAGTGCACACGAGTACGTGTACACAGGTGTATACATACAGCTGTGTGTAATGCACGCATATGCTTGGAACAAGGAGGTGTTTCTCTCACCAACAAGGTTTGAGAAATAAAGTAACAACAGTCTCATTCCCTTTGATCCCATGTCTCATGCCGCTACTCAGAAATATTTGAAGTATGTGCTAAACTGGAGCTGCCTCACAGATAGGAAGACAATTGATTCATGTGGCATTGTATCATGACTCCCCACCCTCAAAGGAAGATATGTCTTTATGATGGTAATTTCTTTTCGCCGTCCCTTCTTAGAAAACAAGCGGCACATTAATAGTACAGGCAGTCAGGGCTTTTGAAAGGGCTCTCGAAAGGGCTATGGAAAGGGCTATGGAAAGGGCTATCGAAAGTTGATAAACGCAGCCGACGAAAACAAGC
Source organism: Diadema antillarum (assembly GCF_040938485.1). Lineage (NCBI taxonomy): Eukaryota > Metazoa > Echinodermata > Echinoidea > Diadematoida > Diadematidae > Diadema > Diadema antillarum. The sequence goes on along the minus strand of NW_027272132.1, from coordinate 46,837 downwards.
GGCACATCAATAGTACAGGGAGTGGACAGGGCTTTCGAAAGGGCTATGGAAAGGGCTTTCGAAAGGGCTATGGAAAGGGCTATCGAAAGGGCTATCGAAAGGGCTTTCAAAAGTCGTTTAAACTGGGGAAAGTTGATAAACGCAGCCATAGAAGTATACTATTCGGGTATTCGGGCTCGTTTTTCGAGGGCACGCAAATAGCTTGAATCGAACGATAGGATTTCCTCACACCGATTCACATAGGAGGGCACTATTCGATAGTACCAAATAGCTGCGAAAAGTATAGCAAAGTGGGAATCGAGCTTGTTCGATTTTCTTGCAGCGTATACCGTCTCTCGTTTATGAAATAATGACACTTTTGGTCTGGATTTGCCCTTTAGCGAAAATAAGCATGTAGACTGACATTCTGATGCAGTTTAGAAATTGTTAATAAGATTTGCTGGGATGTAGGAGGAAGAAATCCTCACTGCATGGGATGGTGAGTTGACGGTGCGGGTGATGGTGTATTCGGTGCTCGAATAGCGAATACCGAGTACCGAATACCGAATACCGAATACCGAATACTTCTATGTGAACGCAGCCTAAAAGCCTTTCGAAGTTGATAAACGCAAAGCTGTTTTGAAAGCCCTTAAAGCCTAGCTCACACCTTTGCGTTTCGAGCTTGCGTTCAGCTGCGTATTGCCAGAACGCAGTCTAACGCAGCCCAACGCAGCACTACGCAATGAAGCGAGCTAATACGAGGTCAATACGCAGACTAACGCAGAGGCTTTGCGTTCTAGCTCGCTAGTTTGAAATTTTTTCAAACATCCGCAACTGAACGCAAGATCGAAATCCATACGAGCTAAGACGAGGGGCAACCAGCAAATGCGAGCAAGGACGAGCAAGGTACGAGCAACAACGAGCTGCTGAACGCAGGCCAACGCAGCTTTACTTTGAATTGCGTTTCGCTACGTATGGTTGCGATACCTGCTCGCTTCACCTCGCATAGCCTCGCTTTCATTCGCATTACCTCGCTTTGGCTCGCATCAGCACACGCTGTTCCTGGTACTGTGCTCGCATTTGCAAGGACCATTGCGGATGTAGCTCGCTACATTGCGAATCTAGCTCGTCCGTCGCTCGCTCCCCCTCGTTCATCCTCGCCTTACCTCGTTCATCCTCGTTCCCGTTCGATGCTGCTCGCTTTTGCTCGCTATGACTGCGTATATATCTGCGAAAACAAAATCTAGTTAGATTTGATTGAAATTCATTTAGTTGACATGAGAAACACAAATTGCTTATCAAATCATGAAGTTGTTGTAATGATTGTGTTCTTTCAGCAACATCAGATCCAAACATATCAGTTTTTGATAACACCTCAAACTGTGTTTCCTGCTGTTATTGTAGGTTTTGTGGAAAATCTTTTTTTTTCTCGAATTGTATTACCACACAATGTATATCGCTGAAAAGTATTTTTTTAACACAGTAATATGCTCTGTTCAGTCCTCAACAGCTGCAGGTAATTAGCAAGGTTGTCATTCCTGCTATAGTGACCATAGGCAAGCCATTTTGAAATAACCTGTAATGAAAACAATGTCTTGACCCAAAGCGACATTTAGGGTGACCCTATAAGGAAAAGTTTACTTCAGACCATGAAAATAACATCAGAATCGATTTCATTGACCCAGAAACCCTATAATACAGATTTGGAAAATGACTGTGAAATGTTTACCTTTTTAAACAATGCAAGTGACTTTTGAATTTCAGATGACGGCCATATTGGATTAGGTCAATATGGCCGGAGGGCACCCTTCTTGGCGCCCATCAAAAATTGAAATAGTATATAGGGTTTTGGCAACATTTGTACCAAATTTGGTGCTTTTAGAAGAATTTGAACCAAAAAGTCCTTTGTGTGCCCCCCCCCCCCCACTGTAAAATGTTAACAATTTATATACCAGTGCAACTCTCTACGAGCTTATACGCAGCAGGGCGAACTGATACGCACCGGATCGAGCAGGAACGAGCAACAGTCGAGTGGATGAGCAGTGAAACGAGGAGAAACGAGCTAATGCGAGCTGCTAGCGAGCTAGTGCGAGATGCTAGCGAGCAACGAACGAGTGGCGAACGAGGTACACGCGCAACTGGGCGAGCAATCTTCGTATTGAATCGTACTGTTACGAGCAAAAGCGAGCTGGAGCGAGGTGAAAAGCAACCTAAGGCAACCGTAGGCAATCATTTTGTAAAAAAAATATACGAGGTACAACGCAACAATGTGACTGCTACAAAATATTTTGCCGCGGAGCGCTGCGTTAGGCTGCTTTAAGGCTACGTTCGGCTAACGCAGCTATACGCAGCTAAAACCGCAAAGGTGTGAGCTGGGCTTTAGATCGCCCCTACTGCGGTTACGCAACCATGCGTTTCCAGTTTCTGAAAAGACGCGCGCCACGTAAAGTGCACACGAGTACGTGTACACAGGTGTATACAGCTGTGTGTAATGCACGCATATGCTTGGAACAAGGAGGTGTTTCTCTCACCAACAAGGTTTGAGAAATAGAATAACAACAGTCTCATTCCCTTTGATCCCATGTCTCATGCCGCCACTCAGAAATGTTTGAAGTATGTGCTAAACTGGAGCTGCCTCACAGATAGGAAGACAATTGATTCATGTGGCATTGTATCATGACTCGTCACTCTCAAAGGAAGATATGTCTTTTTGATGGTAATTGCTTTTCGCCGTCCCTTCTTAGAAAACAAGCGGCACATTAATAGTACAGGCAGTCAGGGCTTTGGAAAGGGCTCTCGAAAGGGCTATGGAAAGGGCTATGGAAAGGGCTATCGAAAGTTGATAAACGCAGCCGACGAAAACAAGCGGCACATTACTAGTACAGGGAGTGGAGAGGGCTTTCGAAAGGGCTATGGAAATGACTTTCGAAAGGGCTATGGAAAAGGGCTATCGAAAGGGCTATCGACAGGGCTTTCGAAAGTCGTTTAAACTGGGGAAAGTTGATAAACACAGCCTTAACGTCTTGTCGACACTCGTATAACTGTTGTTCAAGGTTGAGACATACAGGTCATATGCATGTCATCCATCATTGCTGTCCATGGTTTTTTTTTCCCGAAACAATGAGCGAAAAATGGGGTAAAATACACTACAAAATCACAATCAACTTGCCAAAATACTTTTACTGGTATAATACGTGCATTTTACAAATGAAATTGCTTGAGCGATGTTTTCCCAATACACATAACATTTGCATATGCATTTTTCTTCATTTAAGAGATTTGTTAGCTTCTGCGCATGTGGTTTTCTTTTTTTTTTTATTTCTCTAAGGACCGCGTCTTCTTTTTATTCAAGCTGGTATTCCGCGGTGATGCTTAGATCAAAATAGGATAGCATGTTGCGGCACTTTTGACAGAAACAGGTGCATGAATTTATTGAAGAGGGATGAATGTCCGAATGTGTAGTAGGTCCATGGTGTATACTATAGTACCACACGAATACAGTACGCGCGCACTACGCAGGGCACCACTGACACCCGTCATTGCGTCTATAGCGAGATATATAGCCTCTTCCTCTCTCTAATTGTCAACAGACGCACACTGTATCACTGAGGTATACTTTTCAATTGTCTTTTGCGTCAGCTTCCACGCCAGCCAAACATCTTCAGCAACATGGCCGCATTTTGGGCACCTCGAGGATTGAAGGGATCATTATGTAACATACCTGCTTTCAAGTTCTCTCGTTTTTCGTCTGCATTGAACATTCGAGGACAGAACAGTCGTTACTTGTCTTTTTCCTGGGCTCCGTCCGCTACGAGCTGCGACAGTCAGCCGCAGAAATGCCGAACGAGGGTCCTCAATGTTCCAAACTTTATTGGACATCACAAAGTCGTGTCGGCTTCGCTCGCTTCGGCTTCTCAGAGTTCCCTTACGTCATCCGACGTCCCCTTCTTGACCAAGGAGGAGATGTCAGTCCTGGACACCACTTTCGCCTCCGAAAGGCTCCTGCATCCACGATGGGGGGAATATTCTGAATTCAGGCTTGCCAACGTCGAATGGTCTGATGTTTGTGACCGGGTTGAAGTAACATGGGCACGGGATAGGCAGAGTGATAGAGACATAGAGGTTAGCGGGGGTACAGCGAAAAACTCTTTTCCCTACAGCTGGCTGAGAGATAACTGTCGATGTAACGAATGCTTCAACAAGTCTTCCAAGTCTCGAACGGTTAATCTGCAGGGGCTCTTAGCGAGGTGTGGAGTAGAGACGGTGACGCGAAGTGAAGATGGCAAATCAGTAAGTTATCGTGTCAGCTCTGCTACCTTACTGTCTCAAGAATCCTTCTTTCATAACAAGTCCAGATTTAAAGTGGAATTCCACATTCTTGCTAGCAAATGGTCACGTTTTTACAAGCTCTGTAAAACGAGCTTGAGCTTTCTTTTGCATAACTGGGACGTTCGCTTTTAAGCACCATGTTCATATTCGTAAAAGAATAGCCAAAGTTGTGCAGGAGTGGTACAATAAATCAATAAGGAATTTTTCCCAAGATGTACCAGAAACTTTTTCGTTTCAACAAGAGGAATGTCCAATGGTCAGCACACAAAATGTGAGGCTGCGTTCACATAGAAGTATACTATTCGGGTATTCGGGCTCGTTTTTCGAGGGCACGCGAATATCTTGAATCGAACGATAGGATTTCCTCACACCGGTTCACATAAGAGGGCACTATTCGAAAGTACCGAATACCTGCGAAAAGTATAGCAAAGTGGGAATCGAGCTTGTTCGATTTTCTTGCAGCGTATACCGTCTCTCGTTTATGAAATAATGACAATTTTGGTCTGGATTTGCCCGTTAGCAAAAATAAGCATGTAGACTGACATTCTGATGCAGTTTAGAAATTGTTAATAAGATTTGCTGCGATGTAGGAGGAAGAAATCCTCACTACATGGGATGGTGAGTTGACGGTGCGGGTGATGGTGTATTCGGTGCTCGAATAGCGAATAGCGAATAGCGAATAGCGAATACCGAATACCGAATACTTCTATGTGAACGCAGCCTTATGAGAAACGAGTAGGATGTCTGACATCTGTGGAGAGCACGGATAACTCTTTTATTATAGGGCCTCGCTGTTTTTGGACTTCTCAGAAGTCCCTGATTTGAGTCCCGTACATTTATGGCTGCAATGAAGGTGCCCCAAATCAAGACACTTTATCGTCGAGTCTAGACTATAGTCCTTCACAGGTCTTGTGGTTGCTTTATACCAACAAACACGCATTGCTTCCTTATAGTGGTCTCGTAAAAAACAAAACAAACAAATCAAATCAAATCATTCCGATTCAATTAAGGTAATTCCACATTTTTTTTAAGCATAATGAAAGACTACTGACTTAACTCCTCCGTAGGTTAGGGAGAGTCGTATTTACCTATAATAGTATCAGTATAACAAGTCGAGGATGTATTTTTCACAACGAAAAATTCTCATAGACCTAAACCAGTCTGCCTCTGTTAACATTGATTTCCAGATGACAATAAAATGGAAGGATGGCCATGTAAGCCACTACCCAGCTACCTGGCTTCGCTGCAATGTTTTCTCCGAGTCGGACCCTGACCCCGTTGCCGACATGCCACCTCAGTTGTGGGACGCGGCTACGTGTCGGGACCGAATTCAAATCTTCGACTTCAACGACCTCCTGAGCGACGACCGTGCCCTCTTCGCACTCCTGCGCGAAGTGAAATTACTTGGAATCGCCATCATCGAAAACGTCCCGCAAAAGGTCCGGCAGATTCGTCGTTTGGCGGAGAGATGTGGCTACCTGACCCCTTGCAACTACGGGTATGCCCTTATAATAATCAGCGGGTCAATTCTGTAAAAAGTGCAATTCCGCTCATGCATAGTAAACTTGACTCAGTAAAAACAAGTAAGAATCAACCTGTGATGTGGTACAGAGGTTCGATTCATCGAATTTTTGCATGAAAAACGCACGTTCAAGTTTGATGTAATAAACGTATTCACGTTTTTGAAATCAGTTTATAAATATGCAAATTTGGTAAGTTAATCTGCCATTGACCGGCCATGCACACATTTATTTTCCATTCCATTCCCTATGTTGAAACAAACCTTAGAAAAGAAAACGTGCATGTTTCACATCTTAATGTGTTTGCTAATTGAGAAATAATAACGTCGGAGTATGGGTGAAAGAGTTTTAGCAAACAAAAGATTAATCATCACCAAAAAACTATGGGTTATTCATTCATTCATTTATTTTTCATTTCCAACAGAAACATTATACATATTACAGAAATTTAGCCTTTAGAAATTTAGCATTATTAGCCTTCATTGATAAAGTAGCTCATGCTTTAGATGATGCTTCCCACACCATCGGTGTTTTTCTCGATTTTTCGAAGGCTTTTGATACCATTGACCATCAAATTTTGCATTATAAGTTAAGCCATTACGGTATCCGTGGGAGGGCTTTAGAGTGGTTTAAAGACTATCTCACAAACAGAAAACAATTTGTTTACATAAATGGCTATGAGTCAGGTATGACGTCAACTTCTTGCGGTGTCCCCCAGGGTTCTCTTCTTGGCCCACTTTTATTCATCCTGTACATCAACGATCTCCAAAATTCGTCACAGATTCTTTCTTTTATTTGTTTCGCTGATGATACAAATCTATTTCTGTCTCACCGCAATCCCAATACCCTTGTAAGTATAATGAATAATGAATTGAAATCTGTTCAGTCCTGGATTTACGCTAACAACTTATCATTAAATGTTGATAAAACACATTATATGTTATTTAGCAATTCCTTGCAAGTTATTCCTGATGATGTTAAGATTAATTATATTAACCTAACCCGAGTAGATAGTACAAAATTTTTAGGACTTTACATCGATAGTGACCTTTCCAGGAAAACTCACTTTAATTTTTTCAGCAAAATTTTGTCACGAAATACAGGAATCCTAAACAAACTGAAACATTTTTTACCCAACCATATCTTGCAGATTGTATATTCAACCATGATTTCCCCATATCTTAATTATGGAATTCTTGCGTGGGGTAACGCATCTAGATACTTACTGGATTCACTTTTTCTTATTCAAAAGCGAGCGATCAGAATTATTAACCATGCTGGGTATTTATCTCACACTAACGCCTTACTTCAGAAAAATAAGATTTTAAAGCTGATAGATTTGTTTGGTTATAATTTAGGTATCTTTATGTATAAATTTTCCTCAAAAGATCTTCCTGGTGTCTTTTTACAGATGTTCATAAGAAACAATTCTGTCCACCACTATCCAACTCGCCAGAGTGACGCTTATCACCTTCCACGAACTCGAACAGTTTTCGCTAAAAACACAATTATGTATACAGGTCCTAAATATTGGAATGATCTCCCAACAGAGGTTAAAAGCTGCTTGTCATTATCATCCTTTAAGCGTAAACTCAGACAGCATGTATTGAATAGCTACAACACACAAGTGCACTAAAATTCCTTTTTATTATGCTGATGGCTGCTCTGTTATACTACTCGGTTGTTGCTTTGTGAACAGACTCATGCATATACATTTTAGTTGCATGCTCTCTCAAATTCCTTCCCATCGGTGTTTTCCTTCCACTTCTAGTAAGACCTTGGTCGTGTCGCATAGTTTCCCCTCCTTTCTTTCTTTCCTTTCTTTTATGCATCATTGCAGCTGGCTGGTATATCACATATAGGAATTGCAATTGATTCATGTTCTCCATTTTTCAAATCTTTCCCCGTGTCTATGGAAGCCGGAATGTTTAAACCCTAAAAGTACTTAAGTATTCACGTCATTATCACTCCCATGTCTAAATTGTAAATTGCTATTATAGTCCATGGGCCAGGCCAGATATTGGTACCATCTGAGGTGGCAAAACCTTTTTGGTGTCATTTTGTTTGTCGGGCATAGATATGCTTATCAAGCTATGATAGCATTTCCAAATGAGTAGCTTAGTCATAGTAAATGAATTTTTAACCAATTTGGTCTCGTTGTTATATCCCTATACTTCTGAATCGAAACTAACCGCCATACAAAGAAGAGCACTGTCTTCTGTATGTTCCATAGAGCTGTAAAATGCAGCTCTATGGTATGTTCACAGGTGTTCTGTTGTAAACGCGGTGCGCTTAGTCTTTATTCAAGGCAGCGAAGGGAATATCCAAAGGTTATGATGTCCACAGCGCTTAGTCTTTATTCTAGACGGCGAAGGGAATGTCCAAAGCGTATGATCCAGTGTATATCCTTTTATCTAAAAACAACAACAACAACAAAAGCAATTCCTCGTGAATTTTACCGTATCTTTCAATTACAGTATTTATCATTTTCCGGCGAAAACGCTACGGTGAAAACGCTGATACCACGCCAATGTCGCTTTATTTCCCTCCAACAATGAAAGATAATGCAAAAACAATGTACCGGTACACTACAATACATTATAATAAATAACATTGTAAATGAACAGAGTGATTTTTGTTTAAAACTGATGTATTTGTTGATAGGGTGGTATAAAAACAGTATAGATAATCCCTTTTATGAGGAACTTTAGATATGATAACGGTACATTGGTCTAGATAAAGAACTAAGCGCACCGCGTGACAGCTGTGGACATCATAACCCTTTGGATATTCCCTTCGCTACCTTGAATAGAGACTAAGCGCACCGCGTTTACAACAGAACACCTGTGGACATACAGAAGGCAGTGCTCTTCTTTGTATAGCCGTTTAGTTTCGATTCAGAAGTATAGGGATATAAATACGAGACCAAATTGGTTAAAAATTCATTTATTATGACTAAGCTACTCATTTGGAAATGCTATCATAGCTTGATAAGTATATCTATGCCCGACAAACAAAATGACACCAAAAAGGTTGTGCCACCTCAGATGGTACCAACAACCCATTTTTGGGGTCTTGGCCCATGGACTATTAGAGCAACTGCTATAGTGTGCAGCATGTGGTTACTTGTTCTCATTTTATCACACACATAAATGCATGTGAGAAGAATCTTCTGAGCCCCGAGTAATAGTCATTCTCTTTTGTTTATCCTTACTTTTGGTCTTAATTGTATCCGTGCTCCTCATCCTGTTCCCCTTACTAGGCTTTTGTTGGGACCTACACTCAACAAGCTTTGCTTTTTAGTAGGTTCCATCGTATTTCTCTTCGCATCTTTTACTTTGATTGAAAATGACACATCGACCGTTATGTATTACTTTTGTATTCCTATTTCTTCATGTATATATGTGACCGTGCACCTCAAAACGAACATAAAGTCGCACACACTGATTTTGCGTGAGGACTGAAAATAAGTCAAATGGGTCAACCTAGCCGAACTTGACTTTTTCATATTTTCTGAAAGAGTGGGTCTTCTTTTACATTATGCTAAAATTTGGTATCATAAAAAGGGCAAGAAATGTGTTTTTTTAGCAGTTTATCTCGAACATTTTTGGTAGAATTGTGTGATTAGGCGTGTCTTTAGAATCCCTTTTTCATTTCTGAAAAACCTTGTCCACACTCTTCACTTTCAACTATAATAACTTTTGAAAGGATAGTGCTACTGCTTTGAAAGTAGACATTAATTATGGGCAGAATGTGTTAATGAGGCATGCTTAATTTCACTTTAATCTGATAATCTCTTCATTGTTGTTACTCTGGTGGTTTACTTCCTGTTTTTTGTCCCATTCATCGCACAGCCAGCACGGTTTGGTAAAGATTAAGCGCTTGAATAGACACTGTACTTCAGAGCCTCTTTTCTCAGTTCACACTTTTCCTGAGTTTGTGCTTTCTTTCCAATATTTAGATAGGTTAGGAGAGTCCATTTGATTTGAGTTATACATCATTTTAAAGCTTAAAGTCTGCTCTTTCAGAATATGGTCTTAACTAAAAATTCATGTCTGGCGACTTTTTGTTTGTTTTGAGGTGCAGTGTCACATATCCAAGCTGGACATTCTGTATTATATTTTGTTATATACCATGTATTTTCCATCGAGAAATATGAAAATAAATTGAAATTGAAATTGAAATTGAAATTGAATACAAGTACACAGATTTCATCATAATATAAAATAAAGGATAAGTTTACTGAAAAATTGTAAGTATACGAAAATGTTGGAAATGGGGAGGAATGCTAAAAAGCTGGGCTTGTAGGGTGCCTTCCCCCCACACGTAATACAAGTATATGATCGATGGACTTATATACATTATAACGTTTTCGTTTAAACATCATTCCTCCATACCAATGCGCATTTATAGTTACAATCAATAACACTGCTCAGCGAAACTTTAGAAAATTAACAAAGTCTTGAAAATCTTGATAAACTATACTTTCAGTTTTTTTGTTTTTTCTCCATTTATTCAAATGAAATGATTATGACAATCAAAAACAATGTTCTCAACATAAGAGTACTGAAAGAGTACTACAAAGTAATGAATGTAATTATACGTGTAAACGATAACATTTTTAACTCATTTGAAGACACAGGTGGAGGGGACCGTTGTCAAACAGTTTGCTTGACTGGAATATCTATTTTTTTTTTAGCACTGAAGAAACAAAGCACCCTAAAGTATAGTCATAGTATATACTCCAGGTAAAACACACACACACACGCACACACACACACACACATTAAGAACTCAAAGGGATGGTATAGTATTGGTGGAGATGAGGATTGGGCTTTTAACCTTTTGCGATATACCAAGAAACCACTTTTGAAATAGTACAGAGCATACATTCTAAGAGGAATTCAAAGTGGTTTTTTTTAATGAAAATCGGTTTTGGAATGGCTGAGACATCCAAAGACAAAGTAAAACAAAACTATATAGTAATAAAAGGTAGGGCCCACCTTTTATTGGGAATTTTTAGATATATCAGCCATTTCAAAACTAATTTTTATCAAATAAACGTCGAATTCCTTTGGGAATTACATGCGCTTTCATATTTCATAAGAGATTTCTCATTATCTCACCAACAAACGTTTGAAACCTGAAGTTAGGTTTCAGCCAAAACTATGCGATCTCTTTAAATCTCGAATACATAAAGTATGATTTAACCGACGAGGATAGCCAGAAGGAAAAATAACTATATAGACAGAAATGAATACGAGGCGATATAAGGGGGATACCTGAAGAAAGAGAAGTTGCGAGAGAAGAAAAGGGATATTCACAGTTTGGAGCTGCATTATAATCACTGACAAGAAAATTACCTCATCTGAGAATTTATTACGAACATATATAGCATAAAATGAAGAATTGTAGAGTAGACAAGGTATGGTTGTGATTTGTAATATGAATTATGGAACTGAATTAGTGAGCTATAATAAATTGTTATTCGGATGAAACAATGCGTGGAGTTTTTTTAAGATGATTTTTTTTTTCTGAACACTGAAGAAAAACAGTGCGTCCAGGATCATCAGACAGATCCGTAGTGCCTCATAATTGACTTGTAATCTAATGGAATGATAAAATTAGGATTTTCTCAATTACAGTCAATTGTGCAACAGGTATAGGATATGAATAGATGCTGTTAACGTATCTGTATACATTGCAGGGAGCTGGTTACAATCATGTAGGCCTATACCACATACACATGAGCATGCATACTCGGTAAGCCCGAGTATGTATTTTTATCATGACTATTTCTATAACACTGATTAATTCGGTGCTTGCTTACGTTGATGTGAGGCAATTGTAAGTCAGTTGCGTAGAAACAACTCGACAAAGAGTTTCATCAAATAGGGGCCTACAAGTATGTTTGCACTTGAACATTGCGGTTTTGCCTTTTGACGTTTGCGGTTTTGCATTTTGACCTTTGCGGTTTAAAATAGGATACCTGTTAATGTGAGATTTTGATGAACCTTTCTGCATTTGTGTCGCGTCATGGAAAAGATTTCATCCTGTAAACAAAGCCAATGTCAGCTCACTGAACTTACTGAACTTACTGAAGGGCCGCAGCCGTCTTGGTAGTGTACCAATGTAGTGCGGCTAGGGTGAGGAGGGCTTTTCGCCCTTAGTAATCCATTGATAGTCTTAATTAGGTGATCCGAGTATCCTCTCGGATCACCTATTGTATCTGTACGGATTCTTTCTTCTTCTTCTTCTTCTTCTTCTTTCTTTATTTCTCCCCAAAAGTTGTGCAGAGGTTAGCTCAGAAAGTACTCTGCCTATCAAGTTCAAACTTATACCATGTATGTATCGTGTCCCAAAGACGGCAATCGAACTAAAATCAAAGTGATCAGTCGACCGTGACGTCACTATGACGTCATTATATGAAAACACATTTTCAGTCATATCTCATTAATGGAATGAAGTTTTTCAATGAAACTTACGTCTCATATATTTCAAGTTATGCGCATTCTACTCATATTCTCAAAATTCACATTTTCTCTTGGTACGTGCGCGTACGCGCGCGTTGAAATATTTGTATGCTCAAATCGAGCTCAAATTTTTTTTGCACACGTTTCAGACCATTTGGAGCATTTTTTGAAAAATTGAAAAAATCGGACGGACGCGTACGCGCGCGCGCATATACGCACGCACAGCTTATATGCAATAGAAATTTCCCGTTTTTTTACACGTATCGGCTGCCTGAAATGTCAAGGAATATTTCTACCAAGTTTCAAGTCAATCCGACTCAATATGACGTCATACGGGCCCGTCAAAGTTGAAATTCCGCGCGCGCGTCAATGGCGATATACAGTACAACTATGCCAAAAAACTGCCAATTTTAAATCCGATTTTACTCGTCAGGATGGACGGTGACCCCCTATTTTCTATACATATTTTGAAAACTGATGAGTTATACATGTCATTTCATGGGTTGGCAACGCTGACAAAATGATTAAAAGATATCAAATTTCTTAATAAAGTTAAAAAAGTAAATTTTCAAAATGACGTCATCAAATTTCAAGTTCATTCGAGCGTATCTCACTAGTCCTTTGTCAATTTTCACCCAGATTTCAGTATGATGTAGCTTATTTAATGTTCTTTCAAACATAAAATTACAGTGTTCTGATTGGATAACGGTATTACCTCGTAAAAATGGATTAAAAGTAATCTTGTCAAATTTGACCAGTTTACGTGTTATCTCTATGGGAGTGCAGTTTTTCTGGAAATGAAAATTGACATGACTATCTTTATCGAGCACTAGCTCACTTAAGCTTCGGTAAATTTCTCCCAGATTTTAATATGTTGTAGCTGAGACTTTACGCTACCGTAAGTGTGCCCTTTGTTTTTTCATACGATGTCAAAATCACGTCAAAAAATTGGGTTGAAATTCAGGCTTATCTTCGATGTATTGAGATATTTCTTTCTTTCTGCAACTTTCTTTGCAATAACTCAAGAAAAACGGCCTCTATCACTTCTATATTTTGCACATGTTTAGTTCATGTCACGTGAATTATTTCATAAAATAACAGCTACTTGATCGGACACCATCTTGGGTATGTAAATTAGGGTCAAAGGTCATAGGTGTTTCACCCTGTATCTTAGTGAATACATGTCTTATCTTTCCCATATTTTGCACACGCAAAGACCATGTTACAAGGATCATTTCAAAAAATAATCACTTTTTACTCAGATGCCATCTTATCTGTGCAAATTGAGGTCAAAGGTCATATGTACTTCTTTTTGTATCTTCGTTATGACGTGTTATCTCTATGGGAGGGAATTTTCTTTAATGTGAAAATTGACATGATTGTCTTTATCGAGCACTAGCTCACTTACCCTTCGGTGAATTTCTCCCAGATTTTAATATATTATAGCTGAGACTTTGCGCTATCGTTTCATTTCCTTCGTTTTTTCATACGATGTCGGAATTACGATAAAAAATTGGTTGAAATTAAAGCTTATCTTCTATGTATTGAGATATTTCTTTCTTTCTGCAACTTTCTTTGCAATAACTCAAGAAAAACACGCCCTATCACCCCCATATTTTGCACATGTTTAGTTCATGTCTCGTACATTATTTCATAAAATAACAACTACTAGATCGGACAACATCTTGGGTATGTAAATTAGGGTCAAAGGTCATAAATGTTTCATCTTGTATCTTAGTGAATACCTGTCCTATCTTTCCCATATTTTTCACACGTATAGACGATGTCGCGAGAATCATTTCACAAAATAACCACTATTTCATCAGATGCAATCTTGGGAGTGCAAAGGTGGGTCAAAGGTCATATGTATTCATTGCTGTATCTTCGTTATTCAGTGTATACAGAATTTGGTACCAAAGATGGCAGATATGACTCCCTTTTCTAAATGAGAATGCAAACATCACACGGCCAATGTCTCTAAACACAGATGAAACTTGTATGGTCATGCCTATTGCGATCAGGACTCGAATCATTGATAAAAAAAAATCGGATCACCTTAATTTGTCAGTGATGACAAATTACAATCTCTAGTTCTGTTTTGAAGCTGTTTATTGACGTTGCGTGGACTGCTGCTGGGGGGAGATTGTTCCAGTCTTGAATTACCCTTTGACTGAACGTATATTTCCTGGCGTCAACTCTCATGTGTTGCTGCTGGATTTTGAGTTGGTGTCCTCTTGTGCTCTGGTGTGTTGCTAGTTGGAAGATCTCTGTTGGGTTGATTCTATCAATCTTGTTGAATATTCTGTAGGTTTGGATTAAGTCTGCTCTTTTATGTCTATCTTCTAGTGTAGTGAGGTGGAGTTTCTGGAGTCTTTCTTCGTACGGAAGGTGTCTTATGCTTGGGATGAGTTTGGTGGTTCTTCTCTGCACTCCTTCCAACAGTTTGATGACTTTTTTTAGATGTGGTCTCCACACTTGGATACAGTAGTCAAGATGGGGCCTGATCAGTGACTTGTACTGTTGCATGATTATTTCAGAACTTCTGTATTTGAAGGAGCGTTTGACCATGCCAAGCGTTTGGTTTGCTTTCTTGGTTGCTTCTGCACATTGTTTTGCAACTTTTAGGTCATCTCTTATCCAACCCCCATGTCCTTTTCTTCTGTTACACTGTTCAGTGTTTTTCCAATGATTTGGTACTCTTGTTGGGGATTGTTATGACCAATATGCATTACAGAACACTTGTCGACATTGAACATCATTTTCCATGTGTCTGACCACTCAGTAAGTTTGTCTAAGTCTTCTTGTAGCCGTTGTCTATCCTGATCTTTTGCAACTGAGTTGGAGAGCTTGGTATCGTCCGCAAACTTACTAACTGTACAGGTGGTCCCATCCTCCAAGTCATTCATGTAGACTATGACACACAGGGGGCCCAGGACTGAACCCTGGACAACAGAGCTGTGTACTGCACTTTCCTCTGACTTTGCTCCCTGTATGACAACTCTCTGAGATGCTTGGATCCATGCCAGTACTTGTCCTCCAATTCCATGTGCACTCAGTTTCTCTATTAGCCTCCTGTGAGGGACTTTATCAAATGCCTTGGCTAGGTCAAGATAGATGACATCAGTTGGCAAATCATCAGCTGCATGTTTAGTTAACATTTCCATGTGTAGAATCAAGTTAGTTACACATGACCTTCCTTTCAGAAAACCATGTTGTGTGTCCTTGATGAGTTGGTATTTCTCAAGATGGTCACTAATGCGGTCACGGATAATCTTTTCAATGGTTTTACATACAACAGATGTCAGGCTGATGGGGCGGTAATTTCCGGCCTCTGATCTATCTCCCTTTTTGAAAATCGGGGTTACATTTGCAGTTTTCCAGATTTCCGGGATACAGCTTTCCTTCAGAGATGAATTGAATATCAGGGCAAGTGGCTTGGAGAGTTCTGTTGCTAATTCTCTCAACAATTTTGGTGCTATGTCGTCTGGACCGGCCGCTTTCGAGGGATCCAGCTCTTGCAGGTATTTTTCTACATCTTCTGGCGTCACCGTAATCTCTGTAAGCTGGAGTTTATCTTCGTACTGGAAAGCATTTTTTACAGGTGGTGGGTCGCCAGTCTCTTCTGTAAATACTGAAGTAAAGAACTTGTTGATTTCGTCTGCTGTTTCTTTCCCTGGTGGTATGATGTCACCATTTTCATACTTCAGTGGACCAACAGTGTCTTTGACTTTCCTTTTTGATCTCATGTATGAATAGAAACTCTTGGGGTTTTGCTTTATGTCATCGGCGATCTTTTCCTCAAAGTTGAACTTTGCTTCCCGTATTTTCTTCTTGGCTACTTTTTCACAGGACTTGTAGTACTGGTGGTCCTTCTTGGTTCCAGATGCTTTGTACTTTGTCCATGCTTTCCTCTTTTTTTCGGATTGCTTTCATTGTAGCTCGGGTCATCCACTTGGCTTTGGTTCGGTTTGTTTTCCTTTTCATAGGGACATACTTTTCAACTAGGTTGTTCAGTTCGTCATGTAGCTTAATTGGAATAAACCGGTTCTATAGATGTACAAAAAGATTTCATCCTGTAAACAAAGCCAATTTCAGCTTAATTGGAATAAACCGGTTATATAGATGTACATGTATAAATACAGGATTTTTCCCCCCTACGATCTTGTAACGACGCATTTCATTGGCCTGCTCCCTCTGACTTCACAATAGGTAGGACTTCACGTGTATGGAATTGTTGGTAGGCGGGGCTATAGCCTCCTGCAAGATTTGTGGTTGCTAAAGGAATAACCTTTGTGAACAATGCATGCATAAAATCTGAATACATTACAGAACCGGTCTGTTGTGCTCGGGGATCCGCTTTTCTCTTGCTCTCACTCAGTCCGTCTCTCACCTGGGTGCCACGATTCACATTCATGAATCTTTTCAGAAAATTCATGTGATAGAAATATATAAGTTTGATATTTCCGTCTGATAGACATTACATTAAACCTGGATATAATTAGTATTATGCAATATCTACAGTTTCAGCGTGTATGCATTCGATGTCAAAAGCAGTTTGAAATGATGGTCTAGAGAGGATCAGAGGTCAATTCTTCATAAGCGAACAATTAATGAAATCTAATTTTCCTAATTTTTTTTCTTACTGCTGTGTAGGCCTACAGATTCAATGAAAATTATGAGGTTATGACATCAGCACACTCATTTGTATAATCAATATCAACTGTCCGAAATTTGATTTGCAAAAAAAAAAAATATATATTTTTTTTTTCAATATTTAATGACTTCTTCATTTATTGTCCGATTCTCATAACACTTTCATTCTTGTCCTCGTTCATAGTTTGTCCATTTTTAAAAATGAAGTCCTTTCTGCATGAATGGTCCAGAATTGTCCTTATAGATTGACAGTGGCATGACACATGTCTGATGACTTTGTAAGGAAATTATCCCTATCTAAACTACCGTTGATTTGGGGGGGGGGGAGGGGAGGGGCGGGGAGGGGAGGGGAAAGTGGTCGAATCTATATTCATTGCAGATTTCAATATGCCGGAATGATCCATTGGTCCACAGGGGAAGAAAAGTACCACGCGCGTGATAGCTCATGTGCCCATGGGTACATAATTTAATGACCTTTATCTTTTTTCAGTTGGTTAGGTACTTCACTCGATTCAAAGCGACATTGTTTTTCAGCTTGCCCAAGATAGCAATTCATGGAATTCCTACTCAAACAAAGAATGGACCTCTGCATCGACCAGGTGACCAGATTGGTTCGTCAATCAACACTCGGGGGAGCATTCATTTCATTGTTTTGTATTAAGTGCATTAACAAACTTTTTCTTTTAACATTGCCAAATACCAGACTCGCTGTCAGGTGGATGTACTGGCAAGTACCATCTATAGGGATTGAATGAATAATCATAATATCACAGATGCTTATCTTAGTGAATATGAAAACCGACCCGTCTCTCAGTACAAATGACCTTTCTCTGCTCATGCGGAGACTGGAACCTAGTCTAGCGGGCGACGTATTTTTTGCCTAAATCAGTCCTTGATTGCCAGTCAATAGAGGGCGCGACGGTGGGGTAGTCGATCGACTAAAATCGATTATAAAATGGGTTCAAGAATGTAGCCAATTGGAAGCGCTGAAATGAGTCACGTGTGCGTGCATTAATTTTTACTATCATGCACGGCCTTGCAAAAAAGCGTAAAGTCACTGACGTCACAATGTTTACACTAGCAGTGCGCACTTAATCAGTTGTTACAAGTGCGTCGCGCGCTACCATACGCGCTGTCAATCCTGTAAACAACTTCTCGTTCGGGCTGCCAGCCGGCCTTTCTTGTGCACAACAATCATGTGGCGTACGTATACGCTTATACGTACAGTACTTACATGTGCGGGATTTCCGAGTGCGACGTGCGTAAATGTTTGGGACGAACATCCTCGGACGTCTTGACCCACAAAGGTACGTGAAAAACGCTGACAAATGCTGTTAGTTTTCGAATTTTCGACCCGTTTTATAAAACAAATGATGCACAGGATTATTTCGTGGCGTTAGTGGAGGCGTAGCTCACTCTCGGGTATTTGCAATGTAGTGCATGTTTCACAATTGTAAATACCCTCGAGTGCACTATACGCCTACACTAACGCACTCTATCCTGTGCATCATTTGTATATTTTAAAATGGGTTCAAGAATGTAGCCAATTGGAAGCGCTGAAATGAGTCACTTGTGCGTGCATCAATTTCTCACCAACATGCTCGGCCTGACGTCACAATATTTACACTAGCAGTGCGCACTCAATCAGTTGTTACAAGTGCGTCGCGCGCTACTATACGCGCTGTCAATCCTGTAAACAACTTCTAGTTCGGGCTGCTGGCCGGCCTTTCATGTGTGCATAACATGTGTGGCGTACGTATACTCTTATACGTACATTACTTATATGTGCGGGATTTCCGAGTGCGACGTGCGTAAATGTTTGGGACGAACATCGGCGAGTGCTACATGTAGCTGACTGGTATCGACCCACAAAGGTACGTGAAAAATGCTGTTAGTTTTCGACCCAATTTATAAAACAAATGATGCACAGGATTATTTCGTGGCGTTAGTGGAGATGCAGCTCACTCTCGGGTATTTACATTGTAGTTCAACATGCACTCGGCTTCGCCTCGTGCATGTTTCACAATTATTGTAAATACCCTCGAATGCGCTACATCTCCACTAAACGCACTCTATACTATCACACCGGCCAGCGAATATTTTTTTCGTACATGGAAACGCTACAGGACATGAGTTATTCATAAGTTTAGCTGAAATTTTGAAGTACGCAAGCGCGTGGACTTTCATGTGTACAGGATTAACGGACTCGCATACTGTACATTATTTACATACATGATCACGTGTGATCACTGCGTGCGTACGTATGTGCTCGCTATTCAGTTTACATTCGATTCGCAGTTCATGAGCGCCCTACGTAACCCCGTTGGAAATATGCGGGCAGCTAGCCGAGAGCATCGTGATTAGATTGTCAGCCAGGGCAGCCAGAGTGGATCGGAGTGCAGGTATATGGTGCATGCGTAGTTCACGTGAAATGTACAACTTTACAAGTCACAACTTCTACAGCCATAGGCTTGTGGAATTGATGCCACATTACCACTATTCGTACATGTATAAATGGCCAAATAAGAGCTCTTTCAAAAGCTTTTGCACGACCTTTTTTTTGTGGATCGGGTATGATCGCAGTATTCTTGAACTTACACCGCTACCACAGTAGGCCTACTCCGTACCACTGCTGCTTGGCTATGATTTATGAAGCGGACGTGGATTCACAGTCGACTTCTCAGCTCAGTGCTGCCAGTGAACATGGTGACTCGAGCAACTCTCCCAAGTCGCGCCCTCTATTGACTGTCGATCAAGGCTGATTCAGGCTAAAAATACGTCGCCCGCTAGACCAGGGAGGTGAGTTCACCTCCCTGGCTAGACTAACCCCGAACTGGCATATATATTCTGCTACTTGCATTAAAAAGGTGTTTTCTTTCTCAATATGCACGTATTACAGGGAGACGTTCCAGGTGGAGGCAAAGGTGGACCCAAGTAACGCAGCCTACACATCTGGCTCCCTGAGCATACATACAGACCTGACGTATTTCAACGACACACACGATGTGAGTCTCAACAACGGCATTTTTATCTACAGGAAGGAATGAGTGTTTCCATGAGGCAAACTCCAAGGCCCCCCTCCCTTTACACAAAACGGAAAATAAAAGAGTGATAAAGGAGCGGGGGAGGGGGTTATGAAATATTAGTCAAGGCGCTAATTCCTGTAAGGGGCTTAATTAAGGAGTTCGTTCAACCCACCCCGCAGAAAAGGTTTGACCAGACAGGGTGGTAAATGGGACCTCCATGAACATCCCCAGGTAGTATGTGATTCCAAATTGTGGTATCAGTAGAATGTTACATGCCACTTTTCATCATTATTTGTTGGAACAAACGTAATAGAGTCTGCGCAAGTTAAGACTATACTACACGTACCACTAGCACTGTTACAGTGCAGTGTCAGTGGTACGTGTAGTAGTCTTAGCGCACGCATACTTTTTCTTCGACAAACGAGGGTTTTTGCCTGCAAACTAACTTTTCACGCCAAGCTGGGGTCGGTGTAGTGTAGTTTCTAGCCGTTTTTATTTCGTCTTTATTTCTCCGAGTTGAAGCAAGCCGAGTGAGAGCGCATACCCAGTGATTGCGATGCCCGAACCGTTTCTTCTTCTTTTTTTTTTCTTTTTTTTTTTTTGGCGTAATCACCGTGGGTATGTGCCCTCACTTGGCTTAACGCAATACAGCGGGCTTCTAAACAATGCACAAGCTGCAACTCAGAGAAATAAATGCCAATTTTTGGCCCCGCATTTGGCCTTTTGCGCGTTTACACTGAAATGAAGGCAGGCTCGGCCGCGGCCGAGCCTCGCACTGTAAACGGGGTCTTATACTTAGTATATTCTGAAACGTTGCATTCATGACAAACACTAAAAATGATCAAAATATTCATCTCCCATTAGACCGGATTTCAAAAAACACAATATTTCATATTCAACAAGTCGCTTGATTTTTTATTTTTAATGATCCCGCTGTTTAAGATGTAGGAAAGTTATTTTGAAATTTGTAAAATGTTGCACTATCACCCAATGTCTCAAAACTACACGAAGCTCTTGCATCTGTGTCGGCTGCATGTCCTGCATAATATAATGATAATAATAATAATAATAATAATAATAATAATAATAACAATAATAGTAATAAGCTAGTTGTAGGTATCACGAGATTGCATGGCTGTGTCTAAGCTTTTGCGGATTTTAACTACGGCATAAGCAACGTCTTTTCTCCGCAGATCCAGATGTTACATTGCATTGCTCAGGCGGACGGTGAAGGAGGTGAGAACACGCTCGTTGACGGGTTCAAGATCGCCAACGACCTCCGGCAGCGCGCTCCAAAACTGTTCGACATCCTCACTACAGCAGTGCTTGAGTACCACGATGTCGGGCACGACGCTGTGGGCGACTTTTTCCAGCATTCACGAGTCCGAACCATAAGGTATAGGCCTACATGTTATCTCAGTTGTCGTTGTTGTTGTTGTTGTTGTTGTTGCCGTCATTAGTAATGTCGTTGTGTTTGTTGTTGCCGTCGTTGTTTTATTTGTTGTTGATTTTTAAAGGACAATTTTGTGAATAATATTACCATTACTCTAAACATCGCATGTACGTGCTTGCCATGGTTGCCAAGTTATATACTACAGGTATATTATTGTTATTTGTTCCTATAAGTACAACGTGGTAAACGATTATTGTATGTTTTGAAAATCTAACTTGGCAATGAATCAAAAGGGAGACAAAACAGGGAGATTAGATTATCAAGAATCAACAAGTAGATTTCCGTTTTAATATTTGTTTTCTTGTGTACATAGATTAATTAAGACCTTTGATACTCTGAAAGAACTTGACAAAATTAATTTTACCAATATCTTTTTGTGTTTATGTTGGGAAAAAAAGTCTAAGGCAATATCAATAGCGCAATGTAACAAAAAAGTAGAAGAATACACCAGTTATATTGATTTAATGACACTTGCAGTTATTTATTAACCTTGTCAACGTTGAAAAAGATGATAGAAACAAGATGGTCCTCGATCCTCCCGAAAATCTGTAATGACCTCATTTTTTCACGATTTGGACAAAGACTAAATGACAAGGGCGATGTTGACAAGATCATATTCAGTGACCACGGGCGGAGTGCAATGTTCCGCATGGGCGTGGACAACGTCGTCGCGACGTACGAGGCTCTGGCTGCCTTTGCGGACCTTTTATACGACCCCGTCAATGTCTTCCGGTATAGGATGAGAGGTGGTAAGTGTGTTTTTGCCACGCGCATTCTCACACATTGGTCTCCTTGGGTCTGTTACACTTAGTCATAAAATCAATCCTAAATTCAATTGCGATTGATCTTACGGACAGTTTTGAGATCAATCAGTCCTCGTGTATTCGTAATTGTTTCAATAAGCCAGATGGGAGCAATATCTTGCGCCCACCTTGCCGCGTTCTGGAATACATCTTGAATGTCGATGAATCCATCTCAGCTAGATTTGATCTGAATCTGTCCCAACTTTGGGCTCTTTTTTTCGCTCGATAGTCTCGGTGTTAGTGAAATAGCGCCCAGGGACATCAGACTGGTCTCTGTGCTTCTCACTGATGTATGGTCAAAGGAGACTTATGATACATCAGAAGAGACCTTGTCATACTCCTCATGCTGTGGAAAGATGAGGTTGATTACATTACGTGAGCCATGATCATTAAAGAATTTTATTTAAATTATAATTATGGTGTAATGATGATAATGGTTTGAATAATATATGCAACGCGGACGTTCAAAGACGACGACTGCGTTTGCCGTTCTCCTCTCTTCCTGCATCGTGTTGCAAAGTAGCTCTAAATCATGGTACGCGAGGACGCTGCCTATAAAAAGTAAAATGGCGCCCCAATAAATATGTTATTATTTTAGTTTTAAAGGCGTGTATCATTCGATATTAATAATCAGTGTATCAAGTAGCCTTTCACCAATGCGGTCTGGGCTTATATCCCCTGTGTGACTAATTGCGATATAGCAACGAACACGGGCCCCATTTCATAAAAAGTTGATATGATGGTAACTCTTGCTGCAATGACAATTGTCATGGCAATCGGCCAATCCGGCTCATTGTCTCGAGCAGACTTCTCAACCGTTATTAACGGCCTAGGCCGCTCCGATATGCAGGCAGTAGAGTCCGATGCTTACCAGCACAGGAACCTCAATTGGTCCGATTCAAAGCCAAACAAAACAGACAGGCAATATTAATAAGATGCAAATTCAGTAATCACATATACATTTTTTAGCAAAGTAAGCAATCTCTGGGCTGTGGTGCGCATGAATTGCCTCTTTAGAATACCTCGAGGCAGAGTTAGACCCCGTTTTACAGTGCGGGGCCGGGCTCGGCCGCGGCTCGGCCGCGGCCGAACCCTGCCTCAATTGCGCGGCCGAGCCCCGCAATTTTGTCCGTTTACACTGCTGGGCTCGGCCGCGCTTTTGATTCAAACCTTTCAATATTTTGTCGTAGTGGCGCTCTGCTTGTAAACAAATGCAATTTGGTATTGTCTGGTTTTCAGACCCTTTGCCACATGAATTCCGTGGCGACGAAGTCGCCGTTCGGGCGAAGGCCTTTGCCGAAGGAAAGAATCCTTTGCAGGACAAAACCACCTTACACTATACTAGTTTTCGACGTTGAGGGGGTTAATATCCTGAATAGCGAAAGATAAAGGCAGAGGGTTTGGAAGCCAGACTAAAATTGGCCGCGCAATTGGCCGCGCATTTGGCCCAGTTTGCGTTTACACCAAGAAAAGGCCGGGCTCGGCCGCGGCTCGGCCGCGGCCGAGACCACCTCCAGAGCGAGGCCAAATGCGAGGCCAATTTTGGCCTCGCATTTGGCCTTTTGCGCGTTTACACTGAAATGAAGGTGGACTCGGCCGCGGCCGAGCCGCGGCCGAGCCTCGCACTGTAAACGGGGTCTTAGTGCAAACTATGTACACTGCGTTAGTCTATTTTCAGACAGTTTTGAGAGGCAAACAGCGCGCGAGGCCTTGTCCAAAGGCTATGCATCAAGTAGCTCTCTGCGGTGTGAATTCGAGCAAGGAGCTTCGAGCGGACGCAAAACGGCCCAGAAACAGCGCCCAGAACCGACCGTGCAAACTCGGGACAGGTCGACGTTTATATGCAAATTTGCGCGTGCACACTAACACACTTTTTTTTTTCTGAACGTCCACGTCCACGAAAATCTAAAGCTCCCTAATTATAATCTTCCTTCATCTACTCACTATACTAGTATTTAATCTTCTGTCTATCTGTATGATATCTGCCTTTTAAGTGCCCCTCTCTCCTACATGCACTCTCTCGATCTTGACCCCCTACAGGTGACATTCTCATAATGGACAACCATCGTGTGTTGCATGGTCGGGAGGCTTTCACCATGAAATCCGGCTCTTCTCGCCACTTGGAGGGAGGTTATTTAGACTGGGATGCCGTCTTGTCAAAGATCAGAGTCCTGGGACAGAACGTCGAGTGATGTGCGTGGTATGGCACCTTTTTCTTTGAGATGGGAAAAGTGTGCTGTACCTGTAACAGAATGGTGTCTTAGGTGGCCCGGCTACAACAGGCTTCCTCCGGGGGTGGACTCGTTATAGCGAACTTCTGAATGCCAGAACTGTGTGTGTGTGTGTGTGTGTGTGTGTGTGTGTGTGTGTGTGTGGTGTTGGTCCGTTCAGAGGACAACTACAGTTTGAATGAGACATTGCAGATGAATGGAAGCGGGTCATATAATACTCGGCGATGCGAAATGATGAATAAATATTTCCATCTAATTGCACGTACATGTATTATAAACTGATGTAAGTTCTGATTCATCCAGGTAACATTCACTTGGAGACAGAAGAATTTAATCGCTACATCTGGACTCACTGTTTAATTCAAATCACGAGAACGGTTTCACGTCCGATCCTAGAAGCTTCATCAGCTCGTCTGGCTTGATGGCAGGAAGCCGATCGTCTGCGCCAATGTGAGTCCAGAGGTAGTGCTTTAATTTTTGTTTTTGACTAATTACAAATACGCGTATCCATTGACTACATTAATTAACTTTTGGAAATGAAATAAACGAAACTATGTAAAATGAAATTGTTTTAGATTAGATCAAAGAAATTGTTCGCATTACCGACACCTATATCAAATTGTTACATTACCAATAACCAATGTTTGTTTAATCTCTTGACACAATCCTTGTTTTTATTTTATTTTATTTGAAATCATTATTATGCGCAAGGTATACTAAGCTCGATGTATGATAAACCTATACGTTTTATAACATAAGATAGTTTGTGTTATGATGATGTCAGAACGTATGTGTGTTTAGAATTTGACGCTTTTTACTTAATGCATGCCATATCATAAACTGGAATTAAAATGCCAGAGTAAGTGCAATTCTGGCAATGTAATGGTTAAAGGGAAATTTCATGATTGCATGGAAACCTCATACTTTGATTTTGTCTAACAATTAAGCTTGTCATTCCGGAAGAGATGAGTGATATTCAACTGTACGTGTTTTCATGTTTCTAATAGTAATCGTCTATGTGCCATCATGCTAAAGTTCGATGACCGTGACTGGGATTATCGATGCTAATAGTCAATGGACTTTGAATCCATTCTAAAATTTGCTGAGTCAGCGAAATTTGCACGCAACATCATGGGGACTATATGCAAATACAAGTTGGCTTGTGTTTTCTACTTTTTTCTTTAGATTGTTTGGATACGGCGAAAAAAAACACGTCAGATCAATACTTTGTCATCATCTGTTAATCATCAACAAATGACAATGAAATGTACATAGGGTGCTTCATTTTCCCGAGAATGATAATATCTTGTATGTTTACTTTAAAACAAGTATACTGTAAACGATATACTTTTAGTATCTATGTGTATCAATGATCAAATGCTCCAACGTTGTAAACGATATGCTTTTAGTTATATCTATGTATCAATGATCAAATGTTCCAACGAAATATAAATGCCATGTGTAGGCCCTACGCCATATTGGCCATGGTGGTGGTGTTTTTGTTTTGTTTTGTTTCATATTTTTGAATGATCTATGGCCTATATGCCTTGCTTTTCGGTGAATCACTTTTTTCCATCGCCATATCTATATGTTTGCTTTTGTTAGGATTGTTACGATTTTTTCGTTGCATTATTATCTGTACACTTTGTACAATACTTAATGATTTGTACTGTTTAACTGTTTAACAGCTGTTTTGATGAATATTATTATCACTTTGTATTTTGTATTTCCTTTGGGAATAAGATATGGTTGAATTGAATTGAATTGAATTGAATTGACTTTTGTTTCTATATTACTAATTATGATTAACAAATAACACTGCATGGAGACATGTAAAAATTATGTTCAGTCCATAGGAAGAGCGTTCACTGTCTTTTATTAATCATATTGGTTCCTTAACAGTTATTGTCAGATGACGTCATTGACGGAATCTTGGTTTTTTAAGTAATCTGAAGAAAAATAGTAGAAAATTATCAAAAAAATATATTTAGATACCACTTTGACTATATAAGAAATTATCAGGGTATGAGGAATCATTATATGTCAACACGCATTTCCATTGCATAGTCACTTTAATCACAATATACTCGCCGGTTAAAAGAAAGGGAACAGTTACAGCAAAATAGGAGCTCATTGACCCTATAGCTCCGGCGCAAAAAAGAAAAGAAAAGAAAAGTTTGTTTATATATATATATATATATATATATATATATATATGTGTGTGTGTGTGTGTGTGTGTGTTTATATATATGTATATATATATATATATATATATATATATATATATATATATATATATAATTAATGGATTTAGCGCCTTTTGGAAGCAAGCTCTTCCGATATACATATCTTATATTAAAGATAAACAGCTGTAATGACAGACTTTTCTATGGATGCTATCATTATTCATTAGTATATATGCGCCTTTTTTAAAAGCAGGGTGGACCTATTCAGAATCACAAAGGCCTTCTTTGAGAGGGAGCCCTGCATCAAACATAATAATTATGTTACATTACAAAGTGTGAATGATAAATGATACAATAATAAACACTGGATTTGTCATGTTTATGAGAGCATTAAAACAAAGACGAACAAACAAGCATACATCAAGTTATATGACATTCAACTACAGAGTGCAGTGGGTGTAATATAATAGTAAAGTAGACATTGGTGTTATGTAACTGTATGCTTCTTGCATGCATTCCGTTTGATGGAAATTATGGGAAACGGGTTCAGTAACTTGGAAATGAAATAAACGAAATTATATGAAATGAAATTGATTTAAATTAAATCAAAGAAATTGTTCTCATTACCGACACCTATATCAAATTGTTACATTACCATGAACCAATGTTTGTTTAATCTCTTGGCACAATCCATGTTTTTATTTTATTTGTTTGGTTTTTGTGGGTATGTGAGTATATTAGGCAGGGTGTAGCCTCCCTCTTCCTGTCGTGTCGCATTTTTTCCTCGATTGAGGAAATGATGCGCTGTGGTATGAATATTATGGACGAGAAGTAATGTTCTTGCCGTCCCTGAACTTCACAAGCCTAGGCCAGAATCCTGTGATATTGGCTCCGTTTTCTGCCGACTCAGCATTATTTAGTTAGTAGCATGGTTTGTTTTCCTTTTGGTATGGTCTTTACATCAATGTAGCTGTAATGTGGTTATCACTATCTACATTTACTCACACGCTGCTTATCATTACGTACACACTATTTTATAATCACATTGCATGGTCGTAAATGTACTCGCTCTATTTTCGTTCAGGTAACACACGTGTTTTAATGAGGTGATATATTTACAATTTATTAGGTTGCATGCGAGTTTAGTTTTGTTTAGGGATGTACCTGTACGAATTCGGTTGATGGTTTATTTTTTGTTTTGTTTTGTTTTTTGCTTTTCCTTTTTGATCGGACCTGAAATGAAGTGATGTGATAAGTCAAGTGAGGAGCGAAAATCATTTTAGACAAGATATTCCACAGTCAAGAAACTTAATGCAGAAAAAAATGAATGAATGGAAAAGTATCCTCCTCAAAAATTTGTTGGATTGGGATATTGTGTCTATGTTAAAGATAGCTTGAGAATGCAAGACGTTTTTAGTTGGTTTCTTTGTTTCAAGCTTTATATTGCGAAAGAAAGAACAAAATTCAAACACCAGTCTTGTGCCGTGTGATTTTGTCTCTCGTTTTTATGCAATACACGTAGTACTGTTCCATCCTGGACAAAATGGGCTGTAAAGATATGACTACAAAAACTTGAAAGGGTAATTCCACACATTGACAATGAACTCACATTGGATACTTTAAAATTGTATTTCTTGATGGTTCTGAATGGTTTTGGCAGTTACTGTGAGCAATACTGTACCCTCGCCTATATATATAACCCCGTTGCTACATGTCGAACTCGTATACCTTAGGTGAAATATCCGATATTTTCCTGATATTGCAGCAGTGTGTTTCAATGGACCTATTGGGGATGTACAATGTATCGTATTTTGATGAAAGACAGGCTGAAATCATTATTATGCGCAAGGCAAGCTAAGCCCGATCTATGATAAACCTATACGTTTTATAACATAAGATAATTTGTGTTATGATGATGTCAAAACGTATGTGTTTAGAATTTGACGCTTTTTACTCAATGTATGCCATATCATATAGCCGGAATTAAAATGCCAGAGTAATTGCAATTCTGGCAATGTAATGTTAAAGGGAAATTTTGTGATTGCATGGAAACCTCATACTTTGTTTTTGTCTAATAATTAGTCTTGTCATTCCGGAAGAGGTGGGTGATATTCAAATGTGCGTGCTTTCATGTTTCTAAAAGTAATCATATAATGTGCCATCATGCTTGAAAGTTCGATGACCGTGACTGGGATTATCGATGCCAATATCATTGTTAAATGGACTTTGAATCCATTCTGAAATTTGCCGAGTCAGCGAAACTCGCACACAACTTCAAGGGGACTATGCAATACAAATACAAGTTGACTTGTGTTTATTAATGATTCCCTCAACGTTACTTATGTGGCCAAATGAGTATCCAAGTCAAATTATTTTCTTATGATAATTTGTCTACTATTTTTCTCTAGATTATTTGGATACGCCCGAAAAAAATGTACGTCAGATCAATACTTTGTCTATGGTTATGACATCATCTGTTAATCATTGTTACTCTATAAATTCCAATGATAAATTGACAATGAAGCATACATAGGGGGCTTACCTTTCCCGCGAATAATAATATCTTGCGTGTTTACTTTAAAACAAGTACTGTAAACGATTTGCTTTTAGTATCTATGTATCAATTTATGATCAAATGTTCCAACGGTGTGAACGATATGCTTTTAATATCTATGTATCAATGATCAAGTGCTCCAACGAAATATAAATGCCATGTGTAGGCCCTACGCCATATTGGTCATGGTGGTGGTGTTTTTGTTTTGTTTTGTTTCATTTTTTGAATGATCTATATGGCCTATATGCCTTGCTTTTCGGTGAATCACTCTTTTCCATCGCCATACCTACATTGTATATGTTTGCTTTTGTTACGATTGTTACGATTTTTTCGTTGCATTATTATCCGTACACATTGTACAATACTTAATGATTCTTTTTGTACTGTTTAATTATTTGACAGCTGTTTTGATGAATATTATTATCACTTTGTATTTTGCATTTCCTTTGGTAATAAAATATGGTTGAATTGAATTAAATCAAATTGAATTGAATTGAATTGACTTTTGTTTCTTATTACCAATTATGACTAACAAATAGCACTGTATGGAGACATATACAAATTATGTTCAGTCCATAGGAAGAGGGTCCACTGCCGTTTATTAATCATATTAGTTCTTTAACAGTTATTGACAGATGACGTCATTGACGGAATCTTGGTTTTTTTAAGCAATCTGAAGAAAAATATTAGAAAATTATTAAAAAAATATGGTAAATATTTAGATATCACTTTGACCATTATAGGAAATGATCAGGGTATTAGGAATCATTATAAGTCAACACCCATTTCCATTACATAGTCACTTTAATCACAATATGCTCTCCGGTTAAAAGAAAGAAGACAGCTATAGCAAAATAGGAGCTCATTGACCCTATAGTTCCGGCGCAAAAAAAGAAAAAAGAAAAAAAAAAGTTTGTATATATTTATATAATGTTTATCATTGTTATCATTATCAACCAGGCAATTAATGCCTAACAATTTTACATATTATAGAGATCATACAATTGATACACCACTAATACGGGCAAAGAATAAGGCAGCTGCTGAAAAACGGGGAACATAATAATTTGCTCGTCGATAAAAAAAAAGCTCTTCTATTGATTATATACGCATACAAAGAAGATTGTTGAGTGGGGACCAACACTCTCCGATTAATAGATCGACATGACAAGAAAAACAATAAGTTGAACGCTAAAATTTTCAACATTTTCAACATCACTTACTAGATATCATCCATCTAAGGCTGCGTTTATTAACTTTCCCCTGTTTAAACGGCTTTCGATAGCTCTTTCGAAAGCCCTTTCGAAAGCCCTTTCCATAGCCCTTTCCAAAGCCCTTTCAAAGCCCTGACTGCCTATACTTAATGTGCCGTTTGTTTTCTAAGAAGGGACGGCGAAAAGCAATTACCATCATAAAGACATATTATCTTCCTTTGAGAGTGACGAGTCATGATGCAATGCCACATGAATCAATTGTCTTCCTATCTGTGAGGCAGCTCCAGTTTAGCACATACTTCAAATATTTCTGAGTGGCGGCATGAGACTTTGGCTGCGTTTATCAACTTTCCCCTGTTTAAACGGCTTTCGATAGCCCTTTCCAAAGCCCTTTAGAAACGGCTTCCAAAATAGTTCCGTTTATCAGCTCTCTTCGCGAACATAACTGGCCTGTCACTGCACAGCTGCATTGCGCAATTCGACCCGAGGAGAAGAGGTCACTAAGGCGTGCATTGTTCGTAACTGAAGAACAATACTACAAAGCCGCTTCAAAACAGCTTTGCGTTTATCAACTTCAAAAGGCTTTTACAAACAGGTTTCTGAAAACCTGTTTAGGAAACCTATTTTGAAAGCCACAAATTTGCGGCTTCCGAAAAGGCTTTCCGAAAGGGCTTTCAAAACAGCTTTGCGTTTATCAACTCGTAAAACTTCCTTGAAAGCTGTTTGGAAAACCTGTTTCCGCCGAGAAAAGGAGAGTTGATAAACGCACCCTTTCGAAAAGGCTTTCCGAAAGGGCTTTCAAAACAGCTTTGCAATTATCAACTCGTAGAAATTCCTTGAAAGCTGTTTGGAAAACCTGTTCCTGCCGAGAAAAGGAGTTGATAAACGCACCCTATATAGCTTTCTCAATCTATTGCGTTTATCTTATGTTTTGATGTATGTAGTATTGCTTTTTTCAGGCTGTTTGGTACACTGGTATTTTTTCTTGAAAATGAATGAAGTTTGTGAAAACGTACAGTGAGTTGTAAGTTACACGCAGCATCGATGATGTTGATGAAATACAACCATTACAGTATTTACACTTTTTATTTAAACAGAACCTATAACAACAAAAGCAGCATGCTCAAGGTTATAGTAATAGGAATAAAAGTAACATGGTAGAGTACTGAGTATATAGTAATATAAAAAAAGAAAACATAGCCTGTGTGCGTGCTGGAACCCTAATGGACCAGTATACTAGTAGAATGATTATTATAATATGGTTTTAAAGCAAATACACAAAGTGACAAACAAACACGGGTTCAGAGAGAAATCACGACCACATATACTGGAACCTCAATAAAATAAATTGATGTATTGCTAATCGGAGACATCGCAGACAAACGCAAAAGCCTTCATTTATGCGAGGGAGTGTTCCAAAAGGGAGCGTTCTTGTCATCATAGGGAAGGTTTGGCAGTCCTTATAATCATGTGCAGCTTTTCTATGCGTGATGCGATGACAGTCTTGAATCCGCCTAGGAGCAGCAGGGTGATGACTTGCAGCTGTTCATCTTAAAAATGTCCGAGATGTACTGGTACGGGTCAACAGGACATTTCTTGGCCTCCTGCAACAAGGGAAATATCAAACTTTGGTTGGTAAAGATGAAGAAAAAAAGCATTGCAAAAATGGTATTTGTCGATAATCACACAACGACACCCCGCTTACGTCAATCAATCTGATGCGAAGAATACAACTCATTATTGTTTGATTCATTTCAGGAAGAGAAATGTTAGAGAAGGTTTTATGGTATCCACAGGTTAATTCAATTGCTGTGTGAAAATGCTTAAGCATATTTACCTCAGCACAATCAGAAATTGCGGAAACAAATCCGGAATCTTCTGTTTCAACTGGAAACATGATGGAAATCCACATGCAAGGCTAGTTATATATTTCTCTTTATCTTTCTTCGATGTAATTCGAAGCTTTTATAAGAAGCTTTTATAAGATGCTGATTTCATGTCTCAAGAAAAACAAAAACAAAAAGCAAACCTGCATCCAGGAAGACCCACTAAGAGGAAGTAATCAATCAATTCCCCAGATAGAAAAGACGATTGAAAATGTGAGGCTTCTCTCTTTTAAAATGATAAATGTTAAAGAACAATTTCATGAAGTTTTACTATTTAATATAAGCAGTCCCTTACCTCAGCTGTAGAGCCTTCGACGTTTCCATCGATCTTGAAAAGTTTGGAGTATCTCGACGTTCTCAAAATAGCAGCGAGCTCTCCCTCAACCTTTACAGGTACATCAGTCTAGAATGGACGGGAAAGAAAATCATGAAAATATCATTGTTATTGTTATTGTTATTATTGTTATTATTATTATTATTACTATCATAATCACTATTATCGTTATCATCATCATCGCCATTGTTAGTATTACTATTATCATCATTAGTTATCTTATTATGTATATATATCAGGCCTCAACACTAAAGAGGCCGGAAATAAAAGCAACAGTAACAATGAAATTTGAATCGTATATAACTGCCCGATGTAGCCCCCCAATAGGATAAATTAGGTGGCCCAACACTTTTTAGTGGACTCGGGTAAGCGTTAATATCAAGCCACGTATCATTTTTGTTGTTCCTCCCCATTTCCTTCTACATCTTCATAAACATGATGAAAATGCACGCACTCATTTGATATTTCTAGATTTCAAATTTCAAATGTCAAATGAATTTATTAGGAATTTTCTACATGGAATATATTTACAAATGTAATTACGGTCATTCCTTTTTGTTTACAAGACAATAAAACATACAGTGTGTACATCCGAATATAAAACTGTGATACATACATGTACGGATTAAAGAAGAGAATAAGATTATAACACTTCAATTGGAAACCAATCAGGATAATGTGAATCAAATGATCAGACTGAATTGTGGTACATGTATTGGGAGTGTGAATGTGGAAGACTGTCGTCAAATAAGTAATTATACAATTTGAAAATACGAAGCCTTGAAAGAGAGAGAGAGGAAAAAAGAAAATGGGCCAAACATACATCTTGTATACTTATCGAAAAGAAAAGAAAAGCAAGAAAAAACACAGAAACATTCTTGCATCACATTGCACCAAAGAAACTTGTTTATAGATACTAATCTCTGGATTTCATTTTAAGTCTTGCCTCAATGCTCACTGACAAGCCTAACAACCGACCTTTAATGTCTTACAGTGATATCTTAAATTTACTCGAACAACTCCAATGACACAACAGACTGCCTTTGAAGTGCATAAATAAATCGAACAATATACCTATATTCACACCTTAAAGTTATTCTCACGGTCAAAACGCAGCTCCTTCTCGTATTCACTCAGACTTCCCAAGTAGGTGGCCACTGCTGGACTCCTGGGGGCGTCCTTGGGCATTTTGAAGAGGCGGTAGGTGACAGCAGTGTAGGTGATATCCCCTGAAGCAAAATGAATTAACAAGTTGTCGAGCGACAATAGGATTGCGTCAGGAACGGATATTGCCAAACAAATTGAATGGAAGTCAATAAAGCTCTAAGACTCATGATGTACACAATAGTTCTTTGAACTATGAGATATTCATGCATGCATCCAATTCGTGATTTGAATTGAAAAAAAAATGAATTAAAACAATTTTGTGCACTTGCAGCCCGGCTTGCCCTCTGGTAAGGGAACACTCCCTCCATCCAAGATTATTCAAATATAAAGGCTAAGTGCGATATCAGTTTGTTCAGTTTTCGATGGGATACATCTACAGTATTAATATGGCAGACTAGATACATAATGCTTTTGTCGGTATCTTCTTTTCAATGTGTGAAAAAATGTAAATAAAGGAACGAAGTCAACTTGAATAGTATAGTATTGTCTGACGGTATCCAGATGCATTAACGGTCCCTACTTATAAAGTTAAATCATCCATAACTATTAATAACAGGTAGAGACAAGTAACAAGTGTATAACAGATATAGAAAGAGTCGGCCATCACAACCAGGAAAAAGCTGAGCCCAAATGCATGCCAATGCAGATCGAGAATATTAAGTCATTATCAAAAGTGTTAAGAAAACAAAACAGACAAAAAACAAACAAACAAATAAAAGAAATCTAAATGTTGGATCCTGATTGGAGTAATGTCGAGTTCCATCTATTTGTTTTTAAAAGCCGAGTTCGTTTTTTTTTATATTGGAATTCTGTCGTTATTGCACTAAAATATGCAACACGGTAATTGACTTCAAAGAGCACTTGAGCATAGTATTTTAATGTAGACACTTCTGTCAAGCTCGTCAAAAATCACCTATTGCCTCTGCTAGCTTCTTGTCTTCAACGCTGATCCTCTTCGATGACACAACCCTTGGCTTGGTGAACCCATACTCCTCCGCGTACTGAACAAGATCTCGCCAACAGAGGGCGCCGGCTAAACCTTCACCTACAAAACGACAATGACAGATTATTTAGAAATATAGATTTGTTATCAAATTAGTTCAAACAATAATATGTTTGTAATCTTCATTAAGAAGATAATTTCAAAAGCAGAGGATACTCCCGATACGTTTTTAAAAAACCGTCTACGGGGATGAAAGGGAAGAAAATTGGTAATTGTATCAGTCATTGATTAACCTGGAAGTAAGCTGATATTGGAGGAAAAAGTATGGCAATGCATGTGATTGACGATGAGAAGGGAATGTTACATCTACGTATAAAGAGTTTTAACGCAAAAACGGGTTAAGCACCATTTGCAAACATTGTTAAGTATGTCCATAATCAGATAGAGCGAAATAAAATCTCCACAGTTAATACCTCACTTGTTACATAACACGACATATCCTTGAAGTTATTATTCAAAGTATCCCAGATCATCTTTTTCTTTTTAGGAGCTGTAGTCTCAAACATCTTAAATCAACCAGAATGCACTGAACTTCATATACTACTTCTACTGCTAAGACTATTATTATGAATTCTACTATTACACACTTTTTGAATGACGTTAAATGAGAAAAAAGAGGGGAAGAATTTAGAGGTACAGTTACTGATATAACTGAAAAAAATTGATAAACATTGATATCAATTAGACAGTGGACGAGTATAGGCCTATACAGACAATGAATGAGATAGGCCTGAACACATTAAATAGAAAAGTATTTCTGTGATGTAGTAGGCCTGAGAGCGGCCACATTCACATTATGTAAATTAGTCGTGATGTCATGACGTCATAAATCTCCCACTGTCTTGCACTTCTCGCAAGATATGTACTTCGTGTTCCATTGTAATTCTAAATATCTTAATTAAGAACTGGTGACTTTTCAACAATAGTGTCAATTAATGGTCCTAAATAGTTGGCAAAAGGCTTTTTACAACAATTTTCATAGACAAGCTATAGCGCGATAATTCGAGGCTATAATCTTGATCTCTTTATGGCCTTATCTCATTTAGAGAAAGTCAATGTTTCCGATGTCAATCTCAAAGAGAACACACACTCTTCTATATTCCTTAGTTCAAATTAAATGAAATATCAATCACCTTTTCATTTGTATTAAAACTTTTTTATGACAGTGAACTTTAACATGGAGTTAGATTTCTTTTTAAGGCTACCTTACCCCAGAGCTCCCTGCGTTCTCTGATGCATTGTGGGAGAGGATTATTGACGTACATGTCGCTGAAGTAGAACTCTCCTCCGTCCTTGAGCACACGGTGCGCCTCCTTGATGACGGCTGGCTTGTCCGGTGAGAGGTTGATCACGCAATTTGATCTGTCCGGGGAGAGTAAATTGCGAATATAGATGACGAATTACAAAATGATAGCTACTAAGTTAATCAATAGTCCTGCAATATCTCCAATCTGTAAAACTGTGAACACAATATAATGGGCCTTGCGCTAGGAAATTGAAACACACGACATGAATGTCAATTCAATTCAATTCAATTCAATTCAATTCAATTCAATTCAATTTAATTCAAATTATTTTATTTCCATATAAAGTTTATACAAAAGCAATATACTTAATGCTTACATGAGTACATATCTTAAGGAACTTCGAATCACATAAGTTTCAACAAAACATGGATACAATTATTATAATATCAACTTTTTTAAGATAAATAAACAAGTAAGCAATACAATTTTCATTTTTGTAGTAATTATGGAAAAGACGAATAATTTTATTCAGTCATTGTACATTCTTCTCATCCTTACATGGTTTTACGCACCTTATTTTCTGTTACCAAAAAAAAAGTGATGTATATGTGTTTATGTCGAAAAATGAAAACAAAAATGAATTGATTCGAAAAGAACCACAATGACTAAAATTGGAACTCAACTTCTTATACTGCGCACAAGAACGAGGAACCATTATCTCTTTTTTTTCCCCTGTTGACATAACGGAGCCACTGGGCTCACACCTGTAAATATGATGGAATGTCACTGACCACTTCACAATATCGTACCAAAGATACTAAAATGAATGAAGAAAAAATAGTTAAAAATCAGAAATGCAGTTTGGCAAAAAACTGAATAGCTGCAGATATTGAGTATAATTTCCTCTACAAACTGCATTTTAGTTGGAAGATGAGAGCTTTTCTCGTGGAATTTGAGGGAAATATATTTCATTGGCTGCATGTACAGAAAAAAAAAGGTGATATTTTGAGTGAAAAGAACTCGTAGTCTGGCTTTACAAACCCTTGGACAGAGTTTAAGCTGAAGAGCCCCCTTGGAAATTTGATGGATGAAAGGGTATACATCTCACTTTTTCAGGTGAGTGAAGATGAAACACCTCATTTCTCGTAGCTATTTTACAGATTTTTTTTTTTTTTTTGGAATTTGAACACACGTCTCTATGGGGAAATTATTTACCCGTGTGAGCCCTGTTTATGCATGCTATAACTCACATGAGGATGTCATATTGGGAGTCCTCTACCTTGGCGTCTCTCAAATTCTCGATGTAGCCCTTGCGGAACTCCACGTTGGGTTTTTGGTAGCCGAACTTCTCCGTGTGGTACGCCACGTACTTCTGTGCGATCTCCAGCTGTTTTATCATCAGGGAGACACCAATAACAATGCATGGTTAGAACAAATCAAGATTGCTCTTTGCGCTCCTTACTAAAGTAGAAAAGCATTTGCATTTGATATTCCCCATCATTAAAATAAACACATACCTATTGTATGGTGCTTCTTCAATGTGGTTAGAATAAGACACTTGTATTGATTGATTGATTGATTTTATTTTTCGAATAAAAACAACAACGGCTGGATGGCCCATATTCAGCGATGCCAACATGGCATCGCTGGTCTTCCATGGGGTCCAGAACATGGAAGTTATACAAATACAATGTGAAATTGTGAAATACATAACTTGTGAACATGAAGATATTTGAAATACATAAATTGAGATCAAAACCGCAGGGATATAGTGTACCACTTTGTATTTGAAGCAGCAATGTTAAATCGCCCATATCAACAAATTAATGACAAGCCAGTGTGATAGTTGGGCGGTGATGCTGGGTATTCCGAAAGGTTCGTTCATCCGGAAATGAAATAAGGTTCGTTATTCCGAAGGCTTGTTATTTCGAAACACACAATTTCCGTATACCTATTAGATGTTCGTTAATCCGAAATGAAAAGGGGTTCGTTTATTCGAACATTTTTGTGGCGTTATTCCGCCAAGGTTCGTTAATTCGAATATGAAAAAAAAAAATTGTTATTGAGAAGGTTCGTTCATCCGAAATGAACACAGACGGCTCCGTAGGTGTTTGTTCATCCGAAAATGAAAAGAAGGTGCTTACCATTATTATGCTGACTGACGGACCTTCGGAATTACGAACCTATTTCGTTTTCGGATTAACGAACCTTTGGAATAAAGAACCTGATTTCATTTTGTCATAAACGAACCTTCGGAATAACGAACCTTATTTCTTTTTCGGAATTGAAAACATTGGAACCTCATCGTCTAGTAATGATCCTTTAACACAGAGATCCGATTCGTACAGGAGATAAAGCTCAATTTAAGAATACATGTCTTAAAGGAAACCAAAACCCAAAGAGAAGTGTGGATTAAGTGTAAGCAGCAATATTAGTAGAACACATCAGTGAAAGTTTGAGGAAAATCGGACAATCGATATAAAAGTTATGAATTATTAAAGTATTGTTGTTGGAACCACTGGATAAGGAGACTACTGGAGTTTATGGCATCATGTGTAGATAACAATATAAAGAAAAATATAAAGAAAATTCAATACGCTTTCACTTTTCTTACGCAATGAAAGAGCACTTGACTAACCGCTCTCAGAAAGCAGGGGAAATAATTGCTACCCTTAACATATGTCAGTATCAAGTTGATGGAATGTGTATAGTTTTCATGAAAAATTATCTGTTTTAATTCCCTTTATATTTTCTTTATATTGTTGTCTGCACATGCCGTCATGATCTCTAGTAGTCTCCTCATGCAGCGGTTCCAACACCAAAACTTAAAAAAAAAAAATCATATTTTTTTGCATCAATTGTCCGATTTTCCTCGAGCTTTCACTGAGGTGTTCTATTAATGTTGCCGCTTTCACTCAATCCACGTTGCTCTTTGGGTTTTTGTTTCCTTTAATGTCCTGAGATTTTTTCCTACTACATGTATATAGCAAAGGACGTCTTCACCTGTTCATCGGTCATGTCGATGCCCAGGACGTAACCCTCAGGTCCTACAAGTTTGCTGATAGCAAAGCAATCACGTCCAGAACCACAGCCAAGATCAGCGACCTTGGCTCCTTCGACCATAGAAGGTATACAGAGACCGCACCCGAAGTATCTAGAGAAATCCAAACAAGATGAATTAAAGAATCCCAAGTTCAAAAGTGAATACAACACAATGTAGACGACACTGAGACCGTTAAATTCTAGTGCTGGCACACACTCTGCGTGATCCTTTGTGACATCACGATCGGTCGTGATACCTTTGTTCCAAAGAAAACTGACAACAAATATACCTCCTATACACTACTCTATACAACAACAACAACAACAACAACAACAAAAACAACAACAACAACAACAACAACTACTACTACTACTACTACTACTACTACTAATACTACTACTACTACTATACTACTAGTACTACTACTACTACTACTACTACTACTACTACTACTACTACTACTACTACTACTACTACTATTACTATAGGCCCCTATTATTTTTTTTTCTACCACGGATATACCACCCCCATACACTACTAATAGTAATGACTACTATCACTACTACTATACTACTATAGTATGACGACGACAACGACTACAACCACAACTACCACGACTACTATGTACTACTACTATTAATACCGCTACTATGGCTGCTGCTCCTTTTTCTCCGATATATTACTACGTGTGTTGCTAAACATCGAGTTTCGAGGTTTCGAGTTTCGAGGTTTCGAGTTTTCGAGTTTCAAGTTTCAGGTTTCGAGTTTCGAGTTTCAAATTCAAGTTTCAAATTGTAGATTTTCAGCATTTTTCAGATTTTCATAATCGGCAATTGCAAAGCCTCTGATCACTCGGGGGTCTGCTTCTCCTTTTTTTTCTCATCGAATACTTGAAGCTTTTCAGCAGTAGGTTGGGAGTCGGCGCTATTTTATTATTGGATTGAACTTTTGCG
The DNA here is from genome assembly GCF_040938485.1 of Diadema antillarum. Lineage (NCBI taxonomy): Eukaryota > Metazoa > Echinodermata > Echinoidea > Diadematoida > Diadematidae > Diadema > Diadema antillarum. Next base: position 6,783 of record NW_027272132.1, on the reverse strand, counting down.
GCAATTCCATATTAAATTTGTGATTGAATTGAGTAAAAATGGTACTTATGTCCTTAACATTGCAGCAGATAAATTATATATAGTCATTAACAAAAGAGTTCATTGCATGAGCCCCGCTGTGTCCACAGCCAGTAACAAAGGAAAGATTACAGAGATAATGACCCTCCAGAATTCAAGGCTTTCTGCATGGTAGGCCGATCAGCCAAACATGACACATGTCACAGCGTTATACCTACTTTATGCAAAAAGTATTATGAATGTTTTGTGTTGATGCTGTGAGTATTTGTTTGCCTGAAGACATAAATTGAAAGAATGAGTAAACTCGTGTCTGTATGTGTGCGTGATTGTGTACTGTTTGTGATGTGAAATCATAGAAATTAAAAAAAAAAGATTATTGAAAAAAAAGTGAGAATGTGTAGCGACTTCCTACTTCAGCAAGAGGCAACTTATTATGTACAACACAATCTGCCATCGCCATGTGCTATAGCAAGTATTGATGCTATCCATGACAAATAAAATATGATTCTCAATAGATTCTACTAATGTGAACCAATAGAATATGAGGGGATAAAATCTATTATTTCGTAACAAAGGTTGCAAACACAAAGTCAACGGATGGTTATTAATTCTGTTAACAGAATATTGTCACAACTTATTGCAACCCTATATTATTATAATGACATTATGAGACAGGATAAGTTACAACGCGCATGTATTCCTATATATTGTTTGATTGTCAATGTCTGTTACTTCAGTCAACATGTCACCACTTTATTCATTAACAGACTGTATGCAAATATACACTTTTATATCACAAATAAGACTGTCTATATAGCTCTATACCAATCATGAGTTGACAAACAGTATATGCCTGATATCAATCTCCTATTTCCACGTTCATTGTGTTTTGGTTGAGATTGAACTTTGCTCCCTTAAGATATTATGAAAATATAGGCCTACAGCTCATGAGTTGACAACATTATTCCATACTGTTGTCATCTTTGTGTAGCCCGACCGGACGCCGTGCCGAAGACGGCGTTTTTACAGCGTCGCGTCGCGACGGGGCTGTGACTTTAGGGCTGACCAAAGTGACGTCACTTTCAATAGTGCAATAGCTCTACTGTAGTTATTCACACCTATTGCACTTTAATGTTGTACGCCATGGCGCAAACCTTGCTCCAACGATTCGGCGCTAATTTTTTTACCATCAGGGTCCATGGCAAGTGAGTAGCACTTCTAGCACGAACAACAGAAGTGTATCATAAGAAATCTCGATGAGATTTCAACCAGTTATACCATCATAATTACGTTCTGATGCCATTTGGGCCTTAAAGTGCTTGGCTGGCCCTGTTGTCACCTTCAATTCCATTCCTTGGTTTTCAGCAATAACAAAGCGAACTCCGCACAATGCGATCGACATAGGCCTAGTCCCTTCAGCAATCTTGATCTGAACATAAGTCCGCTTCCATTTTGTCAGCGATTTTACAGTTTAGGGCTACGATATGATTTGCGTGCATCTGCAAACTGTTCCACTGCAATATCCGATAGCAATTTACAATAAACAACGAAGACAACAACAAAATCTGCTTACGTCAACAAACGAAAATGGCACATTTGGCTAATTATGATTGTATAATAAGGACGGTGTTAGGTAGATAGTTCCTTTTGCAAACCTCATGCAATTTTGTATGGTTGAAGAATGATGGGTCCCTACATCGTGTATAACACTTTATCTCAGAGGGTTTTTTTTAAGATATGAGAAGCTAACCCCATGCATGTGTTCTTGAGAATATATTTCCCTTGTTGGTTGGATTTTTTTTTCGGGGTCCGAATGAATTCTCTGGAAGTCTGTAGTATTGTTTCCCTCCCCAAAAAAATGTTTCAAGTTCAATAATTCCAAGGACAGGTCTGAATTTCCTAACACTATACCAGCTTATGAAAGGAATCTATAATTTTGCGGGTTGCAAAAAAGGGCACCCGAACTTGAAGGAAGAAATGTAAAAAAAAAGTCTCGTCGAAGATAAACTAATATCATGAGTTTATGAGGGCATCGCATTAATTAGTAACAGACAAAGAACATAATTGTAACCCCGGTATACTGTATTCTCTGGCTTACTAACTCGGTAATACAACTCATCTTGACAAAAATGTATGCGTCATGCTATTAAGTCCCCCATAGAAGAGCAGAAAGCAGGTATTGTGTGCATGAAAGAAGAGTTGATATAACACAAAACAGTCGACCTTATTGAATACAAAATTATTCCGCCTTTTTGACCAACAGTGTATCTACATATCTATCTATCTATCTATCTATCTATCTTTCTTTCTTTCTTTCTTTCTTTCTATATATCGATCTATCTATCTATCTATATCATCCATCTATCTTTCTATATCTTTCTATCTAGCTGTCTATATCTATTCTTTTATCTATGTCTACCTATTATCTACAACATTATAAGGGCCCATATCCGCCGTCCTACCCTGGGCAGCTGGAAACAGCTTCGCCAGGACCATCGGCGACAGTTATGAATATCAATTATGATTTATAATGTGATGATGAATTACTTGTCTTGGATGTCCTGGTGTACGGCTCCCACGGCCTGACGAACGCTAAGCTTGTCCATGTTGGTAAGCGCCCCGAGCTCGCAGACGTCGGTCTTCAGCTCTGAGTGGCTATGAATCGTCTTGCCGTAGAATTCCTTGACGTTGTCGTGCACGGAATCCATCTTGGAAATTTCTGCAGATGATTTACCGTTGAATTAAGGCTTGCTATAATATGAATGCGTCTCTTTTCTCTCACTTTCCTTGCAGTGTGGCTCCTATTCCGTTGCAGCGTCTGCCTGGCCCTGATGTTCAGTGCCTGTCCCAATGACGCTCCCTTTTTTATATACCCCTCAGCTCTGATGAGGCTGACCGTCGTTCACATGGACTAGACTGAACTTTAGACTCTATAGTGCCGCGCGCAACTGACGGTGGTGATGTTGCGAAGTCATTCATTTTTTTTTTTAATGAAATCGGTAGTGGTGCAAGAGAAAACGGCAAGAAAAGTAGAGAGATCATTACCCCCCTCCTCGCATGTATGATACTTTATGACAATTACGTTTTGTTTCTCGTGCTTGACAATAATTATGTTCATCTAAGTTCCACTGTTGCTTACCTGCTGTATTGTTTGTTATTTTGTGATCAATATCTTGTAAACATTTGCAATCGTTCACTCACCCCTAAAGGTCCATCTTTATTATGTATCCTTTTGATTTTTTTTTCAATAAAGATGATATTTCTCTTTTTACTGTTCGACAAAGGATCGAGGAAATAACTGTACTTCTCGGTTTGCCATGCGGATAGTGACTAAAGAACACTGATAAAAAAAGATCCAATGAATTAATCGAAATTTCAAGAGAGAGCCGATTGGTTTCAATTAGGCTTCTAATACGAGCATCATACGAAGACGTGCGTAACTTCTATTCTCTTTCCTGTGGACGTTCTTATATTCAGCATAGAGGAAGTATACCTCAAGAGACGGGTGGACATGGAAGTGAACATTGGAACTTTCAAGGGGGAGAAAGAGATTGAGTTTACCCTTATCAGAGTGAGACCAAGGAGGTGGAAGATACCATGCACCTCCCTTGTGAAGAGGAGATACCTTAGGCTCCGGTACAGAGGAGTTACGTTTTAGTTGGGAAAGGGGGAGGGGGTATAAATTTGCATGGGTATGTACTGTATACTCTATTGCTACTGGATACACGCGATTCATTTCGGATGCCCTACGGGTACATTCTCGAGAACATTGTGTCTGAGCGGGGGGGGGGGGGGGGGCTATAAAGGTAAATGAACATAGGTCAGAACTACATAGATGGAGAGAGAGGGAGAGAAGATAAATAGGGAGGGAAGATAGAGAGAAATGGATCCTTCCAGACGTTCGACCTATGAACCCGAAACCCGTAATGTAAATATCCATGAGAGCAGTGCACACACAAAACCAAACACAGGCCTACCCTGACTGTGTAAGATTGCATCTTTTCCTTCTCCAGCGCACCAACATTCGAGGGCAACCCTGATTCTGTGATATTGCAGTATTTTCTCCCCGAACACACAAGCGTTGCACATTCTAGGCCTACCCTGATTCCATCATATTGCAGTAGCCTATTTTCGTGAACACACAACATTTTACGTTATTGCGTCTACTCTGATTCTGGAATCGCGAAGTTTCGGAAAAAAAAACAACAACCCGAAGCTCATAAAAGTCTTGATGTCAGTAACTACCATGACAAAGCAAAAATTACGTCACAGACAGAACAGATTAATGTAAAGACACCACAGTGTTTGTTAAATGTATTCTGACCCGTACATGTCACCTAATAATCACATTGTTGTGAATTCAATGGGATTTGCAGTATGTCAGTGCTTTTCAGTCTTCCCTCTATTGTCTGCGATTGAATCTTCCTATTTTGTTTAGCTATTTTGACTGTCTTTTTTTTTTACGCATTAGTAAGTCTGAGGGCGAAATGTGTGAATGAAATATTTGGAGTGACGTCATCAACTTGACAATGAAATGAAACAAACTTTGAGAATAACCACCTCGACATTTTGGGAGATATCCACTTACAACCCTATATTTCCGTCTGTGCCAGTTCCACGACCGCGAAAGTATTAGTATGTAGTCAGAATCTTCACAATCCACGTTCATTCAGTTCCCGGGATTGATCTACTTGTTCCCCGGCAAGGGGGATCAGTCCGTGGGAATCTTCTCAATAACGTACATCTGTGTGCAGATAAACTTTAAAAAACCACCACACACACTGTGAGATACCCACAGTATGGTAACTTAAAGGGTGTGTGCAGTTCTGGTTGAGGTGAGGATTTAGCTTTTAACTTTTTGCGAGATATCCAGAAACAACTCTATGAGATGTCAAAAAGCATGCAATTCTAAGGGCGTAAGGGGTATCAAAAGTTTATTACATGATGAAAATTGGTTTGGAAATGGGTGGGATATCCAAAAACAAGGTGAACCAAACAGATCCTAATAAAAGGCGTGGCCTGTCGCCTTTTATTATTATCACTTTTTTGGATATCTCAGCCATTTGAAAACCAATTTTCATCAAATAAACGTTGAATCCTTCTTAAAATTATACGCTCTTTCATATTTCATACGAGGTTTCTCATTATCTCACTTAGGAATGTTCAAAACATGAACCACCACCTCAACCAGTACTGTACAGTCCCTTTAAGTAGTAACTTAAGTAAAGGCCCTTTCCGGGTCCCTTTGAAAGCAATCAACGCAAAAGCCCCCCCCCCCCCCCCCCCCCCAATTTGGCAAAGAGCCCAAGCAATTTCAAGAAACTTCGGGTTCATGTATAAAACAAAATCAATTCAAATCAAGTTTTTTCAAGGATAAACTCCACACACTCAACGTTATATAAAATTCAATCTCAAAGGGGTGTCTAACAGAACCTCATTAACGAACCTCACCGAACGCCAAGGCACAAGAATGATACATAGTGAATGATACAAAATACAATACTTTTTTTCACCATCGAGTCCTGTTACTCCCATTCAGACTCGAAAGCTTGTGACCTGTGTCAATATGCCGTTTTTGAATGTACGACGTTTCTCTCCAACAATAGTATACTGGTATATGAATATAATAGGCCTATAAGTTTCCCCGGTCAATTTCATACTTTGGTCATTCTAATTCATTAATGTGCATTCAAATTCACACAGCGCACGCACACGAAAATATTCGGGCATTCAAATTAAAAATCCGAGCAATCAATTTCATTTATGGGCGTTCTTTTACTTTTTCGTCAAATCAAATTCAATTTCCAAATGCGAGCATAGCATTTCCTACATTCGTGCATTCAAATTCACGCGATAGTCATATTGTGATAGTCCCGATGGGCTTGTTTGGACTGTTCAATTTCATTTTCAGGCGATCAGGTTCCTATATACTCCTTGCAATCAATCTATAACGAGGAAATGGAGTAGACTTTTTTTAAGAAAGAAGAAAGGGCATACACAACCAATAAAGGCTTGCATATAGTGTAATTATGATTGTTTAAAGGTTCTACGTTGTTCTCTTTTCATGTATTCTTTGCTTATTCATTTCAATGACAATCTAATCATATTTCTTGAAGATATGGCCTACTGCATGCTGACAACACCCCAACACTAACCACATAATGACAATGCATCAAGTTAAAGATAAACTGACACGCAATGATCTCGCATAGTCCCGCAAAAGCAAACCAATAAGATAGCAATAAACAACAAACAAGACGTATCCAATGTTCGTGTTATAGTTTCAATGTAGTCGAAATTGTTTGTTTTTCCGAAGGTGTCAACCAACCTTCCGTATTATGCTCGTCTGTAGGCATATATATACAGTGCCGTTTGTTTGTTTGTTTGTTTGTTTGATTTTTCATCTAAGAAGATGGCTGGATAGCCCACATTCAGCTGCAATAGCTGGTCTTCAATGGGGTCCAGTTGGATTTAAGGTGGGACCACTTCACCGAGTTAAACACCATGTTCTTTGCGATGAATAAATGAATTGGGGTCTTTTACGTTCATGAGTTGTGACTCTCTCGCACATGTATGGGACCTCCATAATGTCCTATTCGAGGGTTATGTGCCTTTATATTCCTTTTCGTGAAGCCCGAGATCATTTTTTTTTCAAACAACAGGTGGACCTCTACTGCAAAATAAGCAATCTTCATCATAAATCCAAATGTATTCAAAGCTTAAATAAAAAAGACACACATACACGGCCCTTAAACTAACTTAATT